>NC_132915.1:113809969-114109969 GCF_047675955.1 Chlorocebus sabaeus
GATTCTGCGAGGGTCCTGTCTGGCCTTCTGAAGTCTCTGGCCCAGGCCACGCCCCCTCCTGTCTGAGGTCTCAGGCCCAGGCCACGCCCCCTCCCGTCTGAGGTCTCAGGCCCAGGCCACGCCCCCTCCCGTCTGAGGTCTCTGGTCCAGGCCACGCCCCCTCCTGTCTGTGCGCCTAGTAGGGGCATCCTGCGTCCTCCATGGACAGAGCTGCCCACAGGAGACCCCCGCGACCTTCCCGACCCCGGGGGCTGCTGGGCTCTCCCCCTGCCCACACCTCGCACCCAAGCGGCCGCCCCTGTGCGGCAGGAGTGCTCACCGTCGGTGTGGACCCGCATGGCCGAGGCTGTGATGTCAGTGGTGATGGCGAAATAGGGAATCCACAGGTCCTGCGGGCGGACGGGGCTTAGACGGACCTCTCCCATCACGCTCCTGTCCCGTGTCTGGGGAGGCTGACTCAGGGCCAAGAGGCGGAGGCCAGGAGGGGACAGGCACTGGGGGCTGGGTGGGGGTTCACCTCGATCTGCCGGTCCTTGAAGACGCTGCAGATGCTGCTGTTGAAGCCAGCTCCAGAGAACATGGATGTGATGGGGTAGGTGAGGTCCAGTGCGGCCTTCATCATGGACGTCATGCCCTGGGGGCACATGTGCAATTGACAGAAGGCTCCCACTCTCCCTGCGGGCTGCCACAGCAGACACATGGCGTCCCGACGGCCGCTCATGAATGGAACGGGGGTCCAGAGTATCCTTGGGCCCCACCCAAGGTCCTAATCTCACAAGAACTCCCTATCACAAGAACAGCATGGGGTAAACTGCCCTCATGATCCAATCACCTCTCACCAGGTTCCTCCCTCAACACATGGGGATTACAATTTGAGATGAGATTTGAGTCGGGACACAGATCCAAGTCATATCAACAGTACCATGACATATCTATGGAGAATAGTCTCCTGACAATTTTCTACCTCTACAATTGGTAAATAATTTCTATTCTGAGGGCGTTTCTATTCTTTGGCACCCTGGCTGGAGCCTCAGAGGGAGCAGAGGCTGGTGGACACCCACAGGGCCTGAAAGCCAGGATACAGCCCTACCCTTGGTCCCTTCCTGACCCCTAAGCCCTCGCTGGCCCTACCCTCACAGGCTCTGCAGCACCCCCGTGTCTGGGGCCTCCTCGGCTTTGCCTGCTCAGCTCTGGGGCAAGGCCTGGCCCAGGCCCGTGGCCGGAGGGTCGGGGAGGAGAGCTGGGGGCAGGCTGCTGGGCACATGAGGTTCCTGGGCCAGGAGAACACAGTGGAGTGCTCTCAGGAAGGTCAGAGCCACCCAGCCCTGGCTCACATGCCACTGTGGCACTCCATCGGGGGTCCACTCTCTTGGGCTCCTTGTGGGTGGGCCTGGGGCCCATCCTTCCTCAGTGAGGCAGGCAGGACTCGACACTGACCTCGACCTAGCCTCACAATGCCCAGTGTGGGTGGAGAGGACTCGAGACTGACCTCAAACTAGCCTCAATGCCGAGTGTGGGTGGAGAGGAAGGGTCTTCCCTGCCACAGTGAGCTAGGGCTCAGGGGACGGAAGCTGGGAGGGAAGTGCTTGGAGTGTGGGCTGGACGTGCTTACGCCATGTGATGCAGGCAGTGAAAATGCCTCGGCCACAGGCAGAGGAGACCCCAGTCCTTCCCTCAGGAAGTCCCTGGCCAGCACCAGAGGGGCTTACGGAGCTGAGCCAGACCCCAGTGCCTGCCGTCCCCTCTCCTCAGCACGAGGGATGGGCACACAACCCCTGGCCCACCTTGCCCCCAGTCGCTTGCAGGCCCAGGGTTCCCAGGACGGAAGGAGGACCAGCCCAGAGAGTTCTGGCCATTCCCACACCTGGCCCCTCAGCGCCAAAGCCGCAGAGGGAGGGACAGGGAGAGAGCCACCAGGTGCTCTGGGACAGGACCGGCTCTGAGCCACCTCTGCCCATGGCGGGTTCTGTCCCGAGGACACTGTCCCTGAGGCTGTCCTGCTGAGTACCAGTCCCCAAGCCCTCTTTTGAGCGGCACACTGAAGGTGACCGGGTGACTCGTTTTAGGGAAAGACACATTTCTGGAACAGAGAGGGGAGCCGGCGTCAGTGGCCTCGGGACCCGCTGGCGGGGCTGGCGACAGCCCCAGGCCACGTGAATGCAGCACAGGTCTGCTTGGGAGCTGCTGCCGCACAGGGGGTGACGAATTTTCTTTCCTTTTAAAAGGAGAACACGAACCCTTCTGATCCCACTCATGGCTCCAACCAAAGCTCGGTTTTGTTTCACAAAAGCAAGTGCGGCACTGAGGAGGGCAGACGGCGGCCACGTCTGCTGGGGAACGGAGCCCGGCTACCTCGCTCTGCGGCCCTAGGGGAGCCTGTTCTCACCGCTGTCTTTGATGCTGTATTTGGTATTCTGATTCTGGAATCCATTTATCACAAGGCCAGACTAGTGGCCAAAGTAGTTTACATCTCTCCTGTGACACTGAGCCGCCCTGACCTGATCTCACATCCCCAAGCCAACATCTCCCTGCCCTAAATCAACCCAGGCTGGGTGCCATGCACCAGGGACAGCCCCACGGCCCCCAGCCTACCGGGAGGACTCAGTAAGCCCATCCTCAGCTGCTCACGCTGCCCTGCCTGGCCTTTGGGTCAGAAACCCCCATGGAGGCTTCGTGCCTCTTACTCCCAGGGGCTGTAATAATCAGCTCCTTTTCCACGATCTTGGCGTCCATGTCATCCTGCAGCACCTCAACCACCTCAGACCCAGGCCGCCTCCCACCACCAACCTCCACCACCTCAGACCCAGACCACCTCCCACCACCAACCTCCACCACCTCAGACCCGGACACGGATCAGACCGCCTCCCACCACCAACCTCCACCAACTCAGATCCGGGCACGGATCAGACCACCTCCCACCACCAACCTGCATTCATACCTTCTCTCTGCTATTCCTTTGCCTCACAAGCTGCACTGGGAGGCCTCGGGGTGTAGCCTCCTCAAGGGCAGGGCCCTGCAGAGCCACATGCAGAGGCCAACGGCCCCAGCGTCCCCCAGCACCAGCATGGACCTGGGGGGCTGTGCTCCAGTGAGGGTGGTGGGTACCTGCTTACCTCAGCCCACTGCTTGGCCCGGATCCGCATCTGGCTGTAGTTCCGCTCCTCAGAGTACAGGGCACCCATGAAGGCCCCGATGGACGTGCCTCCCACCATATCCACGGGGATGCTGCACTCCGCCAAGGCTTTGAGAACGCCCACCTGGGCACAGCCTCTACACCAGCCAGGGATACAGCGAGGAGTGAGCACGAGGCCCAGGCTGTGCCCTGCAGAGCGTCAGAGGTGGCCACCTGCCACCACTTGCTCATCCTCAGTTCCCAACTCCTCCACAGGCAGAGACGCTGACTCAGAGAGGGACTCCAGATGCAATTTAAAATTCCTCTTTCTGGGCTCACGCCTGTAATCCCAGCACTTTGGGAGGCCGAAGCGGGAAGATCACTTGAGGCCAGGAGTTCGAGATCAGCCTGGCCAACAGGGCAAAAGCCCATCTCTACTAAAAATACTAAAATTAGTCGGGCGTGGTGGTGCGCACCTGTAATCCCAGCTACTCGGGAGGCTGAGGCAGGCGAATCACCTGAACCCAGGAGACAGAGGTTGCAGTGAGCTGAGACTGCACCACCACACTCCAGCCTGCGTGACAGAGTAAGACTCCGTCTCAAAAAAAAAAAAAAAAAAAAAAAAAAGAAAATAGAAAATAAATAAAATAAATAAATAAAAATAAAATAAAATAAATGAAATCCCTCTTTCTGGAGGTACTGAGGGATTGTGAGGCTGGGATGGGGAGGAGGGTATCCTGAGAGATGACTGGCATTGGCCTCTTCTACCCACAAACACGGCTGCCTCCAGCAGGGCATCTGAGAGGTGGTGGGAAAACTGGAGTTGAGGCGCCCTGGAAGGGAGGAGCCTGGGAAGCGTCCTGAGGGGCAGCACCCCAGGAGTCAGGTGAGCTGAACGTAGACCAGGGAGCACCCCCGAGACGAGGCAGCCAGCACCCAGGGCCTCCAATCACTGCTGCTTCTTTCATACCGAATGTCCACTACTCAACCAAAGATTACCAGTCATATGAGAAGAAAAGCCTCATATAGGCTTTTCTTTTGGCCTCATAGCCAAAAGAAAAACCAGACAATAAAAGTGGGCCCAGAGTACACCCAGATCAGAGATACAGAGCAGGCTTTTACAATGACCATGCTTACAGTGTGCAAGGAGCCGGAAGGTGGCATCAGCAGATGAATGGGTATAAAGCAGACAAGGGAAGAGCACTCAGCCCTAAGGAGGGAACTCGGCCACGAGCCACAGCACAGAAAGGCCCTGGAGGCATTTGCCGTGGTTTGGCTCTGTGTCCCCACCCAAATCTCATGTTGAATTTGAATCCCCAGTGTTGGAGGAGGGACCTGGTGGGAGGTAACTGGATCATGGGGGCAGATTTGAGGTGGGAAGTCAAGGCTGCACTGAGCTGACGTCATACCACTGCACTCCAGCCTGGACTGCAGCGAGACCCTGTCTAAAAAAAAGTTCTGGAAATGGACAGTGATAACAGTGGCACAACATTGTAACAACATTGTATAATTAATTATATTAATATATTAATACTTAATTGGATACTCAAAAATGGTTAAATGGTAAATTATTATATATAATATATATTATATATAAAATATATATATATAAAATACATATATAAAATATATGTGTGTGCATGTGTATATATATATGTGTGTATATATATATATTTTTGAGACGGAGTCTTGCTCTGTCACCCAGGCTGGAGTGCAGGGGTGCGATCTCGGCTCACTGCAAGCTCCGCCTCCCGGGTTCACACCATTCTCCTGCCTAAGCCTCCCGAGTAGCTGGGACTACAGGCGCCCGCCACCATGCCTGGCTAATTTTTTCGTATTTTTAGTACAGATGGGGTTTCACTGTGTTAGCCAGGATGGTCTCGATCTCCTGACCTTGTGATCCGCCCGCCTCAGCCTCCCAAAGTGCTGGGATTATAGGCGTGAGCCACCATGCCAGGCCATGCTATGTGTATTTTAACATAATAAAAAAGAACCATATGTAATACTGCCACGGAATATTAAATACTCAGGTAAGAGCCTTAAAAACAGGTTCAAGTCGGGAGGCGGAGGCTATGGTGAGCTGAGATCATGCCATCGCAGTCCAGCCTGGGCAACAAGAGCAAAACTCTGTCTCAAAAAACAAAAACAAATTCAAGGAATTAAAAACAAGAGTGTCAATTCTGGCATAAAACCAAACAGAAATTCTACAAGTGAAAAATATAATAACAAATGAAAAACTCAATGAGTGGGCTTAACAGCAGAACAGAACAGCTGAAGAGAGAAATGGTAAAATACAAGATGGGTCAGAAGAAAATATTCATTGAATCATGAAGCATCAAAAGGATAGAATATGTAAAATATTGTTTTACAAAATCTGTAAAGGAATTTGGGAAACATGGGATCTGGCACCAAACTCTAATGTATGTGTAATCGGAGCCACAGAAAGCAGATGGGGAGGGAGCCGTATCTGAAGGGATAGTGGGGCATGTTCTAGAGATAGACGTCAGGCGTTGGAATCAGGAAGCATTACAAATCCTAACATAAATCAAAAGAAAACCATTCCCATGTTGTCAAAAACCCAAGGCAAAGAAAAAAGCTTTAAGCCAGGCTGAGAAAATAAAAAACGCGTTACCTTAACTTTTCTGTCCTCTGAGTGGTTGTGAGAGAGTACCTATTTACTATCTGTTTCTTTATAGGCAATGTCTGCTTGTCTAAATGTTAGGGGAAAAAGAACAATTTAAATAAAAGAGAGTAAAATTAAGCAAATAACAAAGATAAGAGCACAACTTACAGAGCCAAAAACAAATATAGAGAAGATTGACAAAGATGAAAGTTGGTGTTGGAGGGACCAATTCGATGGATAGCCCTGGTGAGACCAACCCAGGAAATGAAAGAGAGAAAGCATCAATGATGAACAGGAAAGAAAATGGGAACATCGGTGCAGATGCTTTAGTTAAAAAGACTGAACAGCTTCATGCCATAAATAGAAAAACTCAGATAAAATGGGCACATTTTTAGAAAAACCTAACTTACCAAAATGACACAAGAAATAGAGCATCTGAGTAGTACTGTAACTTAGTAAAGATTAAATAAATTTAATCTATTTTTTGTTTTTTTAGACAGGGTCTAACTCTTGCCCAAGTTGGAGTGCAGTGGCGTGATCACAGCTCACTGCAGCCTCAACCTCCTGGGTTCAAGTGATTCCCCTCCTGCCTCAGCCTCCCATGTAGCCGCAACCACAGGCACACACCATCACAGCCAGCTAATCTTTTCATTTGTATAAAGACGGCATCTCACTATGTTGCCCAGGCTGGTCTGGAACTCTTGGGCTCAAGAAATCCTCCCTCCTTGGCCTCCCAAAGCGCTGGGATTACAGGTGTGAGCCACCACGCCTGGCCTGTTGGAAGGTGTTATGTAAATTTTGTTTTATTTATTCCTTATATGTCTCATAAAATTCACTGGTGAAACCATCCGGACATGAAACTTTCTTTGTGGGGATTTAAAAGTTACAGATTCCATTCTGGCTGAGCTCAGCGGCTCACACCTGTAATCCCAGCAACTACTATGATGATGTCACTGCACTCCAGCCTGGGCAATAGAATGAAACCCTGTCTCAAAAAAAAAAAAACAAATAAAAATAAATAAGCAAAAATAAAACATTTTTTAAAAAACCTTCCAAAGAATAGGAAAAGAAGATGAACTTCCCATTTCAGCTTATGAAGCCAGCAAACAAACCTTCATACCAAACCCGGTAAAGACATTTCAAAAAAGGACAATTTCAGTCCAGTCTTACTCAGGTTTGAATAGAATCTAGCAATATACAAACAGGATAACTTCAACATCATGACGAAATAGGTCTGTCCCAGGAGCACAATGTTTATTTTCATTGGAAAATCAATGTAATTAACACATTAACAGATTAAAGAGAAAATACAATCATCTCAATAGAGTTACAAAAACAACTATTCATGATTAAAAACAAAAACACACACACAAAAAAAAACCAAAAAAAACCTCAGGAAACTGAGAATAAAAGGGAACTTCCTCAGTCTGACCAAGGGCAGCCACAAAAAGCTGACAGCCAAGATCACACTCAGTGGTAGGCTGAACACCTGCTCCCACGCCTGGGAATGAGGCTTGGGTGTCCACGCCCCCCATGTCTATCCACACTGCACTGGTGGTTCTGACCAGTGCAGTAAAGCAAGAAAAAGAAACAGAAAGAAAGTACATATGCATATTGGATGGGAAGAGAAAATACTGTTTGAATCTCAGAAAATATAAGTATGTATGTAGAAAGTCAAAAAGAATCTACAACAAAGCTACAAGAATAAATGAATTGGCTGGGCGCGGTGGCTCACGCCTGTAATTCCAGCACTTTGGGAGGCCGTGGCGGGCGGATCACAAGGTCAGGAGATCGAGACCATCCTGGCTAACACAGTAAAAGCCCGTCTCTACTAAAAATACAAAAAATTAGCCAGGCGAGGTGGTGGGCGCCTGTAGTCCCAGCTACTCGGGAGGCTGAGGCAGGAGAATGTCGTGAGCCCAGGAGGCGGAGCTTGCAGTGAGCTGAGATCCGACTACTGCACTCCAGCCTGGGCGACAGAGCAAGACTCCGTCTCAAAAAAAAAAAAAAAAAAAAAAAAGAATAAATGAATTTAGCAGGGTTGTAAGATACCAGATCAGTTTATAAATACTGTATTTTTTAAATTTAAAAAATGTAAAAATTGTATTTAAAAATTGTATTTCTACATACTGGCAACAAAAAATTTGAAAATGAAGTCTAAAAGATATCATTTACGGCTGGGCACAATGGCTCACGCCTGTAATCCTAACACTTTGGGAGGCCAAGGCGGGTGGATCATGAGATCAGGAGTTCAAGACCAGCTTGGTCAAGATGGTGAAACCCCGTCTCTACTAAAAATACAAAAATTAGCCGGGCGTAGTGGTGGGCGCCTGTAATCCCAGCTCCTCAGGAGGCTGAGGCAGAGAATTGCTTGAACCTAGGAGGCGGAGATTGCAGTGAACCGAGATCGCACCACTGCACTCCAGCCTGGGTGACAAAATCAAGACTCTGCCTCAAAAAAAAAAAAAAAAGATACCATTTATAATAGTCTTTTTAAAGCCTGTAAAACCCTTAGAAATATAGTTAACAACAAAAGATGTGCAAGATGTCTACACTGAAGATCACAAATCATGGCTGATCACCACTATGCGAGGCCTAAGGACACAGGGAGATCCATCTAGATTGCGGGCTGGAAGGCTCAATGCTGTCAGCTAATGATGTACAGATTCGACATATTCCCCCATCCAAATCTCACAAGGTTTTCTTTTTGCAGATGCTGACGAGCTGATTTTAAAATTCACATGAAGATGCAAAGGCCTAGGACAGCCAAAACAATTAAAGAAAAATGGAAAATGGAACTACGTGACTTCTCAATGCCAAGATTGACTATGAAGCTACAGTAACTAAGACAGTGTGGTCCTGTCATTAAGGATAGAGAAACACACCAATGGAACCCAGCAAGGTCCAGACGGGCTCACACCTGCAGGGCCACTGGATCTGACGGGGGCCTCAGCAGTTCGGGAGGGAGGGAAGGTATATTCGTCCGTTTTCATACTGCTGTGAAGAAATTCCTGAGACGGGGTTATTTCTAAAGAAAATGAGGTTTAGGCGGGTACGGGGCTCAGCGGGATTACCCAGCACTTGAGCAACCATACCCAACCTAAACCTCATTTCTTTATAAATTACAAGCCTGTAATTCCAGCACTTTGGGAGGCCGAGGAGGGTGGATCACTTGAGGTCAGGAGTTTGAGACCAGCCTGGCCAACATGGTGAAACCCTGTCTCTACTAAAAGTACAAAAATTAGCTGGGTGTGCTGGTAGGTGCCTGTAATCCTAGCCACTCGGGAGGCTAAGGCAGGAGAATCACCTGAACCTGGGAGGCAGAGGTTACAGTGAGCTGAGATTGCACCACCACACTCCAGCCTGGGTGACAGAATGACACTCCATCTCAAAAAACAAAAAACAAAAACAACAACAACAACAACAACAACAACAAAATATGTATATATATGTATATTTAGGCTGAGCACGGTGGCTCATGCCTGTAATCCCAGCACTTCGGGAGGCTGAGGTGGGTGGATCACAAGGTCAGGAGTTTGAGACCAGCCTGGCCAACATGGTGAAACCCCATCTCTACTAAAAATACAAAAATTAGCTGGGTGTGGTGCCACGTGCCTGTAATCCCAGCTACTCAGGAGACTGAAGCAGGAGAATTGCTTGAACCCAGAAGGTGGAGCTTGCAGTGAGCCAAGATCGCGCCATTGCACTCCAGCCTGGGCGACAGAACAAGACTCCATCTCAAAAAAAAAAAAAAAAAAAAAAAAAAAAAAAAAAGACTGAATGGACTCACAGTTCCATGTGGTTGGGGAGGCCTCACAATCATGGTGGAAGGCAAAGCAGGAGCAAAGGCACATCTTACATGGTGGCAGGCAAGGGCACATGTGCAGGGGAGCTGCCCTTTGTAAAACCATCAGATCCCACGAGACTATCACGAGAAGAATATAGGAAAGACCCGCCCCCATGATTCAGTTACCTCCTACCAGGTCCCTCCCACAGCACGTGAGGATTATGGGAGTTATAATTCAAGGTGAGATTTGGGGGGGACATGGCCGAACCGTATCATTCAGAGCAATCAGACACCACACGGGAAAAGTGGACTCCCACCTCACACCAGTCGTGAAAATCAGTTTGTGGTGGCTCACAGACTTCAACGTACAGGCTGGAAAAGCTTCCAGAAGATGTAGAATACCTCTGTGACCTTGGGATAGGCGGAACCTCTCAGGACACCGGAATTAATAACCATAAAAAAACTGGAAAATCACACTTCATCAAAATTTTAAATGGTTCATCCAAAGAGGCCATTAAGAAAATGAGAAGGAAAGCCTAGACTGAGGACAATATCAGCAATAAATGTATCCACAAAAGACTTGTGTTCAGAATAAAGAACTCCTTCGATACAATAGTAAAAGACAAAAACCTATTACAAAATGGATAAAGAACTTAAAAGGATACTCCACAAAAGAAGATACACAAATGGCCAGCAAGCTCATGAACAGGTGTTCTACTCATCAGTCATTGGAGGGATGCAAATTAGAATCACAGTGAGACACCACTGCAGACCATTAGAATGGGCAAAATTTAAAATACTGCCATTACCAAGGGTTGGTGGGGATGTGGGCCACTCGAACTCTCAGACATTGCTGGTGGGAGTGTAAAATGATACAACTGTGCCATGACCAGGCACTTACACTGCTGGGCATTCGCCCAAGAGGAAAGGAAATGTGTCCACAAAAGGATTTGAAGAAGAGTTGGGCCGGGTATGGAGGCTCACACCTGTAATCCCAGCATTTTGGAAAGCTGAGGAGAGGGGATCACTTGAGGTCGGGAGTTCGAGACCAGCCTGGCCAACATGGTGAAACCCCATCTCTACTACAGATACAAAAATTAGCTGGGCGTGGTGGCAGGTGCCTGTAACCCCAGCTACTGGGGAGGCTGAGGCAGGAGAATTACCTGAAGCCAGGAGGTGGAGGTTGCAGTGAGCCAAGAACGTGCCACTGCACTCCAGCCCGGGCTACAGAGCGAGATCCTGTCTCAAAACAGACAAACAAAAGAGTTGGTGATAACAGCTTTGCTTGTAATAACCAAGACCAGAAAACCAACCATCCATCAACAGGAAGGGGGAGAAGCAAAGTGTGGTGAGTGTACCCGGCAGCGCCACTGCTGAGAGTCAGGAGCACAGACAAATCTCAGGCATGCTATGTCGCGTGATCAACGCCAGATACCAACAGGCGCACAGTGGAAAACCTGAGCGAGCGAGGCGGGCAAAGTAAAGCCCACGATGCGCGTTCTCAGGAGCGCAACACCGCCCGGGAGGAACACGGAGGGCTGCGGGGAACCCGGAGGAACACGGAGGGCTGCGGGGAACGTGCTCGGACCTCAGCGGTATTGTCGCAGAAAAGATCAACTGCAAGACACATTTGAGAAAAATCTTCCAGAAAGTGGAACGAAAGGACAGAGATGAAGAATAGGGGAGAGAAAAGACTAAAAATTAGAAGATCCATCTAAGATGCCCCAAATCTGACCATCAGAAGCTCCAGGAAGGCTGAGCGTGGTGGCTCATGCCTGTGATCCCAGCGCTTTGGGAGGCTGAGGCAGGAGGACCCTTTGAGCCCAGGAGTTTGAGATTTGCCTGGCAACATGGTGAAACCCTCTCTCTCGAAAAAAAAAAAAAAAAAAGAAAGAAAAGAAAAGAAAAGAAAGGAAAGAAAGAAAGAAGAAAGAAAGAAAAGAAAGAAAGAAAGAAAGAAAGAAAGAAAGAAAGAAAGAAAGAAAGAAAGAAAGAAAGAAAGAAAGAAAGAAAGAAAGAAAGAAAGAAAAGAAAAACAACTTAGCCAGGTATGGTGGCCTGCACCTATGGTCACAACAACTCAGGAGGCTGAGGCGGGAGGACTGCCTGAGCCCAGGAACTTCCAGCTGCAGTGAGCTCTGACTGCACCGCTGCACTCCAGCCTGGGTGACAGAGAGATCCTGTCTCAACAAAAAAAGCCTGGGCGCAGTGACTCACACCTGTAATCCCAGCACTTTGGGAGGCCAAGGTGGGCAGATCGCAAGGTCAGGAGATCGAGACCATTCTGGCTAGCATGGGGAAACCCCGTCTCTGCTAAAATTATTAAAAAAACAAAAAAATTAGCCAGGTGTGGTGGTGGGCACCTGTAATCCCAGCTACTTGGGAGGCTGAAGCAGGAGAATGGGGTGAACCCGGGAGGCGGAGCTTGCAGTGAGCCAAGAAGGTGCCACTGCACTCCAGCCTGGGCAGCAGAGCGAGACTCCGTCTCAAAAAAAAAAAAAAAAAAAAAAAGCTCCAGAAAGAGAGAACACAGAAAAGAGGGTGGTAAACATTTTCATTTAGAAAAATTATAAATTTCCCAGAGTTGAAGCCTGTGAGTTTCCAAATTTGAAAGGGTCCACTGGGAATCCACTGTCAGTGGATGCAAAAAGAGCCACATGAAGGCCCGTCATCATGCACTTTCAGAATACCAAGAATGCAGAGTCCCAGGCCAGGCACAGTGGCTCACGCCTGTAATCCCAGCACTCTGGGAGGCTGAGTGGGGAGGACTGCTTGAAGCTGAGAGTTGAGGCTACAGTGAGCTTATGATTGCCACTGCACTCCAGCCTGGGCAACACAGCGAGACTCTGTTTTGTTTTTACAAAAGAGAAAATCTCCTACAAGGTTCCAGAAGATAAAACAGGACTTGTGAATAAAAATAGCACTAAATTTCTCAACAACAATACAAAAAACTAAAAAGACAATGGAACCATGCCTTAAAATTCTCAGGGAAAATTATTTCCATCTAGAATTCTATACCCAGCCAAACTATCACACAAGTGTGGGAACAGAATGAGGACATTTGCTGATATGCATGCTCTTAAAACGTTTACTTCCCCATGCATCTTCTCCTAGGGAAATTTCTGGAGCATATATCCACCAAAATGAGGAATAAACCAATGAAGAAGAAGACATGAAATTACAGGAAATGGAACTGAACACAGGAGAGAAACGAACGTAGTTTCCAGGATGGCGGTTAAAGAAAATTCCAGGGCAACTTCTCAGCAGCACGCTAGAAAGCAACCAGTGGAGATAGGAGGAGGTTAGAGGGCTTTAGGGAGGACGACTCCTGAAAACTGAACAGAGACGAGCGGTGTGTCCGAACATACCGAGAGGAGGTTAACGCCTGCCTCAGTGTCCTTGGGTAAACTAAGGATGCCCAGAAAACTGAACAAATATGATAATTATTAAGTCCAAGGAAGGAACTTCAATCATAGGATAGGACAGGATGTGACTTAGCTCTGAGGGACACCCACACTGTCCTAACGACATAGACAGTGAGTGCTGGCTAACTAGTGATGGAACCACACTGGGATTTTGAGTGGAAAGGAGGGAGACAGACGCATAGATGAGTGACTGATTGATAGTTGGAGATGGACAGACTCTGACTGCAGGTGTGGAAGGCGGTTAAGAAGTCAACAATCTAAAACCAAAAACAAAACAAAACAAAAACTTAGTAGAATAGGAATACACAATTTAGAGATACAGACAAGCAGACAGCCCAAAACATGGGAAGTGGTTATTCCTGGGATAACTCTGGACGTGGTGCTGGAGGGAGGGCAAGGGCCTGCAGTTATGTGCCTTACAGAAACGTATGGCTTCTAAGTATTATCTTGATCAAAGCTACGTTCTCATTAAAAATGCGCTGATCTGGCCTGCAAGTCAGGTCCAGGTGTGGGCTCAACTGCTCCAAGTCCCTGCACTGTCCCAGACCCACAGAAGGAGACCTGGGTCCTGTCCCCAGCCTGACAACCTCAGGTAGAGCCATTGAACTGCTCTAGGCCAACTTCTGCAGCGTTTAAGAGAAAGTATGGCACAAGAGGAGGTGGAAAGTCCCTTAGACAGCAGGATGCAGTGGGCACTTCACCACCTGGACCAGCCCCAGGGGTGGACAGGGCCCTGCCCTGGGGTCAGCAGAAGCATCCTCGAGGCCCTGGGGCTACCTCCAAGCTCCTCCCTGGGTAGCAGTGCTGGCATTCCGTGGGAGATAGGAGGGCCTGCTGGAGAGGCCCCACCCCAGCAGGGCAGCCCCGGCCTGGACCCCTGCCCAGGCACCCCTCGGTATCCTCCCTTCATTTGGGGGCAGCGGTAGGAGGCTCTGCCCTGCCTCTTATGCACACCTGGCTCAGCAGAGGGGCACGTGCCTGTCCCACCCTTCTCAGGGCTCCCGGGCTCCATCTCGGTGCCAAGTGTATCTATTCACGGTCAGGAGAAGGTGGTGTCTGATGACAAGGCAGGGGAGGAGTGACCTGGGATTGAAGTCCCTGAAAGACTCAGTTTGGGCAGAGAGCAGATCATTCTTTATCAAGTATTAGAGTGAAGGAAACTCACTAGACCCCGGAAAGACCGGCTGAGGAAAGAGCAGAGGTTTCAGAGGAGACGCAAAGGGCCAACAAGCAACCACTTCTTTTTCTGTTTGTTTGTTTTGTTTTTTGAGACATAGTCTTGCTCTGTCCCCAGGCTGGAGTGCAATGGTGCAATCTGGGCTCACTGCAACCTCCGCCTCCCACGTTCAAGCAATTCTCCTGCCTCAGCCTCCCGAGTAGCTGGGACTACAGGTGCACGCCACCACGCCTAGCTGATTTTTCTATTTTTAGTAGAGACTAGGTTTCGCCACGTTGGCCAGGATGGTCTTAATCTCTTGACCTCATGGTCTGCCCGCCTCAGCCTCCCAAAGTGCTGGGATTACAGGCGTGAGCCATCGTGCCTGGTCCAAGTAGCCATTTGTAAGCAAAGGCAGTCAAAACGAGATATGTCTTCTACTAAACTGGCCATAATAAAACCAGGGCCACTCTGGGTGTCAGTGGGCACACCATGTGCACTAGGTCTGGACAGGCGGCCTGAGGGTCTCCTTGTCTTCGGGTGACACCCCCCGCCCCAGCACCCGAGGGGGTAACTGTCACCACAAACACAACCGTAAGGAGTGCGTGGGAAGCGGGGGGGGCACTCACCTTGCTCCCCCTCCCCCAAGCACCAGGGCAATGGCGTTGCCTGTCAGCACCCTCGCCAAGCGGGAGAAGTCTGAGTGTCGGTCCGGGGGCCGCTGGAAGACACGCTTGTACATCTCCACCTGGGGGAGGAGCCGTCAGGCAGGGCTGGTGCGGGGCCCCACCCTCGGCCGAGACCTCACATCCTGGCTTGACTGGGGGGTGTTTCCTCCACTTCTAACCCAAACTGACCCCAAATCCTCTCCAGCATGCAGCAGGCCCTGCCTGATAAGACTGATCAACACCTCAGTGCCCGGGCCGGGCCCCAGAGACAGCTCAGCTACTGGGGGGAGGACACTGGCAGAGGGTACGTGGGCAAGAGAGTGGGCCCGGGTGGGGGGCCAGAGGGCCTCCTCAGAGCTGTCTCCACTGGGGTCCCCCAATCCTGCAGCAGATGGTGCTTTCAAGGTGCAGGTTCCTGGACAGAGCTGTGGGCTGGGGGCTGTGAAGCATGAGCAGCCTCCAGACACCTCTCACCCTCAGGCCCCAGGGCTGCCTGAGGACACTGGAATTAAAAGTCTCACGGGCTGGGTGCAGTGGCTCAAGCCTGTAATCCCAGCACTTTGGGAGGCCGAGACGGGCGGATCACGAGGTCAGGAGATCAAGACCATCCTGGCCAACACGGTGAAACCCTGTCTCTACTAAAAAATACAAAAAACTAGCCGGGCGAGGTGGCGGGCGCCTGTAGTCCCAGCTGCTCAGGAGGCTGAGGCAGGAGAATGGCGTAAACCCAGGAGACGGAGCTTGCAGTGAGCTGAGATCCGGCCACTGCACTCCAGCCTGGGTGACAGAGCGAGACTCTGTCTCAAAAAATAAATAAATAAATAAAAAATAAAAGTCTCAGGGTCTTCTGCCCAGAGGAGGGAGCAGTGCTGGCCTGAGGACACCCTCGTTGGCTGGATGTGGGGCCTCAGCCTCAGCCCTCAGCAGCCCTGACGTGAGGCCCATCCTCCAGGGTTTACTGCCCCTCCCCTGACGTCAGGCCCGTCTCCCAGGGTTCGCTGAGCCCCCAGCCCCATGGCCGCCCTGTGGCTGCCCCCATCCTGCTGGCTGCCTCCTAGCTGCAGGGGGTGTCACCTTGCCGTGGCCACAAGAGGCCCAAAGGGCAAGAGGAAGGAGACGTGAGGCAGGGTCACGTTCACAAGCACAGGAAGGGCCCAGGGAGCGCAGGTGTCAGGAATCAGGTGGGGAATGTGAAGGCGGCTTCAGACATTCAAGGAAGTGAATGACGGAGCCACAGGCAGGCCACCTCGCTCTCCCCGCCTCACCAGCTGGGGCAGGCTCCTCCTGGAGAAGACGCGGCGCGGGCAGCAGAGGTGCAGGTGGCCGGAGCACCAGCTCCGCATGTTCAGCCACTCCACGGTGCGGGCGGGCGCCGGGCCCTCCTCCCGGTGCAGCAGGATCAGCTGCTTCTGAGCACGCACAGCTGTGCTCTCCAGCATCCGCTCCAGCTGAAAGGCAGAGCCCACGTGTCTGCCAGTCGGGCGAGCCTGGGACTCGGGGCAGGACGGAGCTGAGGGCAGCACAGAGGGTCTGAGGGCAGGACCCCGGGAGCAGCTCCTGGGTTCTGCAAAGCAACTTGGCTGTGGCCTGGTCTTGGCGCTGCCGAAGCTCTGACGGCAGGGGTCCGTCCGTCCACGGTGCTGGGCAAGGTCAGCACGGCAGGAGGGGACACCTCCTCTTTCTGTTTCTCTAACACTGCCTTATAAACACATACAGCAACCTTTTCGAATGAGGTATTTTGCAAACAAACCCTCACAAGGGAGCATCACTAGCTGCAGAACAGGAACATACATCAGAGAGAAGGAATTTTTAGCTGCCCCAGGATTAGCCCAGGCAGGCTTGTGATGAGAACAGAGCAGGGAGCAGAGGAGGGAGACGGAAACGCGAACTGAAGGCAGGAAGCTGGAGAACGAACAGGACTGGCCAGTCGTGAGCCCGAGGCCTCGCCTGCAGCCAGCCACAGGCAATCGGGTCAGCGATCTGCTGCCATCGGGGAACCTGCAGACACAGCCTGGGGCCGGTGTCCCGAAGGTGCCTGCACAGGCTGTTCCCGTCGACTGAGGATGCAGGGGCAGAGGGTGGGGCATTCACAAGAGGAAAACTAAGCCAGAAAAAGCAGCGAGGGGAACAGGAGCGACGCCGAAACCTAAATGCTGTGGAGAAGAGCGAACTTCAGACGACATAAAATAGGGCACCGTTTATGTAAAAGGTTAGACCTGGAAAGGGCTTCCTGTACCGGCTGTAAAAGTGCGAAAGGCAGCCAGAGGCTTTGACTTCACAAGAGGCCACGTGGGGCCCCTGCCCTGCCCCGCCCCGTGCTGGAACCGCTGGAGACCTGCCCTGCCTGTGCTGGCACCGCTGGAGGTCAATACAGCACCATGTTTTTAAAACGCGGGTAGCAGATATCTGAGTGTTGGCTCTCATTATCTGTCCTTTTCTGAGTTTGTGCAGTATTTCACTCAAAGGAAAAGAGAAACAGGAGGTTCTGAAGAGAGGGCTCTCCCCAGCTCCACTGGCCTTCCCTGTGCTCACCTCGCCCACTGTGGGCTCCTGGTCACCCAGGCCCACGATGAGGATGCAGTCGGCCTGGCGCACGCAGCGCTGGGTCCAGGGTGTGAGCGTGCCGTCTGCCTGGTAGAGCACGATCCTGTGCGTGTCCTCCTGCTGCCCCAACCAGCTGGACAGCCGGTACTCGTGGACACTGCAGGCCGCAGAGGGAGGACCTCACTACTCCACAAGGGCCTGGCACTCTTAGTGCGTGTCCCCAGTGAAAAGAGGCAGCAGAGGCCAGCACCAGTCGCTGCCCCTTCCCCTCCCTGCCCAGCACTTCCTGCTATCTCTAGTTCACAGTGAGTCATTCAGGGCCTAGGTGGTCAAGCACAGGCTGCAGTTAAGCCCAGAGGCTGAGGCTCACTGCAGGGCAGGCGGGGGAAGGTGAGACCCCGGGCTGCCCAGGCGGGAAGCGGGGGCCGGGATCTCCTGGGAGGCCCGACAGTGCCCAGCAGGTCACCGCTGCCCAGTGTGTGTTTGGTGAGGGGCGTCATGTCATCAGCCCTCACACCCCGGTGTGCTGGACGAGGAGCTGCAGTGCAGATGCCGGACGTGACAGAGTGGGGACACCTCTCAGGGCTGCACTGGGCCGGCTGGGAGGAAGGAGTCGGGGCTGATGGCACGCACCTGTCCAGGGCAGCAGAGCCGAGCCGCCGTTTTATGTTGTCACTGGTCAGCAGCAGGGTCGGGCCTGAAAACACCACCACCAGTAATGGAGCCTGCCCAGGCCGCCCACCTCCAAGGCTGAGCAAGGCACCAACACCAAGCAAGGCAGTGAGAGTCCACTCCCCACCCCCAAGGCCTGCTCCCCTTCAGCGCAACTGCCAAGCCTTCTTCACCTGCCAGTGCGGAAGGGCCTGTGGCCTGATGCTACCTCCCCTCTGCCCTGAAGGAGGCCTCGGGCAGCCTCTCTGAGCCTCGGTCTCCTCCAGCACGAGGAGCACTGGAATCTCTGTGTCCTGCCACGTGTGTGATGGGAGATAACATAATTTCTCAAACCCAGATCATCGAGGCGCCAGACGCCAAGAGGCCAGGGTCCCCAGTGTCGAGATGCCTGTTCGTACGCATCTTCCACGTGGGCACAGCTGTCAGCGCCCTTCTCAACCAGGGGCGCCAGCATCAGCTCTGGCATCGCAGCCACCAGAGGCTTGGGGTAGAAGTTAGGATGAGGGGCTCAGCCTGAGGGGGTGCTGCTTGGCAGTGCCAGGTGGGAAAGGACCCAGAGCCTCATGTGTGGGAAGCAGAGAGGTCTAATTCTAATTACAAGCTAGAGATCGGCCAAGCGCCGTGGCTCACGCCTGTAATCCCAGCACTTTGGGAGGCGAGGCGGGCGGATCATGAGGTCAGGAGATCGAGACCATCTTGGCTAACACGGTGAAACCCCGTCTCTACTAAAACTATAAAAAATCAGCTGGGCATGGTGGCAGGTGCCTGTAGTCCCAGCTACCTGGGAGGCTGAGGCAGGAGAATGGCGTGAACCCAGGAGGCGGAGCTTGCAGTGAGTCGAGATCGCACCACTGCACTCCAGCCTGGGTAACAGAGCGAGACTCCGTCTCAAAAAAAACAAAAACAAAAACAAAAACAAAAACAGCTAGAGATCAGATCAATGTGTCCTGTGCCTTGCCTTAACTGGCAACATTTGTTTCCCGGAGGCACACAAAATAAGGGCCCCTCTGACAACTGACCTGGAATACCCCCTGGACTCAAGGCCCAGCTCTGAGCTCAAAATCCAGCCCAGTGCCGGTGGGACATGCAGCAGCCGGAACCTGCTCGCTGCTGTGGGACTGTAGCCCGGTGCAGCCTCACTGGAAGTCGGCCCGGTGGTTTATTCTACAACTAAACATACTCTGACCACAGGATCCGGCAATCACACTTCTTGGTGTTTACCCAAAGGAAGTGAAAACTTCTCTCCACGCAGAAGCACGCACACGGGTGTTTACAGCAGCTTCACTCCTAATTGCCAAACCCTGGAAGCTGCCAAGATGCCCTCCAATAGATGAACAGATAAACTGGTGCGTCCAGGCAGCGGACGATGACTCAGCACCAAAAAGAACTGAGCTCCAGGCCAGAAAAAGGCCAGGAGGAACCTGGGTGCACGTGACTGAGTGGGAGAAGGACGTCTGCAGAGGCCACACTGTGTGGTTCCATTTCTATCACTTTCCCAGAATGACGAAATTATAGAGATCGAGAACAGGTCCCTGGCTGTCAGCAGGCTGGGGTGCTGGGTGACAACGTGGCAGCCACCCACAGGGTCTCCTCCGTGACAGAGCGGCCCCACGGCCCTGAGTGGTGCAGGTCACAGAAATGGCACCCACGTCACACCGCACCGCACACACCCAGGAGGGCACGGACGGGCTGCTGGGGCCCGAGGGGTCTACAGACGGCGTAAACACCAACGTCCCAGCCTCGATGTTACCCCCTAACGCGCTGCCCGTGAGGGAGCCCCAGCGAAGGGAACGTGGGATCTCTCTTTACTATTCTACAATTTCTCCAATCCTATAATTATTTCAAAATAAAGTGGTTTTTCTGTTTGTTTGTTTTGACACGGAGTCTCGCTCTGTTGCCCAGGCTGGAGTGTAATGGCACCATCTCAGCTCACTGCAACCTCCACTTCCCGAGGTCAAGCGATTCTCCTGCCTCAGCCTCCCTCGTAGCTGGGACTACAGGCGCCCACCACCAAGCCTGGCTAATTTTTGTGTTTTTAGTGAGACGGGGTTTCAACATGTTGGCTAGGTCAGTCTCAAACTCCTGACCTCAAGTGATCCTCCCACCTCAGCCTCCCCAAGTTCTGGGATTAAGGGCGTGAGCCACCGCACCCGGCGAAAAAGTGTTTTTTAAAGGTAACTAGTTTCTATGAAGCAGTACAGCTCCACCGCACTGCTAGAAGATGTTTTTGGATGCACCTGGAATACTCTGACTGATGTCACTGGAAATGAGTACGATTTTCTGCAAATACTGGGAATGCGTGTCATGTAATGACGGTCAAGGTCATCAGACAAGGCAATCCATGCTTTATGTGTTTTAAAATTTTGTTTTGAGAGTAACTTTTATTTATTTACTTTTGAGATAGAGTCTTGCTCTGTCACCCAGGCTAGAGTGCAGTGGTGCGATCTCGGCTCACTGCAACCTCTACCTCCCAGGTTCAAGCGATTCTCCTGCCTCGGCCTCCCACGTAGCCAGGATTACAGGTGCCCGCCAACATGCCCGGCTAATTTTTATATTTCCAGTAGAGATGGGGTTTCTCCATGTTGGCCAGGCTGGTCTTGAACTCCTGACCTCAGGTGATCCACCCGCCTCGGTCTCCCAAGGTGCTGGGATTACAGGTGTGAGCCACCACGCCTGGCTGAGAATAACTTTTAAATATTAGATGTTTATAGTAGTATCTTTCTACATTATACATTTTTTGCATTTATTGTTTTGTATTACCAAATGTCTGTATCAGGAGAGAGCATTTTCACATGGTTCTGAAATACTCTTGTCACAATATATTGTTTCATAATAATTATACAACATTCATTGCATTATCATTATTGTTATTATTATTATTAGAGATGGAGTCTTACTCTGTTGCCCAGGCTGCAGTGCAATGGTGTGATCTCAGCTCACTGCAACCTCTACCTCCCAGGTTCAAGTGATTCTCCTGCCTCAGCCTCCCCAGTAGCTGGGATTACAGACGTGTACCACCACGCCCGGCTAATTTTTGTATTTCTAGTAGAGATGAGGTTTTACCATGTTGGCCAGGCTGGTCTTGAACTCCTGACCTCTGCCTCCCAAAGTGCTGGAATTACAGGCATAAGCCACTGTGCCCGGCCACATTCATTATTATTGCATTATTTTGCCAAGACAACACTGAAATTCTTAGTATAACCCTAAACCCACAGAAAACTGACTTCCTATTATCATGGTCTCTATAATCACATGGAAACTTGTAAATAAAATGTTGCAAAGATTACAGGATACCTGGATACCGCAAAATTCTGAGTTCTCAGGAAATTCAACTCCTTGTCCCTGAATCCCCAGATTTAACAGCTGCCAGGAATTTGGAAACACTACGGAACACTGACCCCACCTGGCCCCGGCCACCCACCGCTACGTCCCCTCGAAGACGGAGGGCAGCCGGCACGCCCCCTCTGCAGGCCCAGAACCCAAGGACGGCTGGAGGCCGGGAGGCCCAGGCTTACCGATGGCGCTGAGGGCGTGCTCCAGCTCCAGGGCGAAGGCGGTGAGGGGCACTTCCTCTGACACAGGCATCACTGCCACCGTGGACAGGTTGACAGCCGGGTTCCCCGAGTCCCACTTGCTGCCCGCCGTGGGGAGCCCAAGCTGGTGGCCTGTGGAGCAAACGACCCACGTCAGCTGGGACAGCCCAGACGCTCGCAGATGCCTCCAGACGCCCTGTGGCCCCCCAGGCTGCCCAGGAGCAACGCAGCAGCACCAGAGGCTACCTGGGCCTCACACTGTCCCCAGCCATGTGGCTGCCCAGGCCTCATGCCACCCCCAGCCCTCAGAGGCTACCTGGGCCTCACACTGTCCCCAGCCATGTGGCTGCCCAGGCCTCATGCCACCCCCAGGCCTCAGAGGCTACCTGGGCCTCACACCGTCCCCAGCCATGTGGCTGCCCAGGCCTCATGCCTCCTCCAGCCCTCAGAGGCTACCTGGGCCTCACACTGTCCCCAGCCATGTGGCTGCCCAGGCCTCATGCCACCCCCAGGCCTCAGAGGCTACCTGGGCCTCACACCGTCCCCAGCCATGTGGCTGCCCAGGCTTCATGCCTCCTCCAGGCCTCAGAGGCTACCTGGGCCTCATACCGTCCCCAGCCATGTGGCTGCCCAGGCCTCATGCCTCCTCCAGGCCGGAGGCTGTCTCGGTCTCAGGCCTTCCCCAGCTCTTCCTGATGAGCTGCCAGTCCACACGTGCAAGCGCCCCCAGGCCCCACACAGCAGGCCTGACGAGCACTGGTCCAGGCCCAGGACCAGGCCCAGGCAGTGGATTCATCCTGACCCACTGAAGACAGTGATTCAGGGAGCAACTGAAAGGAACATGAGGCTTGGAGTAAACTAGACAAACTCTCCAGGTGAGGCCTCATCCTCTGAACCAACCCCTCGCAGGGCTTTCCACCACTCACTCCAGGAACAGTAAACAATTCACGGGCTAGAGAGCAACAGGCGTGCTTCTCTTGTCTGTTATCTGCAAGGGACTCCAGAAACAAGAGAGCACAGCGCAGCCCCGGGAAACCTAGGTCAGGCCCTGGAGACCCCGGAGACGTCAGTGAGGAGGTCAAGGCAGACCGGGTTTTCCTCTCCCTGAGACTGGAGCCTCCAGGGCCCACCATGGGGGCACACCCAGACAGGCAGGACCCTCTTCCTGGCCCCGACGTGGGCTGAGGGGCCCCTCGGCCAGCACAACAGCAAGGACATGGACTGGGAGTCTGGGAACTTGAGGGTCCCCCGAGGGTCCCAGGCCCTCTTTACCGGAAGCCGCGTGATGAGTGGCACCTCTGCTTCCACAGAAGAGGTTGAGGGGACGGCCTCAACACTCCCAAGGCCACCGTACCACCAGTCACGCTCCTACCCACAAGGGTCTCCTGCATCCAGGTGCCATGGACACTCCTCCTCTGCAGCCCCCATGGCCCAGCCCTCCCACAGGCTGTCCCCTGGCCTATGCCTCCCGTCCCCAGTGAGGTAGCTTCCAAAATCCACCAGACATGCAGGTCCTGATTGGCCAAGGTCAGAGTAAGGGGATGCGGCGTGGTCAGGCAAGAGTCCAGGAGAGCAAACCTGGGGACACAGAACAAGTGAGGGCTTGAGGGACACTCCCTGCAGACGGCGGCTAGTGGACGCCTGCAAGCTCCCAGGATGCACACGGCGCCGTGGCAGCCCTGCGGGTAAGAGCCTGTGAACAGGGAACATGGCTCGGGGAACCAGCGCACAGCCAGCGATCGTGGCGCTCACAGGAAAACAGCTGATGACGTGCTGCTGAGCAGGGAAGCTGCAGAGTGGTTTATAACTACGATTCCATTATTACATAAATACTCCAGGCCTCCCAAACGAAAGCACCTGTACCTGTACGCAGGCAGAAACAGATAAATGATGCTGCCCATCCAACATGCCGAATGAATGTCCAAGACTCACACAGCCCCAGATCTTCCCTCAGACTCGGCCCCCACCTCCGGCCCCAGGCTCCCACCCGACCCACCAACGCTCAGTCCCTGCCCTCAGTCCGTCTCATCACCGGGAGCACTGGGCCTCCACCGCACAGCCTTGGGGTGGCTTCAGCCGCCTTCTGAAAGGAGGCTCTGTGCACAGTGGCCAGAGCTGACCTTCAATGCCCAAGTCCACCAGGAGCCTTTTTTGCTCAAAGCTCCCAGTGCCCCTCCCCACTCAGAACAAGCCAAAGTCTGCAGCCTCTGCCCATCTGCGGTCCCCGAGAGCTGCTGGTGACCCCCACACCACACAGCTCTATGCCCATCTGCGGTCCCCGAGAGCTGCTGGTGACCCCCACACCACAGAGCTCTATGCCTGGCCCCAAGGGTCCTGACCTCTTCAGGGAGGGCTGCCCCACCACCTGCGTGCCCCTGCCTCTCCCCACCCTCTTCTGAGCAATCTCTCTTGCCTTCTTGGTCTAATTTCGTCCCTGACCTAACTCGACTGCAGCTCTGGGAGAGGGATCTTTCCTGACTGGCCTCCTGAGCATGGTGCCAGCTTCCGACGGGCCCAGTGCCCCCAGCAGGTAAGCCAAGGATGGAGGGTTGGGTGCTGCGCAACGGCTGCCAAGGGCTCAGTGTCCTGTGCCCATCTCTGCCTGGAGGCTGCACAGCCCAGCTGCATCCCCAGCTGCTCACAGACCGCACCCCGCTCTGCCAAGGGCTGTGACGTGCAGCGCTGGAGACGTGCAGAGGCATCTACACGGGGCCCTGGTCGGGATAAGCGCTTGGAGCTGAGCGGCCCAAAGTGCAGGCCTGGAGGGCAGCGCTGGCCGTGTGTCGCCGTGGGGCTCATGGACCCCTGGAGGGGACCCTAGCCCTGGAGTAAATACCCAACCAGCAGCACCAGTAAAGGACTCTGCCCTCGGCCTGACGCGTGCAGCTGTCTGTGCAGGAAAAGAACCAGGCGCTGGCACCTAGCACCACCTGAGCAGCTGTAAGAGGGAGGCGCCACGTCTTCATCTCCTGCCTGGGGGCTCGTAGGTCTTTGTGCAGCCTGCACAGCCTTTGTGATAAAACTCGACAGCGACAGACAAGAAAATGAAGCAAAATAAACCCTCCACACATGTTCCTCCTGGCAGCCTCTGCTCCTCTGGGGAACCAACCACACCGGCACGGAACCCACTGTGCCGGCCACAGAGCCTCCAGTTCTCACCACCCCCAGCTGGCTCCCTGAGAGGCCGTCCCATCCAGCCTCCACCTGCCTGTCAGTGGGGTCTCAGGAGCCCGGGCACCACCACGACCCAGCACGCCCCGCGAGGCGTCCCCAGCATCACCTTCACCACATGTCCCTCCCCGCAGCTGAGCCTCAGCCACACAGGAGGAGCGGGGGACTCGGGCCAGACGATGCTTCTCCGCCTCTAGGCGCTAAGTGGAAGGCATGTGGCTTCTATAATCAGGAGGAAATAACTCCCAGATAGCAAACAAACAATACACACACACGCCGGAGTGCTGCTGAGCAGAGAAGGA
The DNA here is from genome assembly GCF_047675955.1 of Chlorocebus sabaeus. Lineage (NCBI taxonomy): Eukaryota > Metazoa > Chordata > Mammalia > Primates > Cercopithecidae > Chlorocebus > Chlorocebus sabaeus. The sequence continues at coordinate 113,834,963 of NC_132915.1, forward strand.
CGGGGAACCGCCTCCTCGTCCCGAGATTCGGCCTCAACATTGCTCTCGCAGTCTGATGTGGACTTACTGTTCCTGCAGCTTTTCCTTGGGGATCCCCTTCCTCTCGCCTCTCCACGGACTGAGGTGTCACAGTCCTCATTTCAGGCAGAATAGGGGAGGCCACTGCTAGTTCCACATGGCCTTGGCCTTGGGAAAAGGCACCGGTAAGGTTCTGGCTCTGGGCCAGAAGGGAGGTGGCGCAGACACAGGCCACCTGACTGTCGCCAGTCACGATCAGAGAGGGACACAGCTCGAGGCAGCTCTCACAAGACTCCAAAGGATGGAGAGGAAGGCAGGCTGGCCGGGGACCCTGGACTCATGAAAGAACCACCTGACTCAGGCCAAGAAAGAAGCAGAGTCCGCTTCCCAGCCACATGGCTGCCACAGACGGAGGGGTCTGTCACTCCCTCCCCATGGGAGCTGCCTCCAGCGACACTGACTGGCACCAAGCAAGCACCAGCACACGCCCCTCCCAACTATGCACCCCTTTACCAGCAAGCATCTCCCAACTGTCCACCGCCCATACAGGAAACATCTTCACCAACTGTCCACCCCCTGACCAGCAGACATCCCCCCAAATTGTTACTCACTGACCAGCAAACATCCCCACAAACTGTCTACCCCGACCAGCAAACATCCCTCGCAACTGTCCACCCCCTGACCAGTAAACATCCCTCCCAACTGTCCACCCCCTGACCAGTGAACATCCCTCCCAACTGTCCACCCCCTGACCAGTGAACATCCTTCCCAACTGTCCACCCCCCGCCCAGTGAACATCCCTCCCAACTGTCCACCCCCTGACCAGTGAACATCCTTCCCAACTGTCCACCCCGACCAGCAAACATCCCCCTCAACTGTCTACTCACTGACCAGCAAACATCCCCCTCAACTGTCTACTCACTGACCAGCAAACATCCCCCGCAACTGTCCACCCCCTGACCAGCAGACATCCCTCCCAACTGTCCACCCCAAACAGCAGACATCCTTCCCAACTGTCCACCCCCTGACCAGCAGACATCGCTCCCAACTGTTCACCCCCTGACCAGCAGACATCGCTCCCAACTGTCCACCCCCTGACCAGCAGACATCGCTCCCGACTGTCCACCTCCTGCAGAGAAAGCAGAGGAGGCCCCACCCCCTGCCAACTAGAGGCAGGAGACCAAGAAAGCCTCCGAATCTGCTCATGAAGACCCAGCCTGTGCCAGAGTCAGGTGTGCGGCTCTGAGAGCTGAAGACGGCACAGAATGCAGCCTTCACACTGGGCCTGGGCAGCACCCAGTAGGCACACCAGGGTCAGTTCACATTCAAACCACACTCCACAAATGTCGGCCAAGACATGCCCTGTGAATACAAGCACACCGACAGCGAAATTGAAGACTTAAATGGGAACCAGAGTCTCATAGTCTAACACGCAAAACATCAGGACTCAAAATCCACAGTGACCAGGATGGGTCCACAGTGACCAGGTCATATCCACAGTGACCAGGATGGGTCCACAGTGACCAGGGTGCCCAGGATGGGTCCACAGTGACCAGGTCATATCCACGGTGACCAGGACAGGTCCACAGTGACCAGGGTGCCCAGAACGGGTCCACAGTGACCAGGGTGACCAGGACGGGTCCACAGTGACCAGTCCACATCCACAGTGGCCAGGACGGGTCCACAGTGACCAGGGTGCCCAGGAGGGGTCCACAGTGACCAGGGTGCCCAGGACGGGTCCACAGTGACCAGGCCACATCCACGGTAACCGAGACACCAAGAGCAAGGAGACTCTGAACCAGAGCAGCAGAAACAGTCCACAGATAAAAGCAACCACATGTCACAGATGGAATTATTTCTCCAGGACAATAAAGCCGTTATTACCAGCTAGGACCAGCAATCCTGAACACTCCTGAAACAAAGACAAAGAGAGAACGTCCTAGTAGCGAAACGAGGCCTACAGAAGAACCAAAACACAATGACAGAAAAATTTTTTAAAACTCTGATAGGCCTCAAAGCAGAATCGAGATGACAAAAAGCCAAAGATCCTGAAGATAGATCAAAAGAAACAATTCCATCTTAACATCAGAGAGAGAAAAAGATTTAAAACACGAACAGTGCCCCGGAGACCTTGAGGACAATAACGCGAGGTCTAACACTTGCGTCACTTTATTTCCAGAACAGGTGGAGGCGTCCACAGGTGAAAGAATCGTTTGAAGACATACAGACTGAACGCTTCCAAAATGTGTTAAAAGCTATAAACCTATGGGTCCAAGACGAAGAAACCCCAAACAGGACAGATCCAAAGTATTCATGCTCAGACACTTCCAAACCACATTTCTGAAAACTAAAGACAGAGAAAAACATCTTTGTGTGTGTGTGTGTTTTGAGGCAGGGTCTTGCTCTGTTGCCCAGGCTGGACTGTGGCTCACTGTAACCTGGAACTCTGAGGCCCAAATGATCCTCCCACCTCAACCCCCTGAGTAGCTGGGACGATAGGTGTGTGCTAACATGCCTGGATCATTTTTCAAATTTTATTCATAGAGACAGGGTCTCACTATGTTGCCCAAGTTGGTCTTGAACTCCTGGGCTCAAATAATCCTCCTGTCTCAGCCTCCCAAAGTGCTAGGATGAGGTGTGAGCCACTGTGCCTGGTCAAAAAAGTTTTGAACACAGCTAGAGAAAAATGATGCGTTACCTACTGGAGAACATCTGAATACCTGGATCTTTCATTAGAAGCAACAGGCCGGCCAGGCGCGGTGGCTCACGCCTTTAATCCCAGCACTTTGGGAGGCCAAGGTGGGCAGATCACGAGGTCAGGAGATCGGGACCATCCTGGCTAACACGCTGAAACCCTGTCTCTACTAAAAATACAAAAAAATTAGCCAGGTGTGGTGGCAGGCACCTGTAGTCCCTGCTACTCGGGAGGCTGAGGCAGGAGAATCGCTTGAACCTGGGAGGCAGAGCTTGCAGTGAACCCAGATTGCGCCACTGCACTCCAGCCTGGGCGACAAAGCGAGACTCCACCTCAAAAAAAAAAAAAAGAAAAAGAAAAGAAGCAACAGAGATCATGAGGAAGTGGCACAAAATTTTTAAAGTGCTGAAATACTTTGTATCTCTGCCAAACCAGAATTAATACATCCAGCAAAAGCACCCTTCAGGATGAGGGCAATGCGGAGACATTCTCAGATTCTCTGATGAGGGAAAGCAAGCTGATCTGTGGCCATCAGACCTTCTCTGAAAGAACCGCTAACCACGATTCTGCAACAGCAGAGACGAGCATAGAAGGAAACCTGAGACGCTGCAAATAAGAGGAGGAGGACAGTGACACTGGGTGAGCATCACGGACTATTCTCCTCCCTAAGTTTTAAAGAAGAGGAGGAGGACGGTGACTCTGGGTGAGCATCACGGACTATTCTCCTCCCTTAGTTTTAAGAGGAGGAGGAGGACGGTGACACTGGGTGAGCATCACGAACTATTCTCCTCCCAAGTTTTAAAGAAGAAGAGGAGGAGGACAGTGACTCTGGGTGAGCATCATGGACTGTTCTCCCAAGTTTCAAAAGTTACGTTTGATGGCTGAAAGTGAAAGTTGTAGCCCTGTGTTTTTGGGGGGTGGGGTTCAGTGCACATGGAGGTAATAGTTAAGACAACCACATTATAAATGGGGAAGGATGAAGTGACTGAACAATGGTGACTTCTCCATGTCCCACTGAAAGTGACGGGATGCAGCTGTCAGTAGACAAGGAGAAGCTAGGTATGGACACTGCAATTGCTAGAGTGACCACTGAAAATACCATATGAAGAGACTTCATGGAAACCACAGGTGAAAATTATAATGGAATACTCAAAAAAGCTCAAGTAACCTAAAAGAAGACAGAAAAGCTGGGCGCAGAGGCTCACAGCTGTGGTCTCAGTGACTCAGGAGGCTGAGGGGGGAGGATCACTCGAGCCCAGGAGTTACAGGCTGCAGGGAGCTATGACTGTACTGTGACTAGCCACTGCACTCCAACCTAGACAAAAGAGACCCCATCTCTAAAATAAAAAGAAAAGAGAAAATACAGTAGTGTTTAACAACAGTGGGGGATGTGAGAACAGAAAAAACAATAAAATGGAAGACGTAAACCCCAACAAAATAATTACACTACGTATCTACGGTATAAACACACAAAAGATAAAGATTGTCAGAAGGGATGAAAAATACATGATCCAACCAGACACCTTCTACAAGAAACTCACTTAAAATTCATGGTGTAGGTGAGCGGAGAGTGAAGAGTCACATTACGTGTTAAACAGTGTCCCCCAAAATTCATGGCCACCCAGAATAGCAAAATGTGACCTTATTTGGAAACGGTTTTGCAGAGGGACTCAGATGAAGATGGGGTCACCCTAGAGTGGGGCTCATACTTCGCTGCCTCTGTCTGGCCCTCTGTGCATCCATCTGCTTCTTGGACAGATGTTCAATGCTGTGCACACGTCACTGTGTGAACACAGGCACAGGTTCCTGCTCCCAGTCAGCTCACACACCGGGACCAGAGGCAGGTGACAGGTCATGCAATGTATCGGGGTGACAAGCACAGAGGAGAAAAAGGAAGTGGAAAGGGAGCTGCGAGTGCTGGGCGGATGGGGAGACCGGGGAGGCCGGGGAGGCTGTGGTGTGATGGAGATGCAGGACACGCGGCAGTAGCCAGGCTCTCCTGAGGGCTCCAGGCAGAGAAAAGCAGGCACAGAGGTGGGAGGCAGGAGAGAGGAGCTCCCAGAACGGCAAGGGGGTCTGGGGTCAAATGCTGTCCGCCAAAGATAAATGGTCAGAGTCCTCAAGAACGTGGGACCCGGTGAGAGAGGACGGCCTGAGAGCTAACAGTGGCTCCGGAAAAAGCACACCTCAGAACTAGGAAAGGATGAATACGCTGGAGCAGGAAAAACTAAATTCCCAACGCCCTAGAACAGTCTCTCGCTTTCCATGCTTAGCACAGGAGAAAGCACTCTCTGCTCCGCGGGGCACTGACTGAGCTCTGTTCCACCAATATCGTTTCCGGAGGTTTCACCCTGTTTCCTTTTTCCAATCAGCGGACGAAAATAGGAGGCGGATATATCACATTTCATCTTTTCACTTATAGCAGAGCTTTCCTCCAATGCTGCCCACATTGAGACACAGTTTGACAAAATTACTGGGCTCGGGTGGGTGGGGCTCTGAGGTGGGTGAGGCCGTGTGTGGGTGGGGCTCCAGGGGGAGGGTGGGACCATGGGTGGGTGAGACTCCAGCACAGGGCAGAGCCATGGGCTGGTGGGTGGGGCCCCACGATAGGGCAGGGCCATGGACTGGGTGGGTGGGGCTCCAGGATCGGGTGGGGCCATGCACTGGCTAGGCGGGGCTCCAGGACAGAACAGGGCAGGGCTATGGGCGGGGTGGGCAGGGCTCCAGGGCAGGGCAGGGCTATGGGCTGGGTGGGCAGGGCTATGGGCTGGGTGGGCGGGGCTCCAGGACAGGGCAGGGCAGGGCTATGGGCTGGGTGGGCGGGGCTCCAGGACAGGACAGGGCAGGGCTATGGGCTGGGTGGGCGGGGCTCCAGGACAGGACAGGGCAGGGCTATGGGCAGGGTGGGCAGGGCTATGGGCGGGGTGGGCGGGGCTCCAGGACAGGACAGGGCAGAGCCATGGGCTGGGTGGGTGGGGCCCCACGATAGGGCAGGGCCATGGGCTAGGTGGGCAGGGCTCCAGGGGGAAGGGGACCATGGGTGAGTGAGACTCCAGCACAGGGCAGGGACATGGGCTGGGTGGGCGGGGCTCCAGGACTGGTGGGGGCTCCCAGGAGGCTCTGGGTTGGGGGAGGTGACCCACCTGTCACAGGTCCCTGCTGGAGGCTGCCTAGGATCTTCTCACCCAAGAGATGAATCAGCCGAGTCACCACCTGCAGGCAGACACACATTTTAAACCGAGAAACGCTGGGAACCAAAGACAGGGATGCTCAACAACAGCGAGACTCAGCAAATGGTGCTGGATCTGCTTTTCAAAACCTCCATGAACTGAGTTGCACGGGCCATGGCTGTCCAGGCCTAGGAGCCTTTACGATGCCCAGGAAAGCCGTGTGGTGCCTTCCCAGTTGCCAGGCCAGCAGGTACAAGGGGTATGTCCCCTGTGACCGTGAGCCCAGGCCAGCCTCACTTTCACTTCCGGGCAGGCAGACAACTCCAGGGGAAGCCACCCACCCTGAAGGCAGGACAAGCGCAGGACAAGGGCAGGCTTCTCTGGAACTGAGGGCTCATTGTGGCCACTGCTCCTGGGTGCCAACCCCGCTTCAGGGCACGGTTGGGGACATTCGTCCCGACTGGACCAAACGGTCCCCACACCAGGGGTCACTGGCTTCCAGGGACCCTGCCCAGGGGCTGACTATACAGCAAAGCTGGCCCCACAACAGTGGACTCACTGGCTCCACCCATACTGTCCCCCAGAAGCTGCTGGTTGGATGGAGCCCTGCAGTGGCCTCTAAAGGGTGGGCCAGGGCTCCTGCTCCAAGGAGCTCATGAAGACAAGGCCCGCCCTGCAGGCCAGGACAAAGCAGATGGAGGAGTGGCCTGGCTCCCTGCTGCTCCCAGCAACTGTGGCTGCTGCCCCAGAGCCTGCCGGCCCTGTGAGCTGCACTCACACGCTCCGCCAGGCTCTCCTGGTCCATAAATGGGCAACTGCAGCAAGAGCTAGGACCCAGGAGCTGCAGGCGGGAGAACCAGGGCCCAGGAGCTGCGGGCAGGAGAACCAGGGCCCAGGAACTGTGGGTGGGAGAACCAGGGCCCAGGAACTGTGGGTGGGAGAAGCGCTACCTGAGGGGAGGCGGTGGAGGGAGGACAGTGATGGCCTCCCAGGGTGAGCCCCAGGGACGGTGAGAGGCACTGGCCATAGAAGGCCCTGCAACATGCTAGGGTCCACACCTGCACCCCCTTTCCATTTGCTCTAGAATGAAGAACTTCTTGGGATCTGTGTGCTGGCTGCTGACGAATAGCCGCAGACCTGCCCTTCAGGCCCCTCAGCTGGTCCTTCCTGGGCGCTCTCCTCACCGCTGACCTGCACTTGCAAGCAGCCTGCCCTGTCCTCCTCCAGATCTCAGAGCCAAAGTCACTTCCCTTTCCTCTGCCGCACCCACGTCACTCACAAGTAGAGAGCACCAAGAAGGCAGCTGTGCAACTGTCCTGGGAAGCAGCCCAGGCACCTCTCCAGTTTTCCTACCCACCGTTCCTGGCCCCCACCCAGCTGGGCTCTGATCTTCACCTCCTTCAGACTGCCCCTCCAGGTTGTTTTCCATCCACGTGTACGTGGACCGAATGATCACCACAACTCAGGGCACAGCTTGGGACATGGCCTGTGCCACCCTCACCCGCACCACCCTCACCCACGCCTTTACCAGCTCCACACCCTTACCTGTGCCTTGCCCTCACGTGCTGGGCGCCCTCACTTGTGCCGCCTTCACCAGCTCCACCCCCTCACCTGCTCTGCACCCTCACTTGCTCCATGCCCTCACCTGTGCTCTGCCCTCATCCGCACCCTCATCCGCTCTGGCCTCACCCACTCTGCCCTCACCCACTCCGCTCTCACCTGTTCCGTGCCCTCATCCGCTACCTGCGCCATCCTCACCTGTGGGTACCTGCGCTTGATGGACGTGAGGGCTCCTGCTGGCAGCTTGGCCAGTTCTGAGTCCCGAACGGCATGCACCGTGGTCGCCCGGGCCTGGTGGGTCAGTGTCTCCACCTGAGGAGAGGAGCCGGCTGCTGGGGCTGCGGGCTTGGGAGGGCCGAGCCAGCTGGGCCTGTCCCTGACAGCCTCTGGTGGCTGCTGGAGCCACACATGGCCCTGGCATGCACAAAGCAAGGGAGGAGCCCAAGGCTCCCGCACACCCTCCACACCGCAAGGCGGAGGCAGCCAGTGAGTGCTGGCATGTGGTGTGTTGTCAGAACCACTGGAACATGCCAGAAGCCAAAGGTGCTCCCCGCAACCCAGGCAAGTCACAGACACAGGCATCAGACACCACAGGCTAGAACAAGGGCAGTCTCAGCTCTTCCGAAGAAATAAATGCCTTTGGAGAACAGTCTTTTATTTATTTATTTTTTTGAGACGGAGTCTCATCGCTCTGTTACCCAGGCTGGAGTGCCGTGGCACGATCTCGGCTCACTGCAAGCTCCTCCTCCTGGGTTCACACCATTCTCCTGCCTCAGCTTCCTGAGTAGCTGGGACCACAGGCGCCCACCACTACGCCTGACTATTTTTTTTGTATTTTTAGTACAGACAGGGTTTCACCATGTTAGCCAGGATGGTCTCGATCCCCTGACCTCGTGATCTGCCCGCCTAGGCCTCCCACAGTGCTGGGATTACAGGTGTGAGCCACTGTGCCCGGCCTGGGAAAAACCTCTTTTTAAGATGTGTCCCTCAGAACCTGCGGGAGCCCGGCCATCTGACACTGAGGCCTCCCTGCCGGCATCCGGCCAGGTGTATGAGCCTTCACCCGGTGGACAGATGAAGACCAGCCTGCCCAAAATGGTGAAACCCTGTCTCTATTAAAAATACAAAAAATTAGCTGGGTGTGGTGGCAGGCGCCTGTAATCCCAGCTACTTGGGAGGCTGAGGCAGAGAATTGCTTGAACCCAGGAGGCGGAGTTTGCAGTGCACAAGACCGTGCCACTGCACTACAGTCTGGGTGATAGAGTGAGACTCTGTCTAAAAAAAAAAAAAAAACTTAACATAGGCTAGGAGTGGTGGCTCACGCCTGTAATCCTAATACTTTGGGAGGCTGAAGTGGGTGAATCACTTGAGGTCGGGAGTTCAAGACCAGCCTGATCAACATGGAGAAACCCCGTCTCTACTGAAAACACAAAATTAGCCTGGCGTGGTGGCGGGCGCCTTTAATCCCAGCTACTCGGGAGGCTGAGGCAGGAGAATCGCTTGAACTCAAGAGGCGGAGGTTGTGGTGAGCCGAAATCATGCCATTGTACTCCAGCCTGAGCAACAAGAGTGAAATTGCGTCTCAAACAACAAAACAAAGAAATAAAAAAAAACTTAACACAAATCGGCAGAAGCCCCAGGCCGTGGCACCTTGGAGCTGGGCAGCCCCGACTCGCTCAGGATGCAGGGGCCTGCCGTGCTGGATGGCCCCAGGAGGCCCAGACTGGCTGTAGCTGCTACCATACCTCAAGAGACACCCGGAGGCAAGTGGGCCAGTGCGCCCGGATGCCAGGATAGGTACCGGGAGCCCCCAGCAGAGGCAGAGCCTGGGACTCACAGCAAAGCAGCCACAGGGCATCACTCCTGCCGTCCACTCCTAGGGCTTTTGCTCCCCTGAGTAACTGGCCAGGCCACACCCAGGCCAGAACCCAGGATGCCCTGGGAGGGATGGAGAGGTCAGGGAGGCAGGAGCAGGGCCCAGCACCTACCACACCGACAAGGTCTCCTCGGCCGTACTCCCCGGCCAGGCGCTTCTTCCCGTCGTCCTTCCGGATCACAGAGCGCAGCCGGCCGCTGAGCATGATGTACGTGCAGTCAGACTTGTCTCCCTGCCTGCAGGAGACACAGAGGCCCTGCAGCCCTGAACCCCCAGCCCCTGCCTGCGGGAGACACAGAGGCCCTGCAGCCCTGGACCCCCAGCCCCTGCCTGCGGGAGACACAGAGGCCCTGCAGCCCTGGACCCCCGGGCTCTGCCTGCGGGAGACACAGAGGCCCTGCAGCCCTGGACCCCCGGGCTCTGCCTGCGGGAGACACAGAGGCCCTGCAGCCCTGGACCCCCAGCCTCAGCCCCCAAACCCAGCTTCCCAACAGCAGACAGACTCAGGATGGAGAAACAGAAAACGCAGGCTTCTCACTGTCTTATTTTTGTTTTGGAAAACCTACTTTTTATTTTAAAATATTTATGTTAATAGGCATGGGTTGTTTTAAATGAATAAATATCCTCAAATTTTCTTGGTTTTAACTATTATTATTATTTTTTGAGACGGAGTCTCGCTTTGTTGCCCAGGCTGAAGTGCAATGGCATGATCTTTGTTCACTGAAGCCTCCACCTCCCAGGATCATGCGATTCTCCTGCCTCAGCCTCCCGAGGAGCTGGGATTATAGGCACGTGCCACCACGCCCAGCTAATTTTGTATTTTTAATAGAGACAGGGTTTCACCCATGTTGGCAAGGCTGGTCTCGAACTCCTGACCTTGTGATCCACCTGCCTCGGCCTCCCAAAGTGCTGGATGACAGGTGTGAGCGACCGCACCTGGCCAGTGGGGTGCTTTTAAAGGGATGGTGTGCGCTTGAATATACTGACACAGACATGCTCGTGGAACATTGGCTGTGTCCAAGCGTGTGTGGCTGTCACGAAATCCAGGAGGCCATGAAGCGTGTTGCCGAGCTAAGCTGGGGTGGGGCTGGGGAAATCCAGCCTTCCGTGTGTGGTTTCCATAGTAACTTCCGTGTGTGGTTTCCATGGTTACTGTGCTTTGCCCACCCCCGAATCCTGCATGCCAGGGCAGCGTGGACACCGAGTGTGTGACACCCACAGCCTCACCTGTATATAGCTCGCCCGGCCTCCACCTCCACCCAGTCCAGGGCAAAGTCGATTTGCCGCACGAAGGACGACATCCTCTTCACCACGGTGTGCGCAACGCCCAGGACGACGGTCGGCTGCTTCCGCATGATTCTGCCGGGCAGCCCAGAGTCACTCCCACCCATCCCTCCAGCCCTACCCTTCACCCAGGGCCACAGGGCTCAGGAGTGGATGGGACCCACCACCCCCACCCCACACTGAGGGCAGAGACCACTGGTGGGGGCTGGGATGGGGCATGCCCTGGTCAGCTGCCTGCCCCAGGGCACAGCACTGCCCACCATGTGCCTGGTGGCCAGCAGCTGTTAAGGAGCCCAGAGAGTCCCCTCCTGGCACACCCGTGAGTGCCCCTTGGGGACGGGCCCTGTGTCAGGCTGCGGTCCTGGCAGGGGACTGCACATGCCGTCAGGAGGTGCATAATGAACACTTGGGCCACGACTGTGGCTGGCAGTGAGTGCCATGAAGGGCAAAGGCAGAGGCTGAGAGACCACATGGGGCCTCGAGAGCACAGGGACTCTCCTGGGTGGGTGGAAGGTGCTGGGGCCTCTGACACGGGGAACACTGTCTTCTCCCCAGTGGTCGTGTGTGGACAGACTGTGGAGGGTGACGGCTGCAGCAGGGACGTGCCCAGTGGCTCTGGGCAGTGGCAAGGTGGGACGTGTGGCAACCTGCACCAGGAGTGAGAGTGACGCTGGGTGACTCCAGGCCTAGCCCCAGCCACAGGCAGGTGGAGCTGCCATTTCCTCAGAAGGCAAAAGCAGAAGGAAGAACAAACGCGGAATCAGGACCCACTTTGTACAGGAGGTAGGGGAAGCCCCTTCAATGCCAGGGAGTTGGCAAGACAGCGGCTGGGTGAGGGCTCGAAGGGCATGAGCGTGGCATTTACAGTCCTGGGGGTGGAGGAGGAGCCCCGGGACGCTGGCTGGGGTGATGGCTGCAAGGCACACCACGCACGGACACACATAGACATACACAGGCACACGGAGACACACATGGACACACACAGACACGTAGACACACGCAGACACATGCAGATGCACATAGACACACGGAGACATGCATGGACACACGCAGACACACACAGGCACATGGAGACACACAGACACGCAGACACGTAGACACACAGACACATGCACAGACACATGCAGATACACACAGACACACGTAGACACGCACGGACACATGCAGACACACAGAGACACACGCAGACACACACAGACACACACAGACACATGGGGACACACGTAGACACGCAGACACACAGACACATCCAGACACACGTAGACACGCACGGACACACGCAGACACACACAGACACACGCAGGCACACGGACAAACACAGAAACACACAGACACATGCACAGACACATGGAGACACACATGGACACACGCAGACACACGGACACACACAGACACACGGACACACGGACACACGCAGACACATAGACACATCCAGATACACAGAGACATACACGGACACACACACACACAGACACACAGCACGAGGGACTGAGCTGCATTAAGGGGGTGCCAAGGGCCCTGAGCTCTGCCCTGGGTGGTTCCTGTCCCTGCTCTTTGCCATCTGTCCTGAGCATCTATCTCCCTGGCGCCGCCCACATGGAGCAGCTGGGGACACTCAGGAGGGAGACGGGTCCAGTTCCACCCAGGGTCCCCTGCTGGTGGAGGGACCGGGACTTGGAGCCTCAGTCTCCCCATTCACACGCTGCGGTTTCAGGGCACCCACCATCGGGACCCGGCTGGAGCCACTCAGGCCAGGCCGGGAAGACAGAGGCCATGCAGAAAGCCCTTCCCAACAGTGCCAGGGCCCCGCTGCCCCTACCCCTGCCCCTTGCCCTGCTCAGGGTCCCCAGGCTGAAGCAGAGCTTGGCGCCGTGCTGTTTGCTGGATTACAGGCGTGAGCCGCTGCGCCCAGCCGACCTGTTTTCTTCAGCTGCTGCGATTTCACTGACCTTCAGGCTCCTGACCGCTCCCCCTGCCCAACCACTCAGGCAGAAGAGCTCTGAGACCACAGCAGACATCTGGCCTACGGGGGTGCGGGGGACTTCCAGAAAACACACACAGAACGGCTCAAGCCACCAGAGGTGAGAGCTGGGATTAAACTGAACCCCAGGCTCCAGGAGATTCTGGACCTGACAGAGCAGAATGCCCAGCACCGTGGATGGGAAGACGTGGCGGCTCTGCCAGGCAGCCCACAGGTGGGCTGAGGGCAGCTCTGAGCCTGGAGGGGCCGAATCTGAGACTCATGGGCTGAGCTCAAGTGGACAGATGTCTCCAGCCCAGAGCCTGGAAGGCAGCACAGGCACATTCTGCCCCAAGAAGGGACACACGTCAGTGGGGCTCCTGCCCCTGAGCCAGAGCCGCGTCCTCACCCACTGCCTTGCCCTTCCACCTCCACATCACCAGCTCCCGACACAACAGCCCAGGCTGCAGGGGTGGGGAGGCTCACGGCCCCTGATGCCCGGCCCCGCCCCAACGCGGGTCCTGCTGAGCCAAGCCGGGCAGCCCCAGAACTGACTGGTGATACATGAACACGGCTGGGAGCGGACCAGAGATGGCCGTGTGAGGCAGATCGCTGTGGGCAGATGGGGACGGCTGACTGAGCGCTGGAGCAGGGGGCACCGACCTGGGCCTATGCAGGTGCCAGGCACAAAGAGGGGGGCATGAGCAGCAGGGAAGAGGGTGAGAGCACCAGGAAGAGGCCGGCCACGCGGGGAGGGGTCTCAGGGCAGGTGGGTCTGGGGCCCGCCCCGAGGTCCTGGCCCGTAGCACTCACTCATAGAAGTGGGCTTTGGAGATGGACAGGAAGCTGCAGTCCCTGTTGGCCTTGATGGTGAAGATGAGCGGCTCCCCGGTGAGCACTGCCAGCTGGCCCACCATCTCCCCGGGGCGCGTGAGGAACAGGCAGGTGTCCTCCTGGCTGCCGATCTTCCTCTGGTACACGTGCAGCAGCCCGGACACCACAAACAGGATGCTGGCGTCCTGACAACACCAGAGGGCTCAGGAGGCGCCGTGAACGGCCGCGGGCGGGATGGGGGCAGCTCTGGGCCCAGAGTGGACAACGCCACCAGGCTCAGCCGGAAGACCATCCGCTGACCTGACCAGCTCTGGGCACAGACTTCACTGGAAACATTTCAGCAGTGTCTACGGTTTTGTGATTTCACGAGCAGTCATGGGAAATCTGGGTTCTCGAGGGCTCCGTGCAGCAAGCCAGGCCTCGGATCTGCACACCTTCTCTCCCGGCACCCGCACGCATACTGACTGTCCCCAGCAAATACGCGTCAGCCCAGCGTTCCTGTGCGTGGCGGGTCCCACACCGCCTCGCCTGGGGCCTGGCCTCTCCCACACTGAGCCCCTGCACACACCACACGTTTGGGTCCCATGTCTGCAGACGTGTCCCTGAAGCCACTCCGAGGCCACTTCCACTGATCTGTATCCACTGTGACCTCTTATGGCCTCTTCCCAATCTGCCTGCCCAGCCCACTCTTAGGTGCGAGTGGAAGGGCCAGTGCGGCAGGAGCCAAAAGTGGACATAGCTCTCGGGGCTCAGGGCTGCCTGAGGGGAGGGGCTCTGCCATGGTGCCCAGAGGGGCAGTGGCCTGGTGCTGGGACGTCCCCAGTCACTGGTGCCCAGCCCAGGCCCTCCTCTGGTGTTCCACCTGGCACTGGGCTGCGGCATTGGGTGGTCCCAGTGCCCCCCCGGACCCCCACTCACCTGGTCTCCCTGCCTTGACACCACCGTGCCTGCAGGAACGTGGAGAAGCACCACCCGGCCATCCAACAGAGATGAGTCCTGAAAACAGAGCAGGCTTCAGGGAACACGGGCGGGAAGCATAAATGAAGGTCCAGAGAACAGAGGCTGTGCTGGGCCCTTCAGGGGCAACAAGCGGTGAGGCCAGAGGCCGGGCAAGTCCCTCCTCCGAGGCCGTCCTCCAACAGCGGCCTGACGGACACGGGGCACCCTGCAGAGCCACCGATGCCAAACCAGGGCATCGACCCAGAGACAGACACCAAACAGTGCAGCAAGGCAGGAAATGCAGAAACAGACACTCATATTTTTGTGAATTTACGTAAAAGAGGATGTCATTTCAGGAAGAAAGAGTGATTTCTTTATAAGTGGTGCTGGCATAGCCAGCAGTGGGACGCCTTCTCCACACCACCTACAGAACGACGCCCTCCAGGGCACGAGGAGTCTGGAATCTGGGAGCTCCCAGAGGTGAGCCAGGAGTGCCCAATGCACTTGAACCCAGGAGGTGGAGGTTGCAGTGGACCCGGAGCCCGTGGAGAGGCCCTGGGGCAAACCAAGGGTGAGGGAGCATCTGCGGGTACCATAGCCACAAAGGTTCGACACATCAGGTGTATAAACCCCTAGTCCACAGTGATAATGAAATAAGAAACCCCACCCATCACCTCAGAAGATGATGGAAAACCAAATCATTAATTTAAACCAAGTCGTTCATTCAAACCAAATCGTTAAACTTCCCAAACCCTGATGGTGAAGGGAATGAAGCCAGTTTCCCCCAAAAAAGAAAGGATATCTCACATCTCCACAAGTGTGTCAAACAGGACGGAGAAAGAGGTGGAGGGGATGAGAAGAATCTGAGCAGCCACGTATCCAGCTCTCAGGCAGACGATGGCCACTGACAGGCCGCACCGCCCCAGGGCGCATTGTCAGCCCGAGCAGCCGGGAGGCTTGCAGGAGAAGAAAGCGGCCTCCGTGATGCAAGCAGCTGCGCGAAGAAAAGTCAGAGCCTTCGGGAGACGAGGGGGATGTGGGAGATGAGGGGGACGTGGGAGACGAGGGGGAAGCAGGGGATGAGGGGGAAGCAGGGGATGAGGGGGATGCGGGGGACAGAGGGGACGTGGGGGCCACGGGAGCCAGCCATGGTGTGGACCACACAGTGGACTGTGACATGGAGGAGGCCACTGGACAGGGGGACACTGACTGCACGGCTGAAGCCATTTGGCCGTTTTAAGGATTGCTGTTAAGTATTCAGAAATGATAAGAGTATGTGGTTAGAGATGAATCCTGAAACATCCACCAGTGACGTGCTATGATGATGGGATTTGCTTCGAGGGTGGGCGCCTGGACGGTATGGAAGGGTGCAGAGAAAACAAGGCGGGCTGTGCCACGACTGCTGCCGTGAGGGCTGCCAGGTACTCACCTCCACGTATTATTCCATCTATTCTATACAGCTTTGAGTTTTCCCACAACAAAAAGCTGTTTAAAGAGAGAGAAGACTGGCTGGGCACACTGGCTCATGCCTGTAATCCCAGAATTTTTGGAGGCCGAGGCAGGTGGATCACTTGAGGTCAGGAGTTTGAGACCAGCCTGGGCAACATGGCAAAACCCCGTCTCTACTAAAAATACAAAACTTAGCCAGCTGTGGTGGCGAGCCAGTGGTCCCAGCTACTCGGGAGGCTGAGGTGGGAGGATCACTTGAGCCCAGGAAGTGGAGGTTGCAGTGAGCTGAGATGGCACCACTGTACTCCAGGCTGGAAGACAGAGCGAGACACTCTCCAAAAAAAAAAAAAAAAAAAAAAGGAGAGAGAGAGAGATTTTCTTTTTTCCCTTCAGGACAGAGTTTCGCTCTTGTTGCCCAGGCTAGAGTGTGGTGGCATGATCTCAGATCACCGCAACCTCCGCCTCCCAGGTTCAAGCAGTTCTCCCACCTCAGCCTCCCGAGTAGCTGGGATTACAGGCGCCCACCACCACACCCGGTTAATTTTTGTATTTTTAGTAGAAACAGAGGTTCACCATGTTGGTCAGACTGGTCTCGAACTCCTGGCCTCAGGTGATCCACCTGCCTCGGCCTCTCAAAGTGCTAGGATTACACGTGTGAGCCACCGCGCCCGGCCAGAAAAGGAGATTTAAGAGATAGGTCAGCCAACTGCAGTTTTGTTTTTTTTTTTTTTTTTTTTTTGAGACGGAGTCTCGCTCTGTCGCCCAGGCTGGAGGGCAGTGGCGCAATCTCGGCTCACTGCAAGCTCCGCCTCCCAGGTTCACGCCATTCTCCTACCTCAGCCTCCCGAGTAGCTGGGACTACAGGCGCCCGCCACTGCGCCCGGCTAATTTTTTTCTATTTTTTAGTAGAGACGGGGTTTCACCGTGGTCTCGATCTCCTGACCTTGTGATCCGCCCGCCTCGGCCTCCCAAAGTGCTGGGATTACAGGCGTGAGCCACCGCGCCCGGCCCCAACTGCAGTTTATGGCCCTTACTCAGATCCTGACCTGTACAACAAGAAACCACTGAGAGCCACTCCCAACAGTCAGGGGCCCAGGAGCGCGCTGGGTGGGTGAGCAATCAAAGCTTTTTAACGTCTCACTTGCAGAACGACACGGTGGTTATGTCTCAAAACGGAGTCCTTAACCGTTAGAGAGGAATGATGTGAAACTACATCGGGTTTGAGATTTTTCAGACAGAAAATAATTGGGGGAGGGACTAGGAGTACAGTTGTAAAGTGATTGGCCATGATTGGTAATTACGGAACTGGGTGACTGGTGCCTGGGAGCTCACGACACTATCACGGCTGCCTTTTTACCTATTCAAAGCTTTCC
The DNA here is from genome assembly GCF_047675955.1 of Chlorocebus sabaeus. Lineage (NCBI taxonomy): Eukaryota > Metazoa > Chordata > Mammalia > Primates > Cercopithecidae > Chlorocebus > Chlorocebus sabaeus. Next base: position 113,852,121 of record NC_132915.1, read on the forward strand.
ATCAGCCAGGTGCGGTGGCTCACGCCTGTAATCCCAACGCTCTGGGAGGCTGAGGCGGGCAAATCATTTGAGGTCAGGAGTTCGAGACCAGCCTGGCCAACATGGTGAAACCCCGCCTCTACTAAAAATACAAAATTTAGCTGCGCGTGGTGGTGGGCGCCTGTAATCCCAGCTACTTGGGAGACTGAGGCAGGAGAATCGCTTGAACCCAGGAGGTAGAGGTTGCAGTGAGCCGAGATCGTACCACTGCACTCCAGCCTGGGCGATATGGCAAGACTCTGTCTCAAAAAAAAAAAAAAAAAGCTTTCCATCATATGTAAGAAATTAAATCCTAGATGAACTAATGAGGCTGAGAAAATATCATACTCTAATAATCTGACACTGTTATTGCTGTATTATGTATAAACATAGAGGAGAATTCTGAAGTCCAGCTTTGGGACACCGTGATGTCCCAGAAAGCCTCACTTTGAGTTTGAACATAAGGCGATCTCAAGCTGCTGGCTTCCCAAAGGGGGACCCCAAAAGACAACCAAGCCTGCACTCCACCCGAAGCGCCCCCTTTGCAGCCACCGTCCTCCACACCTGGAACTACTGCCCAACAGAGGCGGAGAGGAGCCCACGGGCCCTGGGTGGGACAAGGGCCAGGTGCCCGCCGGGGCCACTCACTTCTAGCTTCATCAGGGTGAGCAGGTCCTTCTTGGCAGCTCTGAAGATGGCATCTGACTTCCTGCTGGCCAGGGTCTCATCTGCATGACTCTCTGAGTGGTGGGAGACCGGGGAGGGCATCTCTGCGACCATCACGTTTTTCTTGGACTCGAGAAGAACAGAGATACCAGCAATTAGAAGGGAGGTGGTTGGGGAACATCGCACAAGGGCGTGGCCGGGTCTGACTCGCACAGTCCAGAAAGGCCGGCTGAGCCTCCTGAAGCTGCAGGTGCCAATGACACCAGAGCCAGCGGTGCCCCCAATGCGCCAGCGAGCCACGGAGAGGGCAGGGCCCCAAGAGGAGGGTCAGAAATGACAGCCAGGGCCTACCTTGCTGGCCATGGAGCTCCCGGGGTACTCGTCCGAGTGCAGGAAGACCCTGGCACGGTCACATGCCATCCCCAGATCGGAAGTGGCACTGGCTGGGCCCCCTACACGCAGAGGGGATACTCAGGACATGGCTCACTGGGCCACAGGCTCGAACACTCCCGGGGTGGGCTGAGTGCACCCTGCAGTCTAACTGCTCAAACTCCGGCAGGTCAGACTCAGGTCCCTCGAGGGAGTCGGGCCCTGAGATCCCCCACATCCCCTGCTTTCTTTTGGCATCTGCCTCAATGGCTCTGTGGCCAGCAACTACAGGTTCTCTCAGCAGCTTAAACCCACACGGTGCCTTCAACAGTTCTGGGCACTGATACAGGTAGCCCGGTCAGTACCTAAGACACTGAAAGAAACCAGCCCTGGCCCTGAGCCAGATCCATCCAACCTTCCCGTGCACGCCACACCCTGACTGCTCGCTGCGGGCATCCCTGCGTAGAGCCCCCTTTCTCTCATTGTCCATCTCAGGGATGCTGCCGCCCTCTGTATGTGAGCTCCCCTAACAGGTGCCTGGGGCCGTCACGCTGGTGCTTGGGGCTTGGCTCTTTGCAGTCCCAGCCCCATCTCAGAGGGAGGGGGTTAAGGCACCCCTCCAAAGAGCTCCCCTGTTGCTGCTTTTGGGCAGCCTCGGGCTGAGCGGGATGAAGCAGTGTGCACCCTTTCATGGCCCGCCCTCAGCATTACACAGCATTACACACACAGCATATCCGACCTCTGGACCAGCTGCAGTGGATTCTGAGGAAGGGTGTGCGGTTTGCACGACAGGGTCACGCATGTCCAGGCACGGATCCAGCCCTGCGTGTGCAGCTGCACATGTGAGTGAATCATCTGCACTGCGGTTTTCCATCCAAACTGTGGAATTCGCAACACCCATTTCTCAGCGGAATACAGAGGAACCGCGCAGACACTAACCGAGGACACACACCACACAGCTGCCGCTGCCACGTGGCACTGCAGGAAGGAACCAGGCCCAGGAGCACAGCCACGTGCCCCTCCCTGGGAAGCCGGACATGGAGAGCCAGGAGTGCTAGGCCTTGGAAAGGGGCACGTGTCTCCGAGGCTTACGCTGAGTGTGCGCTGGTCGGGTTTCAGGGAGCTGCACCCTTCAGCCCGGTGCACTGTGCTGTGTGTTACTCATGCCCCCATCAAGTCCTGCTGTTTTTTAAAAAATCCGACCTGTAAACCAATCTATGGCAACAAAGGTCACCAAGGCAGGCGGATCACCTGAGGTCAGGAGTTTGAGACCAGCCTGACCAACAGGGAAAAACCCCGTCTCTACCAAAAATACAAAATTAGCCAGGGGCAGTGGCGCACACCTGTAATCCCAGCAACTTGGGAGGCTGAGGCAGGAGAATCGCTTGAACCTGGGAGGTGGAGGTTGCTGTGAGCTGAGATCGGGCCCATTGCAGTCCAGCCTGGGCAACAAGAGCAAAACTCCATCTCAAAAAAAATAATTAAAAAAAAAAATAAAATAGTCTTTGGAAAATTTATTTATGACTCAGGAATAAAGAAAGAATAAATAAGATCCAAAACACAAATCACAGGTGCCAAAGCAAAGGGCTGGCTTTGCACAGAGGAACATCAGGGTCCCTGTTGCATCAAGGTCCAAGGCGGCATTTTCCAGCCCATGGACAAGAGGGAAGAGAACCTCCAACAACCAAAACCAATGAGACAAGAGGGAAGAGAATCCCCAACAAAAACTAAGGAGACAAGGGGAAGACAATCTCCAAAAATGAAACTAACCAGGGATCTCTACCTACAGCACAAAAAATGAAACTAACCAGGGGTCTCTACCTACAGTACATAAAGAATCAACACAAATCAACCAAACTCCAGAACTGCAGAAAGTGGGCAGAGAACAGGACCGGACAGCCTAAGAGGGACGCCCAGATGGAACCGAATGCAGCAGGAGCCCATGAGCTTGCTGGTGGCCGGCAATGGCAGACGGCGGAGGGGCAGGTCTGTGGCAGGAGCGCGGCTGTACCGCCGGGCATCGTGGACCTTCTCAGGGAGGCTGCCCTGAGAAGGCCCCGGCCCCGTGGCTGCAGGCGGTTCCCCTGCGTGTGGGGGTTTTGCTCCATGTCAGTTACAGCAAAGGTCCCTGCGGGGAGGCACAAGTCAGCAGGGCTGGGGAAGGAACCCAGTACACACAGTAGGCAAGGCAGGAGAGGGACCGTGCAGGGACGGCGGGAAGGGCCGAGCACATGGCTCTGCAGGGCGTCTCGTGGCACCGGCCCAGCCCGGGCAGTGGTGGGGGTGAGACAGGGCGGGGACGCAGAGGAGCACACCAGGGTGTTCTGGGCAGCAGGACAGCCTCGACCCTGGAGCCAGAGGGCAAGCACAGGTCCCTCTGGGCATGTGGGAGTCTTGTCCAGCGACAAATCAAACCTAGTGGAGGACACCCGCCTCGGCGGCGATGCTGGGCATCAGTGCAGCTCAGCCTGGGTCTCAGACGCCGAGGGCCTGAGGGCCACACCGGCCGGGCAGCCATCAGAGGTTCTTTACCTTGTGGGGCTGAAGGGTCAGCGTCACCTGCCCCGGGCTTCTCCAGCTCATCCAAGATCTCTTTGCGAACAGAAGGCGCAGGAACGGACTGGCTCCTCTTCAGCAGCGGCCCAGCAGCTGCTGGGCGGCCGCCCCCATGATCTGCTGGGGAGGCAGCTGTGAGCAACCTGGGTCTGCACGCACTCCCTGGCGTCCCGTGCGGCCCAGTCGGGGCCACGCAGGGAGCACGGTCCCCACAGCAGCAGCAGTTGGTGTGCCCCACAGTGCCCTGCGCCCCTGCACACGCTCTGGATCAGCCCTCAGGCGACCTGGTCATCTGCATCTGCTGGGCCAGCCTCTGACTAGCCCTGGCCCCTCCCTGCCCCAATCCCCCGTCCCCAACTTAATCCCCCTTCCCCAAATCTCCCCTCCCCACCCCAATCCCTCCTCCCCGCCCCTTCCATCCCTACCCCAATCCCCCCTCCCCCCCTCCAAGGCCTTGCTGCCCTGATTGCCCAGCTGTGGGCCAAGTGCCTTGAAGGCAAATTCCATCCAGGTGGGGCTGCCCGCCAGCCATTCTCAGGGCGTGCCTTGGTGGATAGAGCTGTCTGGGCTCAGCTGGGATGGGCCACGCAGGGCTGTATCTGCCCCTCGGGTGAAACAAGGAGCCTGGCCTTGCCTACCACATAGGCTGAAGGAGGCTGCCCTGCCTGGACACTGTCCATACCTACAGAGGCCCATGAGCCCTCCCCAGCCCTGGTCTCTGCCAAGACCCCACCCAGGACAGCTGCTGCCCCACCAAGTCACACGGACCTAATCCAGTGAAAGAAATGCCATTCAGGCAATGACACATATTCTAAAACGCACTTTCAGGCCAAGTGCGGCGGCTCACACCTGTCATCCAAACAATTCGGGAGGCCAAGGTGGGAGGATCACTTCAGACCAGGAGTTCAAGACCAGCCTGGACCATGTGGCAAGATGCCATCTTTACAAAAACTTAAAAAATGAAACTCAATGAGCTGGGCCTGGTGGCACGTGCCTGTGGACCCAGTTACTCAGTGGGCTGAGGCAGGAGAACCCTTTCAGGCAATGAGGTGGGGGTGGCAGTGAGCCAAGGTCGCACCACCACACTCCAGCCTGGGCAACAGAGCAAGACCCTGTCTCTATAATAATAATAATAAAATAATAATAATAATAATAATAAAATGCATTTCTGAGAAAAAGCAGATCAGCCAGAGCTGTGTTTAAAGGTGGCTGTCACCTCACGGGCTCCCTAGCACACAAGCTAAGCAGTCACTCCACTGTGTGCACTGTGTCCTTCCCTCACTCCACTGTGTCCACTCCATCCCCCACTCACTCCACTCTCCTCACTCCATCCCCCACTCACTCCACTCTCCTCACTCCATCCCCCACTCACTCTACTCTGTCCACTCCATCCCCCACTCACTCCACTCCATCCACTCCATCCCCCACTCACTCCACTCCATCCACTCCATCCCCTACTCACTCCACTCTCCTCACTCCATCCCCCACTCACTCCACTCCATCCACTCCATCCCCCACTCACTCCACTCCATCCACTCCATCCCCTACTCACTCCACTCTACTCACTCCATCTCCCACTCACTCCACTCTGTCCACTCCATCCCTCACTCACTCCACTCCGTCCACTCCATCCCCCACTCACTCCACTCTACTCACTCCATCCCCCACTCACTCCACTCCATCCACTCCATCCCCCACTCACTCCACTCCATCCACTCCATCCCCTACTCACTCCACTCTACTCACTCCATCTCCCACTCACTCCACTCTGTCCACTCCATCCCTCACTCACTCCACTCCATCCACTCCATCCCCCACTCACTCCACTCCATCCACTCCATCCCCCACTCACTCCACTCTACTCACTCTATCTCCCACTCACTCCACTCTCCTCACTCCATCCCCCACTCACTCCACTCTGTCCATTCCATCCCCCACTCCCTCCACTCTCCTCACTCCATCCCCCACTCACTCCACTCTCCTCACTCCATCCCCCACTCACTCCACTCTGTCCATTCCATCCCCCACTCACTCCACTCCATCCACTCCATCCCCCACTCACTCCACTCTCCTCACTCCATCCCCCACTCACTCCATTCTGTCCACTCCATCCCCCACTCACTCCACTCTCCTCACTCCATCCCCTACTCACTCCACTCCATCCACTCCATCCCCCACTCACTCCACTCTCCTCACTCCATCTCCCACTCACTCCACTCTCCTCACTCCATCCCCTACTCACTCCACTCCATCCACTCCATCCCCCACTTACTCCACTCTCCTCACTCCATCCCCTACTCACTCCACTCCATCCACTCCATCCCCCACTCACTCCACTCTCCTCACTCCATCCCCTACTCACTCCACTCCATCCACTCCATCCCCCACTCACTCCACTCCATCCACTCCATCCCCCACTCACTCCACTCTCCTCACTCCATCCCCTACTCACTCCATTCTGTCCACTCCATCCCCCACTCACTCCACTCCGTCCACTCCATCCCCCACTCACTCCACTCCATCCACTCCATCCCCCACTCACTCCACTCTCCTCACTCCATCCCCCACTCACTCCACTCTGTCCACTCCATCCCCCACTCACTCCACTCTCCTCACTCCATCCCCCACTCACTCCACTCTCCTCACTCCATCCCCCACTCACTCCACTCTCCTCACTCCATCCCCCACTCACTCCACTCTCCTCACTCCATCCCCCACTCACTCCACTCCATCCACTCACTCCATCCCCCACTCACTCCACTCCATCCACTCCATCCCCCACTCACTCCACTCCATCCACTCCATCCCCCACTCACTCCACTCCATCCACTCCATCCCCCACTCACTCCACTCCATCCACTCCATCCCCTACTCACTCCACTCCATCCACTCCATCCCCCACTCACTCCACTCTCCTCACTCCATCCCCCACTCACTCCACTCTCCTCACTCCATCCCCCACTCACTCCACTCCGTCCACTCCATCTCCCACTCACTCCACTCCGTCCACTCCATCCCCCACTCACTCCACTCCATCCACTCCATCCCCCACTCACTCCACTCTGTCCACTCCATCCCTCACTCACTCCACTCTGCTCACTCCATTCCCTCCCCACTCTCACCAGTGTTGCTTCATTTAATTTCACATACTTTTGTTAGTCACTTCAACTCTTTTGGGAACATGATAAGCTATAAAAAACCAAGCGCGCACCCCATCTGTAGGGTGGCTGTTAACAGATCATCCAGGGGTGACTCATGCGGTACCCACTGCACCTGACCGCTTTCTCCCCATATGCAGGCGCCCCAGTTGGCGCTCAGAACAGCACGTGAGAGACCAACGCGGGAAGCCCACTCCCCACCAGACACTGGGCTGGACCAGGCACGCAGGGAGAATTCTGAGAACCACTGAAGAATGGATGGCGAGGGGTCCTGGGCCTGTCTGAGGACATCCAGGTCTCCTGTGAGGAGACGGGGACATGTGAGAAGATGGGGACAGTGTGAGGAGACGGGGACATGTGAGGGAACCTGGGCATGTCTGGGGACATCTGGGTCGCATGTGAGGAGACGGGCACACGTGTGAGGAGACGGGGACAAGTGTGAGAAGATGGGAGATGGGGACACGTGAGGAGACTGGAGGACATGTGAGGAGACCTGGGGGGCATGTGAGGTGACCCGGGGGGTGTGTGAGGTGACCCGGGGGGCGTGTGGGGTGACCTGGGGCGTGTGGGGTGACCTGGGGATGTGTGAGGTGGCCTCGGGCACGTGCAAGATGACCTGGGATGACCTGAGGCAGTGGGAGCAGGATCCCCTGGACTCTGGGGCTGGACGTTGCCCTCCTTGGTGCAGGACAGTACCTGAGTCACAGGACTCCTGGAGCCGCGGTGGCTTTTTAAGCCGCTCTTCTTCACCATAGAACACCTGTTTCTTGGCCTTCCCGGCAGCCACGCTGGCTACAGACACGAGAGGGATGGCCTGGCTCTCCTGGGACACAAGAAGGAAGTTCAGAGCCACCCCAGGAACACCCTACACCCGCTGACAGGTGTCGGCCCCTCAAAGGAGTGACAGGTGTGGGCCTCTCAAGGCAAAGTTTATGCTGCATTTCAGGCGACGGGCAATCCAGTTATTCACAAAAAGAACCGGTCTGTTTAAAGCAACCAAGCTCAGCCTGCTTTTACCCTAGGCCCTGCCTCAGACCCTTCATCAAGTCAACATAATGCCCCAAGTTGTCAGAACCTTAATACTCTTCATTAAAACAAAAAATAATGTAGAAAACAAAAACATATTCCCTTAATGTCAACAACTGAAGATGACAAGCCCTAAAATGTCATCAGAATTAGAATTTCCAACTGAAATGCGCAGATTGAAAACTAATGCGTGCTGGGCCATTTACTAACCGAGCTCTACCTGCCCGTGACTGAAGAGAGCCCTCCGCACATCAGGGTACTGTTTCGGGCAGTGGGGATGGAGCACGGCATGAAACCCTGGCCTCACTCAGTTCCCACGAGAGCTCAGCTAGGTGGGGACCGTCCCACATCTCGGCCAAGTGCCTCCCAGGGTCACACTGACAGGAGGAGGGAGAGCCGGGGTTCACAGCCTCGTGCTCTTGACAATACGCTGTGCCCTCCAAACAGGTCACAGCTCAGGGTCAGCTCCACCCCGCAAGGTTCAGACAGGAGGAGCAGTCAAGGGCAACACACAGGGAGTGCTGGCCATAGGGACCCCACGGGATGGGAATGGAGAGGGGCAGCCTCTGCTGGACACGGCCGTAGGGACCCCACGGGATGGGTATGGAGAGGCGCAGCCTCCACTGGACATGGCTGTAGGGACCCCACGGGACAGGCATGGGGAGGGGCAGCCTCTCCTGGACATGGCCATAGGGACCCCACGGGACGGGCATGGGGAGGGGCAGCCTCTCCTGGACATGGCCATAGGGACCCCACGGGACAGGCATGGGGAGGGGCAGCCTCTCCTGGACAGGGCCGTAGGGACCCCATGGGACGGGTATGGAGAAGGGGCAGCCTCCACTGGACATGGCTGTAGGGACCCCACGGGACGGGTATGGAGAGGGGGCAGCCTCTCCTGGACAGGGCCATTGGCTCGGTATGCAGCCTGCAGGGCCAGAAAGGGAATGAGCATGTGTGTGCTGCCAATGTCCTACAGAACACAGGTGACCAAAGGAAGACTCATCACAGACTCCTGAACCAGAGCTGCAGAGGCACCAGGCAGCCGCTCACAGCCGTGCGGGCCTCTAGAGGGACAACTCCAGCATCGGAGAAGGAATTCCACCTTTCCCAAGTCTCAACGGACCAGAGATTTTGGAACACAAGGCCCAGGAGAATCAAGCCTCCAAATCAACTGGCAAGTGCTTTAAGGTAGGAAAATACACACAGCCCAAGTATCACCTCCCGAAGTCCTAACGACCAGCAACCTGGATGACCACAGCTGCAGCTGGCACTGCCCCACCAGGCACTGGGCACCTGCTGTGCCAGCTAACAACTGTCCCGACGCCAGCTGCCCGGAGCAACATGGGGCTTGTGAGCTGGTTTCCACTTACAGGGTTGAAGAGCTCTGTGGTCAGGCCGAGGTAGTTGTGCAGAGCCAGGAAGGTCACTCTCTGCAGCCGCAGCATGATGATCTGCAACAAGACGCCAGCTGTGCGGTGACCCCCGGCCCGGGGCACAGGGCGGCCCCGCAGCACCACACAGAGCACTGAGAACCATGCCCCAAACCCGGCGGTGACCCCCGGCCCGGGGCACAGGGCGGCCCCGCAGCACCACACAGAGCACTGAGAACCGTGCCCCAAACCCAGCAGACCGCACAGACCGAACCCTCTCAGGGTGAAACACGCCGCAGTGTTGACACCTCACCACGGTCACGTAAGGCGTTCACGTCACGGGGAAGGGGGTGCGGGGCGGAGGAAGACTGCATTGTTTTTGCAAGTTTTCTATAAAACTAGAAGTTACTCCAAAGTGAGAAGTTTAATAAAAATGTAAAAATCTCTTTGGGGGGTAGTGAAGGATCTTAAGACCTCTTTGAGGTTGTGAATATTCATTTTTATTGTAAGATATACATGATTTTTTTTTTTTAGATGGAGTCTCGCTCTGTCGCCCAGGCTGGAGTGCAGTGGAGCCATTTCTCTCGGCTCACTGCAACCTCCGCCTCCCGGGTTCATGCCATTCTCCTGCCTCAGCCTCCCCAGTAGCTGGGACTACAGGCGCCGCCACCACGCCCGGCTCATCTTTTGTGTTTTTAGTAGACACGGGGTTTCATGGTGTTAGCCAGGATGGTCTTGATCTCCTGACCTCATGATCCGCCCACCTCAGCCTCCCAAAGTGCTGGGATTACAGGCATGAGCCACTGTGCCCAGCTTACAAATTTTAAAAATATAACCTTAGTTCTTCCCAAACCCACTCAGAATCCCACATCACCAGCAGTAAGTCCCGCCAGTGAAGTCAATTTCTCTATTCCTGTGAAATCACCTTCACGGTTGTAAAGCTCAGAACTGAGAAAGTAAATAGGCAATAAACCCACTCAAATCCCAAACCGGTGCCCAGGCGCCCCCAGGATGACCCACCACAGCCAGAAGAGTTGTCTGACAAAGTGACTCACCTGCACCACCCTCACCAGAGTTTCTGGATATTTCTCAAAAACTCCGTGAAAAGCCGCAGCTGGAAGCCGGAGGATGGTGGACGGGATGGCCGCGCGGGCGGAGACCGTTTTGTAAGGTGCAGTGTGGCCCTGTAACAACAGCTCCATCAGTCCCCGCTGTGCGGGCCCGGCCGAGCCCCCCACGGACTGCGAAGGCTGCTGGAAGCCCTGGAGGAGGCCCTGCCTGCTGCCCAGTCACACAGCTCCATTCTCCTTCCCAGGCTGGGCCGTGCAAAGTGCTGCTTTTGGCACCAGCTGCACAAACCCAGCGGTGACCCCCGGCCCGGGTGCAGGGCGGCCCCGCAGCACCACACAGAGCACTGAGAACCGTGCCCCAAACCCAGCGGTGACCCCCGGCCCGGGTGCAGGGCCAATTTTGACTGTCCAAGAGATGTACAGCAAAGGACTGGCTGACAACAGAATGTGGGTGAGGGGGAAGCCCACAGGCAGCTACCCCACCAGGCCTGGGCACTCACTATGGGGAGCTCCAACCACTCCCACCTGCCACTGAGGCTCCAGTATAACTACTCTTACTCTATATATTTTCTTTATTATACTGGAAGAGCTTGTGCCCTCGGTCTGTTGCCTCGGCACCTGGGTGGCTTGCCAACATATGGAGGATGGCGCACGGAGGATGGCGCAGCTCAGGGACGCGGGAGCATCATGGCTGGACCTCACTCTGTGGGTCTCTTCTTTTGACTGTTTTGACTGATCCAGGTTTTCATCCTTTTTTTTTTTTTAAACCGAGTCTCGCTCTGGAGTGCAGTGGCACGATCTTGGCTCACTGCAAGCTCCACCTCCTGGGTTCACGCCATTCTCCTGCTTCAGCCTCCCGAGTAGCTGGGACTACAGGCGCCTGCCACCACGCCCGGCTAATTTTTTTGTATTTTTAGTAGAGACGGGGTTTCACCGTGTTAGCCAGGATGGTCTCGATCTCCTGACCTCGTTATCTGCCCGCCTCGGCCTCCCAAAGTACTGGGATTACAGGTGTGAGCCACCGCGCCCAGCCAATTTTCATCCTTTGTAGTACAAATGTGAGTTGTTCTAGAATATTGAATCTGAGGGGGTCACAGGAATCCCTGAACTTGTAACCAGTTGGTCAGAAGTGTGGGTGGCCTGGGAACTCCCAAGTTCCCAGTTTTGGATGCTATTATAAATCTGTGGCCGGGCGCGGTGGCTCAAGCCTGTAATCCCAGCACTTTGGGAGGCCGAGATGGGCGGATCACGAGGTTAAGAGATCGAGACCATCCTGGCTGACACGGTGAAACCCCGTCTCTACTAAAAAATACAAAAAACTAGCTGGGCGAGGTGACCGGCGCCTGTAGTCCCAGCTACTTGGGAGGCTGAGGCAGGAGAACGGTGTAAACCCAGGAGGCAGAGCTTGCAGTGAGCTGAGATCCAGCCACTGCACTCCAGCCTGGGCGACAGAGCAAGACTTCATCTCAAAATAAACAAACAAATAAATAAATAAATAAATAACAAAAATAAATCTGTGACTTTTAAATTTCAATTTCCAATTGTTCATTGCTAATATAGAGAAATACAGTTTATTTTTGTATGTTGATAAACTCATTCATAAGTTCTAGTAGTTGTCTTATAGATTCCTTGGGATTTCCAATCTAGATAATCATGTTTGTGAATCGAGACTGTTTTATTTTTTCTTTGCCCATCTGCATGCTTTTTCTTTCTTTCTCTTCCCCTCCTGCTGTGGTGAGGACCTCCAACACGATGCTGAACAGGATTGGTAAGAACACACACTTGGCCGGACACGGTGGCTCATGCCTGTAATCCCAGTACTTTGGGAGGCCGAGGAGGGTGAATCACGAGGTCAGGAGATCGAGACCATCCTGGCTAACACGGTGAAACCCCGTCTCTACTAAAAATACAAAAAAAATTAGCCGAGCGTGGTGGCAGACGCCTGTAGTCCCAGCTACTCGGGAGGCTGAGGCAGGAGAATGGCGTGAACTCAGGAGGTGGAGCTTGCAGTGAGCCGAGATCGCACCACTGCACTCCAGCCTGGGGGACAGAGCGAGACTCCATCTCAAAAAAAAAAAAAAAAAAAAAAACAGCCTGGCATGGTGGCAGGTGCCTGTAATCCCAGCTACTCGGGAGGCTGAGGCAGGATAATTGCTTGAACCTGGGGCCGGGGGCAGAGGTTGCAGTGAGCCGAGATCACGCCACTGCACTCCAGCCTGCGTGATACAGCGAGACTCTGACTCAAAAAAAAAAAAAAAAAAAAGACACACACACACACATACACACACTCTCTGGCTTGTTCCCAATCTTCAAGGGAAAATATTCAGTCTTTTGCCATCAAGCAAGATGTTTGCTTTCATTTTTTAGTACAGATGTCCTTTATTTAATTTAGGAAGTTCTCTTCTCCTGGTTGCTGAGAGTTTTTATCATGAACAGATGCTGAATTTTGTCAAATGCTTTTTCTGCATTTATTAAGATAATCAGATGGCTTTTCTTCTTTAGTCTGTCAATATGGAAAAGTACATCAACTGATTTTCAACTGTTGAAACAGCTCTGCATTCCTGGAATAAATCCCACCGATCGTGATGTATTATCCTTTTCCATATACTGCTGGACTCAAATCTGTAATATTTCATTGAGGATATGTATGTTTCCAATGATGAGTGACTGGTGTGAAATTTTCCTCTCTTGTAACGTCTTCGTCTGATTAGGCGTTCGGGTCTTGCTCGCCTCAAAAACTAAACTGGGAAATAGTCGCTCTTCTACTTTTCCGGAGAAGTTTGTGTGAAATTAGCATATTTTATCCTTAACATCCTAAATCTCGGGAAGTATTCCCCAGTGAAGTCATCTAAATCCGGAGTTTTCCAGGTGGGAAGGATTTTAGCTACTAATTGGATTTCTTTAGTGGAGACACGGCTATTCAGATAATCTACATCTGAGGGAACTTTGGTAGTTTGTGTCTTTCAAGGAATTTGTCAATTTAATCTGTGTGGTTGGTTTTATGGGCATAAAGTTGTTCAAAAGATTTCCTTGTTAGTCCTTTTATGTCTGTAGGGTCTGTAGACATGTGCACTCTTTCATGTCTAATATTTGTAGTTTGTGTCTTCTCTTCTTTTCTACACTGGTCTGGCTACAGGATTTTTCATTTTACTGACATTTTCCAAGAGCCAGCTTTTGGTTTCATGGATTTTCTCTCCTGTTTTTCCATTTCCAGTCTCATTTATTCTTACTCTTCATGAGTTTCTTCCATCTGCATGCTTTGGGTTTCATTTGTTTTTCTTTTCCTAGCTTCTTAAGATACAAGCTTGGGTCACTGATCTGAGATTTGTTTTATCTTCTAATACCAGCATTACCCAGGCTAGAGTGCCATGGCACAGTCTTGGCTCACTGCAACCTCTGCCTCCTGTGTTCAAGAGATTTCCAAGGCCGGGTGCGGTGGCTCACGCCTGTAATCCCAGCACTTTGGGAGGCTGAGGCGGGCGGATCACGAGGTCAGGAGATCAAGACCATCCTGGCGAACACGGTGAAACCCCGTCTCTACTAAAAAGTACAAAAAACTAGCCGGGCGAGGTGGCTGGCGCCTGTAGTCCCGGCTACTCGGGAGGCTGAGGCAGGAGAATGGCGTGAACCCGGGAGGCGGAGCTTGCAGTGAGCCGAGATCTCGCCACTGCACTCCAGCCTGGGCGACAGAGCAAGACTCCGTCTCAAAAAAAAAAAAAAAAAGAGATTTCCAGATCATTTTTGTATTTTTAGTAGAAATGGGTTTTCGCCATGTTGGCCAGGCTGGTCTCGAACTCCTGACCTCAAGTAATGTACCCGCCTCGGCCTCCCAAAGTGCTGGGATTAAAGGCGTGAGCCACCACGCCTGGCCATGTTGTCCCTTTTTATCCCTGCTAATATTCCTTCATCACATCTGACATCGACTTTGTCTGATACTAATACAGCCACTCCAGTTTTCTTTTAATTGGGGCTTTCATGGTATATCTTCTTCCAGCCTTTATTTTTTTTGAGACAGAGTCTCGCTCTGTCGCCCAGGCTGGAGTGCAGTGGTGTGATCTTGGATCACTGCAAGCTACGCTTCCCGGGTTCCCACCATTCTCCTGCCTCAGCCTCCGGAGTAGCTGGGACTACAGGGGCCCACCACCACGCCCGGCTAGTTTTTATTTTTTTGTATTTTTAGTAGAGATGGGGTTTCACCGTGTTAGCCAGGATGGTCTTGATCTCCTGACCTCGTGATCTGCCCGCCTCCCAAAGTGCTGGGATTACAGGCGTGAGCCACCATGCCTGGCCTTTTTCTTTTTTTGAGGACATGTCTTGCTCCTCTGTCACCTGAGCTATAGTAAAGCAGCTCACGCACAGCTCACTCCAGCCTCAAATTCCCAGGCTCAAGCAGTCCTCCCACTTCAGCCTGCTGAGTAGCCGGGAGCACAGGTGTGCAGCACCACACTAACCTAATTTTAAATTTTCTGTAGAGACGGGGTCACTGTGTTGCCCAAATTGGTCTCAAACTCCTGTGCTCAAGCAACCCTCCCACCCGAGCCTCCAACAGTGCTAGGATTACAGGTCTGAGTCACTTCACTAGGCAACCTTTTGTTTTCCATCTAAGTATTGATATTTAAAGTGGGTTTTTCCTGCAGACACCATAGAGTTGGGTCTTGGACTTTCCATCCAATCTGACAATCTGTCTTGTTGTTGTATTTAGACCAGTTGTATCCATTGTGATCATTTATAATGGCTGGATTTAGGATATAATTTTCCGGAGAATGTTGCCTTCTTTGTTTTAGCAGGTGATTAAGCTGGTTGGGTTCAGACCACAAGTCTGTATCTGTGGATGGTGGATTCCAGAATCTCTGTTTTCAAAGCCTTGGTTCTGATGCTTTGCTCTGCCCTGCACATGCCCCACTCAGGAGTCAGTCTGAGATTTGAGCTGAAGTTCAAATCTTTTTTTTGTTTTTTGAGACGGAGTTTCACTCTGCCACCCAGGCTGGAGTGCAGTGGTGCCATCTCGGCTCACTGCAACCTCCACCTCCCAGGTTGAAGTGATTCTCCTGCCTCGGCCTCCCGAGTAGCTGGGATTACAGGCACTCACCACAACACTTGGCTATATTTTTGTATTTTTAGTAGAGATGGGGTTTCACCATGTTGACCAGGCTGGTGTAGATCTCCTGACCTCATGTGATCCACCTGCCTCGGCCTCCCAAGGTGCTGGGATTACAGGTGTGAGCCAGCGCACCAGCCTGAAGTTTGAGTATTTTTTTTCCCCCTGAGATAGAGTCTTGCTCTGTTGCCCAGGCTGGAGTGCAGCAGCATGATCTCGGCTCACTGCAACTTCCGCCTCCCGGATTCAAGTGATTCTTCTGCCTCAGCCTCCCGAGTAGATGGGACTACAGGAGCCCGCCACCATGCCCGGCTAATTTTTTGTATCTTTAGTAGAGACGGGGTTTAACCATGTTGGCCAGGATGGTCTCGATCTCTTGACCTTGTGATCTGCCCGCCTCGGCCTCCCAAAGTGCTGGGATTACAGGCGTGAGCCACCGCACCCGGCCTTGAAGTTTGAATCCTAATGCAGTTTCAAAGTCTTTGTTATGCTGCTCTGGATCTGTCCTGAGCCTTGTACAGGTTCACAGACAAACTCCGTGCATCTGCTTCCCCGGCTCTCTCCTCCCTGAGATCTGCACACTCTGGCCCTTGGGGACCTTCTGGTGCTTTTGGAGGATCCCCATCAGGGGTTTTGCTCCATAACTGGGCTACCATCGAGGCAAGGCCGTGAGTAACAGAAGGAAATGAAAAAGCAGGAAGCAGAACCCTCATGCGTGGCGGCTCCACGCTTTGATTCCCATCCGCAATCTCCTGGCTTTATTTTCAGAGTCCTCCAAGGACTGTTTTCTGCATTTTGTCCAGAGTTTTTCACTAATCAGCAGGACAGGCTGGTGTGGCACTACCTTGCCACAACAGAACTGTAACTCTCCCATTTTATTTAAAAATAAAACCTTCATCTCCTTCTTTGAGAGCCAGAATGAAGATGCCTAACACATCACCACAGATACTAAATCAAACAGCGGCTGCTCACCTGTGTAGACCAGGCTCACGGGCACAGCTCCAAAGCACGGGCTCCAAAGCACAGCTGGCCGACACTCACGCCTGCTGTGGGCCCCGCACATCGAGCACACCAGATACTCAGCTCTTGGCACGTGCTAATCGAGCTCCGAGACTCAGCAATTTTTCTTCCACTTGGAATTTTGTTCCGTTCCTTTCAAAACCTCTATGTAGAGAAAGTTCCTCCCTAAGAGAGCTACACCACACCACAAGAAACACAAGCACAGAATGGTTGAGAGGCGTCATCTGCCAACCCCAACAGCCAGGGTCCAGTGACTGAAATCACGGCCCGCTCCAGACTCAGGGAGAGACACCCCCACCAACCGCATCGGCTGGGCAAGTCTCATCTCCACGCTGGAATCAGGGAGAACAGCACGTGCGTGTGTTTGAGGGCAGGCGGGGGAAAGGCATAAAAACTTAGCAGCTGTTGCTAAAAATGGCTTTTGTGTGTTTCATTTCAAATGCACTTGTTTACTTCAAAAAACCATGCCCTCACCACCTTACCCAAAATCAGGAAGCTGTGAAAACCACAGGGAAAGGCTGGATGCTGGGAAGCCCGGGTGGACATGCAGCTCCCCTGGCAGGCAGGGGTCCCCGAGGGCTCCCACACTTGCACGTCGTCAGATCTCAGCAGTGCTGTATGTAGCAGCCGGCAGTCATACCCAACCCAGCTGTCACTCAGCCACGGGTAAATCAACGGTGGCTTCAACGACCGAATGAGCACGACAGCCACTCACGCAGACGAATCTCACGTTTGCAATGCTGCTCAAATTAAGAAAGGTGAGGTGGCCGGGCGCGATGGCTCAAGCCTGTAATCCCAGCACTTTGGGAGGTCGAGACGGGCGGATCACGAGGTCAGGAGATCGAGACCATCCTTGCTAACACGGTGAAACTCCGTCTCTACTAAAAAATGCAAAAAAACTAGCTGGGTGAGGTGGTGGGCGCCTGTAGTCCCAGCTACTCGGGAGGCTGAGGCAGGAGAATGGCCTCAACCCGGGAGGCGGAGCTTGCAGTGAGCTGAGATCCAGCCACTGCACTCCAGCCTGGGTGACAGAGCAAGACTCTGTCTCAAGAAAAAAAAAAGAAAAAAGAAAGGTGAGGAATTGTGGTGTGATGCCATTTATGAGATTTAGAGTCAAGCAAAATTATACTACATATTGTATAAGTACCAAAGAAAATTCAGAAAAGTGGCTATCTCTGAAGAAAAGAGAGGGCGAAATGAGAGCACACACGTGGGTAACGTGGACAGAGTTAGCAGTGTGCAGCTAACCTGTGTTATAGCTAACCAGGGTTAAAACTATATAACCTGGGTTCGAGTTGACATGCCTGTTTGCAGTGTCAGGCCTACTTGTTTTAGAGACAGGGTCTTACTATGTTGTCTGGGCTGGCCGAGAACTACGAGGCTCAGCAAACTCCTTTCCTCTCCCGAACAGCCAGGACTATAGGTCCAACCGCCATTCCTGGCAACATCATGCTTTTTTGTGTATCTGCAGTATTTTGTAACAACTTTATGAAAATTAAAATAATAAAGCCTATCTCCCATTAAAAATGGTGGGTTGGGCCGGGCACAGTGGTTCACACCTGTAATCCCAGCACTTTGGGAGGCCCAGGAGGGCAGATTGCTTGAGGTCAGGAGTTCGAAACCAGCCTGGCCAACATGGTGAAAACTTGTTTCTACTAAAAATACAAATATTACACGGGTGTGCTGGTGCACACCTGTAGTCCCAGCTACTCGGGAGGCTGAAGCACAAGAATCACTTGGACCCAGGAAATGGAGGTTGCAGTGAGCCGCGATCACGCCACTGCACTCCAGCCTCGGTGACGGAGTGAGACTCTGTCTCCAAAAAAGAAAGGTAAGTTGAAGGTAAATGCTTATCTTCGTCCCGTTGTGGAATATAGATGCTTATCTCTGCTCTCTTAAAAAGATACAAACCTCCAAGGATAAAGACAAAAGCTAAGAGTAGATAAAAAATGTCACTGAAATTTTTGCGGCTGATGAAAGCAAGTGACAGAGTCAGGGCTGGTGGGGCCCTCTAAGGGAAGGTGAGACTTGGCTTAGATGTGCAGAACCCAGACAGAGAGGACTGGTCCTCACTGCAGAGCCAGCACCAGGCTAACACGCAGGGGAGATGGGGAGAGGGGTAGGCCAACCCAAGTCACTTTCCTGACCCCAACAGGCTGGAAATGGCCTTTCCCCATGGCCAGTGGACTACCAAGGATTCTCTGGAGAAGGTGAAGCAAGCAGGTAGGAGCCCAAGGACATCAGGTGTGGCTACGAACCCAAGAACAGTGTCTACTCCAGGCGGGAGGACTCCCAGACTCCTCTGCAACAGTGTCCACTCCAGGCGGGGACACCCCCAGGCTCCTCCCCAACAGTGTCCGCTCCAGGCGGGGACACCCCCAGGCTCCTCCCCAACAGTGTCCACTCCTGGCAGGGTCACCCCCAGACTCCCCCCAACAGTGTCCACTCCAGACGGGAGCCTCCCCCCCAGACTCCTCCCCCTCCTCCAACCTCTTGCCACCACAGCAAGACATAGGCAGATTTCTTTCTGAGAAGCTGCCCTAAAAAAAACACCTACAGACCCTGACCTGTGGGCTCCCAAATCAGGAAGGAAAGAGCCAGTGTCCTGCTCAGTCCTCCTGCAGGGAGCGTCCCCCATTAGTGAACCCCGACCCCATGCACACGCGGCCTATACGCAGCTTTCAGGTGGATCACACTCTTTTTGTTTTGTAGTTAACCCATGTAACTCCCACCGAAGTCAAGACAGAACATTTCCAGTAATCCAGATTACCTTACGCCTCCCTGAGTCCATACCCAGCCTAAACCTCTAACAGGCAACCACTAATGAGACCTTTTACCCCAGCAGGGCCAAACACCAGGGCCAAGTCCCTCCAGCCCAGCCGCAGGGTTTTGTAAAGGAAGTTTTTTTTGGAACACTAGATGGCCACATTGAGTAGCTGCAAGAGAGACCACGTGGCCCATAAAGCTGAAATATTTATGCTCTGGCCTTTTACGGAGAAAGCTGGCTGGCCAGCCTCTGTCCTCAAGTGTCAGTGCAGCCGGTGGCTGAGCCTCAGGTGAGCGAAATTACACAGTGTGTGCTTTGTGTTGCCTCTTGGGCTCCACGTTATTTCTGTGAGATGCAGCGATGCGTGTTTGCACACCTGCGTTCAGTAAGGACTTCACTCACACATAAAGCGACTGCTGGAGGCAGAAAAGTCCCTGATTGGAAAGACAGAAACCAAAATAAACAGAGAAGAGAAACTCAGGTCAGAAACAACTCAGGAGCAAAAGAATACCCATCTTACTTTATCCAGGAAGTAAGAACAAGATAATTTTTTTAAAAGAACATTCAGGGCCAGGCGCAGTGGCTCACGCCTGTAATCCCAGCACTTTGGGCGGCTGAGGCAGGCAGATCACGAGGTCAGGAGTTTGAGACCAGCCTGGCCAACATGGTGAAACCCCGTCCCTACTAAAAATACAAAAATTAGCTAGGTGTGGTGGCACATGCCTGTAATCCCAGCTACTTAGGAGGCTGAGGCAGGAGGTGCAGTAAGCTGAGATCACGCCATTGCACTCCAGCCTGGGCCACAAGGCAAGACCCCGTCTCAAAAAAAAAAAAAAAAAATTCACAGAAAAAAAAACTCTTGAAATGAAAAATATGACAGAAATTAAAAATTGAATGGAAGATTTGGAAAATAAAGTTGAAAAATCTTCTAGAAAGTATAACAAAAGGGCCAGGTGCAGTGGCTCACGCCTGTAATCCCACCACTTTGGGAGGCCGAGGAGGGCGGATCACGAGGTCAGGAGATCGAGACCATCCTGGCTAACACGGTGAAACCCCATCTCTACTGAAAAACAGAAAATTAGCCGGGCGTGGTGGCGGGTGCCTGTAGTCCCAGCTACTCGGGAGGCTGAGGCAGAAGAATGGCGTGAACCCGGGCGGCGGAGCTTGCAGTGAGCTGAGATCCCGCCACTGCACTCTAGCCTGGGCGACAGAGCGAGACTCCGTCTTTAAAAAAAAAAAAAGAAAGAAAGAAAAAGTACAACAAAAAGACAAAGGTGGTGTAGAATAAAGACAATTCTAGATTTCTAAGGTTTCAAAACATACACCTCCCTGGCACCCTGTTTCAGGAAGCTAACGGAGGATTTGCTCCACCAAAACACGCCGGCCGAGAAAGCAGCAGCAAGAGCCCTGTGCGGGGGAAGGAAGGGTGGGTGGCCCCGGGATGGCGGCTAGACAGCAGGCCTGGGGAGGGTCCGACTGGGCAGGAGGATGGCGGCTCCCGGGAGGCGCTTTTCCCAGAGCAAAGCAGTGTTCATGGAGCCGCTGGTTCAGGGTGTGAGTCTGTAATGGGTGCACAGAAAAATCACCAAGCAGCCAGAAATCACACAACTGTTCACTCCAGGAAAACAGAAAGTGGCGAGAAAGGAAATGTAACTGTAGTACACTACACAGCTCAGCTGTGAATAGCATCCATGAAGTCGAAACGGCTGCCCATGAGCGGCGCAGCTGGGAGCGTAGCATGAGGCATGGGGGCTATCCGCGCAGCCACATGTCATCTCCCACGACAGGAAGTCAGCATGTCTAGAACGGATGGGTTAGGAAACAGCAAGAAAAGCTGCTCAGAAGGAACCGAAGCGTTTTCAGTGTGCGGGGACAGATGGCCACTGTTGATAAAAGTTTAAGTATGTTTTTAGAATCTGTCCATGTTATTTTGCAAGAATTTAAATTTTGTTAAAATGACAAACACAAAAGTTTGATGAGACAAAAACGATGTCACGCCAGATGATCAACCAATCACAATACAGAATTCTCTCTCTCAGATATCACTCTTTTTTTTTTTTGGAGACGGGGTCGGAGTCTCACTCTGTCGCCAGGCTGGAGTGCAATGGCGCGATCTCAGCTCACTGCAACCTCCAACTCCTTGGTTCAAGGGATTCTCCTACCTCAGCCTCCCGAGTAGCTGGGACTACAGGCGCCCACCACCATGCCCAGCTAATTTTTGTATTTTTAGTAGGGACGGGTTTCACCATGTTGGCCAGGATGGTCTCGGTCTCCTGATCTTGTGACCCTCCCGCCTTGGCCTCTCAAAGTGCTGGGATTACAGGCGTGAGCCATCGTGCTCAGCCAACCACCCCCCATTTTTCACTCCTACTACACTCAGGGGATACCCATTCCCGCCCCTAAGGGAGAGGGGCTGTGACACCAATGCGGACGAGACAGGTCGCAGTGGCCGAGAGGAACCCGGCCCATCTCAGCACACAGCTCCTCTCTCCTGCCACAGGCATTGCTGCACTGTGATAAGTGAGGCCCAACTGGAATATCACAACAAGATCAAGATCAGAAAGAACAAGAAATAACGGAGAAAGCCTCTACCCCAGTGAAGCTACTTTTTGCTTAAAGAGAAACGAATCATCCAAGGTAGGACGCATACTGATGCCCCGTGCCGAACAGGTTTACATCCACATAGACCAAAGCTTCTCTAGTCCTTTCCCAGCTTTTCTCAGGCCCATAGGTGCCCCTTACACATCCAGGAGTCCCTGAGAAGCCCACCATAGCTCCAGAGACACACTAACCAGAGGCTCCAAAGAGGCACACAGAGGTGGGTCTGGTGGCCGGGACCCCACTCTGCCCAAGCCATGTTGGGCGCTCCCTCGAAGATGAGCACCGGCCTTCTAATGACACCTCCAAGGAAGTGGGTGTCCTCTCCCTCCCCAGGCCGGCAGCCTGCCCAGCACAGGCCACGCGTCTCACGAAGATACGCAGGTCCCAGGGAGCACAATGAGATGCCGAGGTCCCATCTATGCCTCCACCCCAGGCCCCAAACAGCTCAACGCCCGCCTGTGCCCATCTGCTGGGGAGCAGAGTGAGCATCCTGGACACCCCAATGTCTGGCTGGAGCTTGTTACAACCTTTCCGAGCAGAGGAACATAGGATGAGATCAGAGGACACCACCCAGGCTCCAGTGCGAGGTTTCATGCAAGGACCTAGCGGTTGGTTCTGCCTGAATGCATCCGAGCCAGGGTTCTGATGAGCTCTGGAAAACTCTTCTAACGAAAGCTAGAGAAACTGAGGTAGAAGTTACCTCGATACACAGCTAACAATGAATGCAAAAGGTATAACTCAAAAGAGTAAGATTAAAATCAGACACCTCTTTTGAGTTCATAGGCATTTAGCAAAATTCAGCTAATGGACACTAAAGATTTGTTTCACTGCATGTAGGTTTTACTCAAAGAAAAAAAGACTAAACAGACATTAAATTCCAGTTAATGGGCCAGGCGCCGTGGCTCAGGCCTGGAATCCCAGCATTCTGGGAGGCTGAGGCGGGCGGATCACTTGAGGTCCGGGGTTAGAGACCAGCCTGGCCAACATGGTGAAACCCCGTCTCTACTAAAAACACAAAAATTAGCCAGGTGTGATGGCACATTCCTGTAATCCCAGGTACTCAGGAGGCTGAGGCAGGAGAATCACTTGAACCTGGGAGATGATGGCTACAGGGACCCAAGATGGTGCCACTGCACTCCAGCCTGAGCAACAGAGCGAGACTCCCTCTCAAAAAAACAAAAACAAAAACAAACAAACAAAAAACCAACTTCTAGTTAATGACTTGACATGATGGCTCAGGCCAGTAACCCAGCATTTTGGGAGGCTGAGGTAGGCAGATCCCTTGAGCCCAGGAGTTCAAGATCAGCCTGGCCAACATGGCAAAACCTCATCTCTCTCTCTCCAAAAACATACAAAATTAGCCAGGTGTGGTGGTGCACGCCTGCAGTCTCAGCTGCTTTGGAAGCTGAGGTGAGAGAATCGCTTGAGCCCTGGAGGCGGAGGTTGCAATGAGCAAAGATCATGCCACTGCCTAAGCAACAGAGCGAGACCCTGCCTAAAAAATAATCATCCTGGCCGGGCGCGGTGGCTCAAGCCTGTAATCCCAGCACTTTGGGAGGCCGAGACGGGCGGATCACGAGGTCAGGAGATCGAGACCATCCTGGCTAACACGGTGAAACCCCGTCTCTACTAAAAAATACAAAAAACTAGCCGGACGAGGTGGCGGGCACCTGTAGTCCCAGCTACTCGGGAGGCTGAGGCAGGAGAATGGCGTAAACCCGGGAGGCGGAGCTTGCAATGAGCAGAGATCCGGCCACTGCAGTCCAGCCTGGGCAACAGAGCGAGACTCCGTCTCAAAAAAATAAAAATAAAAAAAAAAATAATCATCCTAGTGAGTGTTGGGCACACGGGGTGATTTTAGTATTTTTGCACTTTTGAACTGTCCCATAATAAAAAGTGAAAAATCATGAGACAACATGATATATGATTTTTATTTATTTATTTATTTATTATTTATTTTTGAGACAGAGTTTCACTCTTGTTGCCCAGACTGGAGTGCAGTGGCCTGATCTTGGCTCACTGCAACCTCTACCTCCCGGGTTCATGCGATTCTCCTGCCTCAGCCTCCCAAGTAGTTGGGATTACTGGCACCCGGCCCTACACCCAGTTAATTTTTGTATTTTTAGCAGAGATGGGGTTTCACCATGTTGGCCTTGCTGGTCTCAATCTCTTGACCTCGTGATCCACCCGCCTCAGCCTCCCAAAGTGCTGGGATTACAGGCATGAGCCACCATGCTCGGCCCGGCAGCACCTTTCAAAATTACGAGTGTGCATCCCCTGGGACCCAGCAAGTCCACCCTAAGGATTTATCCTGCAAATCAGGCTCCAGTATAGGAAACGATGGGCACAGGAGACCATTCACTGCAACAACGAAAAGCAAAAGACTGGGAGTCATAGAAAGACGGCGCCAGCAGGGAGGAGCCCAGCAGGACCTGCAGGAAACAGGGGCGGCAGGTCCCCCGGGAGGGCCTTGGGCCTGAGGAGAGGAGAAAACACCCTCCCTGTACGACGCTTTGTGCTTTTTGATGGCTGAACCACATGCATTTATTGCCCAGTTCAAAAACAGTCATTTAAGAGACAACCAAAACCCTTAACCACATGCCCGGCTATTCTTCAATGCACTGTGGCCAGAATGAAGCTCCCTCCTCCTTCCTCCCTCCTTCCTGGACCAAACCCCGCTCCCCTCACGTCACTGTAGAGAACTGGCCTTTAACCACTGCTGGCTGCCCAGGCAAGACAGAAAAACCAGGCCTCCAGGGCCGACCCAGCGGCGCTCTGAGGGCCAGGCAGCGGGGCACTCACGGTGATGATGTCCAGGATGCTGAGCAGGCTGTGGACGCTGTCTCCTGCCAGAACCTCTTTCACCACCACCTCGGTGCCATCCTGCGATTGGAGAGCAGAGTGGGCGCCGTCAGGTCACGGGTCGTGACCGCGGGGCCTGGCAGAGGCTCAGCCCAGCCCAGGGCAGTGGGGCCACGGGCCTGCACCTCTGAGGCGCCATGACAGCAGCAAGTGCCTCGGATGGAGGGCAGGGGACGAGACGGACCCGCTGGCCTCAGGGGTACAACAGGAAGCAGCGGCAAGGAAAACGGAGACGAAGGAGGAGACCCACCTCTCCATCCCACGACTCGTCTTCAGGGTGGGGACTGAGGCAAAAGCTTTCAGAGCCTATTTGTTTGCTGAACTAACTATAAGGGCTCCGAGGACCGATTCAGTTAGTACCAGCCTAAATTCCAGAACTTTGATATAATTTTCCATTAGGTAAAAAAAAAAAAAGGAAGGAAACTACATTCTTTTGGTGATTTAACAATGTAAGCACTTCATCTCAGCTTGACCCAGGAAAATTCTTTATGAAGTTGCCCAAATCTGGCCCCAGTCCCCTCCATGAGCCCCTCCCATCTAGTCCAAAGGCCAGAGGGACACAGGTTCTGGTCCTTCAGGAGGCCCCGCACGATCGGCAACAAAAGCCTCTGCTTCACCAGCTGGGCGGCCCCATCCCCAGAAGCTACTGGCTCCAGCTTCCCCAGATGGGGGAACCAAGCCCCTTTCCCTCCTAACAACCGATCAAGTCCAGCCACAGACGAAGCGACAAACCTGAGAACCAAACACTTTGGCCAGCAGCACTTTTGGTCTAGAAGCCCTGACAGGCAGTGCTGGAGCTGGTATGGGGTCGGTGCCCACTGCCGGGACCACAGTTGGCAGGAGCCCTGCAGGTCAGGGCGATGATCACACAAAGCCCAGGGTTTGCTAAGCGTGTGCTTTAAATGGGAACAAGCAATGAGGAGTCTGGGTCGCAACTGCCTGGACAGACAAAGCCACACCACCCTGCGGGGGAGCCACACACGCCGAAGAGGCCGCGGCAGGGTCTGGCCCAGCTCCCACCCCTGAGCAGCGATTCAAAGGGCAGAATTCAACAGAGGCAGGAAACAAGTATTGAGGTCCTACATGGATTCATACCTGAATTTTTTTTTTTTTTTTTTTTTTTTTTGGAGACAGAGTCTCGCTCTGTCGTCCAGGCTGCAGTGCAGTGGCGTGAACATAGCTCACCGCAGCCTCGACCTCCCAGACTCAAGTGATCCTCCCACCTTGGCCCCCAAGTAGCTGGGACCACAGGTGCTACCACCATGCCTGGATAATTATTTTTTACTTTTTGTAGAGATGGAGTCTCACTATGTCATCCAAGCTGGTCTCCAACCTGTGGGCTCAGGTGATCTTCCCACCTTGGCCTTAATTATTTTCTTACAATTAAAATAATTTAATTTTGTTAGAAACCTGAAAATAGAGCAAGGTCTCAATTGATCATGGCAAATCAATACAGTGACTTAGTACTAAACCATCAAAGGGAGTATTCCGAGGACTTGGAAGAAACATTTAAAACAGCTGCCAGGCCCAGGCCCCATGCCTGCAATTCCAGTGCTCTGACAGGCCGAGAAGGGAGAGTTGCCTGAGCACAGGAATTGCTGACCAGCCCGGGCAACCAAGTAGGACTCCATCTCTACAAAAAAATTTTAAAAGTGAGGCGGGCGTGGTGACACACACCTGTAATCCCAGCTACTCGAGAGGCTGAGGCATAAGCATCGCTTGAGCCCAGGAAATCGAGGCCTCAGTGAGCTTAGATTGCACCACTGCACTCCAGCCTGGGTGACAGAGTGAGACCCTGTCTCAAGAAATTAAATAAAGGCCGGGCGCGGTGGCTCAAGCCTGTAATCCCAGCACTTTGGGAGGCCGAGACGGGCAGATCACGAGGTCAGGAGATCGAGACCATCCTGGCTAACACAGTGAAACCCCGTCTCTACTAAAAAATACAAAAACACCAGCCGGGTGAGGTGGCGGCGCCTGTAGTCCCAGCTACTCGGGAGGCTGAGACAGGAGAATGGCGGGAACCCGGGAGGCGGAGCTTGCAGTGAGCTGAGATCCGGCCACTGCATTCCAGCCTGGGCGGCAGAGCAAGACTCCGTCTCAAAAAAAAAAAAAAAAAAAAAAAAGAAATTAAATAAAATGTAATAAAAATTAAAATGGTGAGTTTTCCCCCAAAGAAATTAAAATAAAAATTTTGCCTTGCTTTTCAGTGGGAAACGTTTAAGAACCTGAGATGACAGACGTGGAGGTGAGTGCCCCGCCACCCTGCGACTCACAGCGTCCTGGATGCAGACCTCCAGCCGCCCGTCCTGCACCACACAGATGCTGGGGTCTGGCGCCCCGGGCCGGAAGACGTGCTCCCCCTCCTGCAGCTGCACAAAGACGATGTGTTTGCAAAGCTCCAGGAACAGCGGCTTCTCAAAGTGGCCCAGGACCCTGCAAGAGCCAGAGGGCGCTGTGGGACGGCCTTCCAGGGGAGGAGGTCGGTCTCCGCCAGAGTCTCGAGAGCTCACGGCCACTGACCCCACTGGCGCCAGGCCTTGTGCTGTGGGTCCACGCGGCTGACCAACAAACCACACGGCATCACTGCCGAACACAACTGTCAACTTCTGAAATTCCCATGAGCCTGTTTTCCATCAGCTCAGAGAACTTCTTGACCTGTGAACCTGAGCCCCACGCACACGGGAGGAAGGCAAAGGTGGCCTCCAGGATGGTGAGCTGGGCCAGGGAGTGGAAGAGGGGTGCAGTCCAGGGGCCAGTCAGCAAGACGGGAGCACAGAGCAGAACCCAGGCTCCAGACTTTGGATCCACCACACCGTTCTCACTCTTGCTCTGGGTTCACTGCTGAAGATGAAATACTGGAAATTGTTCAACAGAACAAGAAAGACCTGGTGAAGGAGCCAGCAGACCACGAGGCCCTGCCACGGGGCACAGACACCAGCAGCCCCATGATGGGCTTTGCCAACCATCCCCCAACACAAGACAGCCAAGCTGGAGCCAGTCCCCAGTGAGAAGCCCGGAGGACGGGAGCTGCAGCAGCCCTCGGGGCTCATCCCTGCTCTTACCGAACATTTTTCAGCATGTACAGAACTTCCGAGGGTAGGTGAGAATTCTTCACATCAAACTCTGTGAGGTCGGCCTCCAGCAGGGAGGGCGGGGGCTCCTTGGGCTGCAGGGCCGGGTATTCCTTCTTGAAACGCAGAATCCTACAGGCAGAGACACAGTAGCCTTGAGCAGACCAGGCGGGTTCAAAACCCACAGCATCAGTGGCCGACACGCCAGGCAGCCCAGGGTCAGGGAAGCCAGCACCGTGGGGGGCACCCCAGGCAGGATGTGGTCTGAAGGACACTCAATACCTCTTGGCCAAAGATAGCACCTTGGTCCTCTTCCTGGCCCGCTGCCGGGGCAGTGCGGTGTTCTCCACCAGGGTGCTGGGGAGCGTGGTCACCTGCAGAGCCAAGGGAGACACCAGGCACTGACCCTGCAAGCCGCAAGGTCCAGGCTCTTCGTCACGGGGGTCAGTCCTCAGAACCTGCCTGTGAGCCTCCCGCAGGCCCAGCTTCAGCTCCTGGGGTCCGGCTGTGCCATTTCCCCACCCCGCCTGGCCTGTGAGGGATGTTGGCAGTGAGTGATACAGCCCCACACAACGTTGGGATCATCCTCACTGTCCCCAAACAGCCAACCCTCCAGAGCTCCAGGGCTTCATGTCGGCCGGCCCCACTGCCCCGAAGGCTGACAGCCACTCCATCCTTGGCTTTCGTGCTGTTCAACACAACCCTTTCCTATAACCCTTTAAAAATCCACCACTGTCCCCACCGACCTTCCCCCTATCACTTCCCCTCTGACCTGGGGCCACTGCCCACTCTGTCCCATATCTGGAACAGTTTTCTTCCCTTTTCTCAGGCAGTGCCTGCTTGACTGCCCAGAACAGCAGAGGCCTGGGTCACACCCTGCATGCTGGCAGGGCCACCTCACTCGGGCACCACTGCCTGCTGCCCTTCAGTACAGAGCTGTTGGCCTTGCAGCTTTCCTCCCAGGCCCTCCGCTTCCCTGTCCTCTGTGGGGCCACTGGATGATGGTCGACACTCAACAGATCACCCCACGCCCTATCCCGGCCGCCTGAGCCTGTTCCAGACCCAGCATACAGCAGCCCTAACTCATCTGCCCTTTCACAGCACTTAACGCTGATGAGAACAGATGAGCCACAGACACCCACTCCCTCCCCTCTTGAGTTTCTCAATTTTCTTTCTTTCTTTTTTTTTTTTAGACGCAGTTTCGCTCTTGTTGCCCAGGCTGCAGTGCAGTGGCACGATCTCGATTCACCACAACCTCCGCCTCCCAGATTCAAACGTTTCTCCTGCCTCAGCCTCCCGAGTAGCTGGGATTACAGGCGCCCACCACAACGCCCAGCTAATTTTCGTATTTTCAGTAGAGATGGGGTTTCACCATGATGGCCAGGCTGGTCTCAAACTCCTGACCTCATGATCGGCCCACCTCAGCCTCCCAACGTGCTGGGATTACAGGCGTGAGCCACCGCGCCCTGCCGAGTTTTTCAATTTTCTGTGAAGAACATGAATTAGCTGTACAACCAGAGAAAGGTAACAAAGATTGCTTTAAAGGGATCAGTCTGTATGGTTTCTGTGAAGCTTCTGGGTGGTCTGTTGAGCACTTCCTGGGCCCTTCAGGAGTGCAAGGAGGCGGCCAGGGGAAGCCACTGACAACCCAACTGGCCAAAGCCCAGGAAGGGTTAAACCAAGCGTGCTTATTCCCCGGATCGGGGCTTGTTGAACTCGGATTCCTGAGCCCCGGCCCAGGGATCTGTGTCTAGGTTCCGGAACCACCCAGACACTCAAAGTGAGCCACGCAGCTTTTAGCTTAGATCACACATGCCAGTAACCAGGGAACTTAGCCCTTCCAATCCCGGGGGATGGACTCTGTCCTCAGTCCAGCACCCTAAAGCCTGGCAGAGACCTCCAAGCTCAGCACCAGAGTCAGAAACCTCTGGCAGAGCGTGAGGCCCTCTGCACCCACCAGGCCCCAGCGATGTTCTTACAAAGCAGCTTTCTGCTCTCATTTCTTGTTAAAATAAACATCCACTCTAGGGGCAGACAGGACCTTCTCTCCCCTCCGGCCACTGTCCACCACAGACATTCCCGGAGCTGCCCCTTCAGGCCAAGGAGAGCCGAGGTCTGAGAGGGTGGGGGCTTATTTCTGGGTAAAACACACTGGATTCAGCTGGAGGAAGCAGACACCATTCCGCACGATTTATGTTCCCCAAACCCTGAGCCTGGTCGCAGAGCTGGGAAGCCGGGGACACGGCGGCACACGCCAAGCACTGCCTGGACTTGGGGAGCCCGCAGCAGGAGGGGTCCCTCCCACAGGGGCCTGCTCCGGGAAGCTGTGTGCAACCTGGGGCCCCGAGCACCAGCTACCTTCCTCATGATCTTCCGGCCGTAAAACATCACTTTGTCTCTCTTTCGGAACCGGTACTGAGGAGTGGGCTGCGCTTGTCCTGCAGGGGAATGAAGAGACGGCCTGAGGTAGAGCCGTGGCACAGGCCTGGTCCTGGACATGCAGGTGTGTGCAGTCAGTACTCTCGTCCCCGCCAGTACCTGGCCATACTCAGACAGCACGAGGGAAGGGGGCCTGGGTGACAGGCTCGCCTCCAACAAAGGGGGCTCTCCCCTCTTCCCACTGAAGCCTTGCTCAGGAGAGGAGAACAGAAAGGGCTCTGAACAGACTTGGCTTCCTGGAACCGACGGGCTCAGCCTGAGCCCAGATGGGCCACTGGATTCTAGCCAAACCCACTGTGGACTTGAGGACCCCTCCCAGGGGCTCAAAACACATCCCAAGGCACCCACGCTTTCCCCCAACCCCCCAGGCCAGAGTCAGAACCAAGATACTCACGAAATTGGCTAAGCCTTCTGAATGTGAAAAGGATGAGAACACCAGCCAAGGCCAGGGCCAGGAGGGCTCCAACCGCAATCCCCGTCAGCTGGCCAAGAGTGGGGACATGGTGCCCATCAGCAAGGCCACAAAACCAACCCTAGCCCTAAGCCTGCCCCCACCCCAACCACAGGCTGGCAGGAATGAGCCAGGGGATGGGGGCAGGGAGAGGTGAAAAAGGCCACGGCCCATCCAGGTCTGGCCCCAGGGAAGTGTGAGGTGATTACCATGGTGGACGGGGAACCTTCCTCCGTGAACCACAGCCCCCAAGAGTGCAGAGCGGTGCCCAGGCAGAAGCCAACCTGCAGCAGAGAGCATGGGGTCAGGCGGGCATGGACGGGCTTCCCAGCCCAGACTTGCTCAGAGCAGCAAAAGGAGAGCTGGGAGTTAGGACAGAAGTCAGCAGCCCCGGAGACCAAGCAAGCAGTGATCTCGCCCGGGGTGCCGGGGTCCTCTGAGCCCCCCGCTACGAAGCATTCAGAGAGCAATCTGGCTTCCTCGGTCACTGGGACACAGCGGGGCAGGGCCATCACTCACACACCTGCATGCTGGTGACACGATCCCTGGGATGCAGTCTCAGGGAGCAGGCCCGGCCACAGGGGAGGCCAAGGCCCCCTCTCAGTGTCCCCTCAGCCCCAGCAGGAGCAGTGCTCGAAAACCCTTTGAGCCATCTGGATTCTGAGAACATTTAACACCAGTTCACATGCCAGACAAGGAGGCAGTGGCGGCTGAGAGGGAGGCCGAGAAGCCTCTGTGTGCTGCCATCTCCTGGAGCAGCGGGACTTCAGAAGTCCAGGTCCGTGGGAGGGAGGGAAGACAGGGTGAGGACAGGATGCTGAGTGAGCGACAGCAGAGGACGCTGGTGGCTCCCCAAGAAGTGAAAGAGAAAACAAGAAGACACCAGCCAGACAAGGCAGCCCTCTCCATTCCTGCTGGCATCACATCTTCCTCCCAGGCAGCCAGGAACTGGATAGGGCAGGGGAGGCCACTGGTTCAGCCTGCAAGTTTCCACACAAGAGCCGAGGCCTAAAGCAGCACCCACCCCCGTCTCCCGCTACAGAGAAGCAGGACTCCCATCCATGCCAGAAAATCCAGGGAAGGGCCACATGTGGTGGCTTACAGCTGCAATCCCAGAACTTTGGGATGCTGAGGCAGGTGGATCATGAGTCAGGAGATCAACACCATCCTGGCTAACACGGTGAAACCCCGTCTCTACTAAAAATTCAAAAACTAGCTGGGCGTGGTGGCAGGCGCCTGTAGTCCCAGCTACTCAGGAGGCTGAGGCAGGAGAATGGCATGAACCCGGGAGGCGGAGCTTGCAGTGAGCCGAGATTGTGCCACCGCACTCCAGTCTGGGCGACAGAGCGAGACTCCGTCTCAAAAAAAAAAAAAAAAAAGAAAAAGAAAAAAAGAAAATCCGGGGAAGTCGGAAGGGCACTCAAACGCATTTCAAAGACACAATTCTGCACCAAGACTGAATGAGGATGTGCCCAGAAAGCTGAGCCCTTTGAACTTGGTTCAGAAGGCAAATACAAGCCCTGGGAGCTTCTGCTTCAGGACAGGGGCACCCCTACGCTCACTCTCAATCAGTGGGGTGCACAGAGGCACCTACGACCATGTCCTTCACTTAAGGAAGCAAAGTGAGTCCCTCTGAGCCCAGCAAGCGCTTCTGGGACAGATTATCCAAGGAAGGCCTATCACACAATGGCCCGTGACCTGGTCACACGCTCTCCTGCAGTGGAGCAGCTCAGCCTTTTCTAGCTTTTCACTGTTGCTTTAATGGGTCCAGTTTTCTGGTTTAGGAAAAAAAGGCCTTTGTGATGTGGCTACAGATGTTTGACTAAGAAAAAGATTCTAGGGCCCGGCACAGTGGCCCATAGCTGTACTCCCAGCACTTTGGGAGGCCTAGGTAGGCAGATCACAAGGTCAAGAGTTCGAGACCAGCCTGGCCAGCATGGTGAAACCCGGTCTCTACTAAGAATACAAAAATGAGCTGGGTGTGGTGGTGCTTGCCTGTAGTCCCAGCTACTGGGGAGGCTGAGGCAGGAGAATCGCTTGAACCCAGGAGGCGGAGGCCGCAGTGAGCCAAGATCACACCATTGCACTCCAGCCTGTGTGACAGAGCAAGACTTCGTCTTGGGGAAAAAATAAAAAAGAAAGAAAGAAAAAGATTCGAAGCAAAATCATCAGGCAAAGTCCTAAGGGAAAACTGGAAGTAGCAATTGTGACCTTAGAGGAAGAAAAGACAAGGCCTCAGGCAATGCCCATGGGCCACTGCTGGCTGTACCCCCCCAACTCCGTGAAAAAATGCCCATGGGGCACCACTGGCTGTCCTCGCTGTGAATTCATGCGTCTAACACGCGCTGGCAGCCGTGACAGGCGGCAGAGAGGGGCCAGAACCACCACTCCCATAGTCCTCAGGCACGAAGAAGCCACGGGGCCAAAGAGCGCGGCAGAGCAGACGCCAAGAGGACCCTTCTCTGGCTCCAGAAATGCCCCCCAACTGGGAAGTCCAGGGATCTGGCCCCCTGAGTTACATACCTCTGGGCTGTCATCTTTCTCTTCCTCCATGGACAGAAACAGAAAAAACAGCCTGAGAAAATCAGACAGCCTGAGGCAAACAAGGGCACACCTCTACCCGCTCACGCTCACACCCGGACAGCTGTGGACTCAGACTTCTCACTGGGTTCCTTTTCAAGTCAAATCACGTTTCACTGAAAGCAAAATCCTGCTGAAAAAGTCTGTTCTACAGGAAGAGCAGGTGTCTTTTGAGAAGCGTCTGTCGTCTGTTAGGAGCCACTTCTTTCCCTCTGTAAACAGCCCTCACGTGGCTGTCCTGGAACCCAGAACAGCAGCCAGATGGGGCGGCTCCAAGCAGGTCAAGAGGAGCCAGGACCAGCGCGGCGGGGGTGGGGGCAGCGCTGCCTTCCGGAAAAGCACGGTTGGAGGGGAGGTGACGCTGGCGGGGCGTGGATCCGGGTTGTGGGCGTGTCGCAGGGAGGGCGTGGATCGGGGTCTGGGGGTGCCGCTGGGGATGGGGTGCAGTTGGGGAGGGGAGTGCAGTGGTGAGCGCGTGGATCCGGGTTGTAGGGGTGACGCTGGGGGGGCGTGGATCGGGGTGTGGGGGTGCCGCTGAGGGGGCGTGTATCGGGGTATGCGGGTGCCGCTGGGGAGGGAGTGCAGCTGGGGAGGGGGTGGATCCGGGGTGTGGGGTGCCGCTGGAGAGGGGGGTGCAGCTGGGGAGGGGGTGGATCCGGGGTGTGGCGGTGCCGCTGGGGAGGGGGGTGCAGCTGGGGAGGGGGTGGATCCGGGGTGTGGGGGTGCCGCTGGAGAGGGGGGTGCAGCTGGGGAGGGGGTGGATCCGGGATGTGTGGGTGCGGCTGGTGGACGACTTCCGCGTGGGGTGAGAGGCCGCCTGCGAAGGTGACCGGGCCGGAGGACTCAGCGCACAAGCCGGACGTGCTGGGTCCAAGATTATTGATTAATTTGGGGACCCCGAGGGCTCGAGTCCTCCCACACCACTGCCCGGCCTGCGGGGGAACCCAGACAGCCCCGGCCCTCCCGGCTACAGGTCCCGGGCTTTCCCTGCGCGGCTGCCGGCTCCGCTCAGAGGAGCGGCGCCCGGCGGAGGGGTCAGAAAGGCCGGGTCGCGGCGTCAGCGCGGCGGCCGTCTCGAGTCCAGCGCCCGCGTCTTCCGCGACCTCCCGACGCCACCTCAGTGCCTCAGGGGGACTGGGCTCCCGGGACACCGCCGGCCACCAGGCGGACGAACACAGGCAGTGGCGGGCAGTGGGGACGCCCGAGACTACCTCGCTGAGGGTGGCCACTCATCCGCGCGCCCCGCCCCGACCCGCGCGCCCCGCCCCGACCCGCGCGCCCCGCCCCGACCCGCGCGCCCCGCCCCGACCCGCGCGCCCCGCCCCGACCCGCGCGCCCCGCCCCGACCCGCGCGCCCCGCCCCGACCCGCGCGCCCCGCCCCGACCCGCGCGCCCCGCCCCGACCCGCGCGCCCCTCGCATTGGCCGAGTCCCCGCGGCCACGCCCCCTCCCAGACTGGGGCCGTTATTGGACGCGGCGGCCGCGGCCAATCGGAGCCGCTCTTGCTGCGACGCGGCGGTCGGAAGCCGAGCGAGGTCGAGGTCTGGTCGAGCCGTTGAGGGGCAGCTTGGAGCTGGTGCTGGGTCTCCGGTCCAGGTGAGTCTGTCGGATTGGAGCGGGCGCCGCGCGCGGCCGGGGGCGGGGCTGGCCGGGTTCCCGGGGCCGCGACTGCCCGCCGTCTCCTCCCGCAGGGCGCGGCATGGGCGTCCTGGCCGCAGCGGCGCGCTGCCTGGTCCGGGGCGCGGACCGGATGAGCCAGTGGACGAGCAAGCGGGGCCCGCGCAGCTTCAGGGGCCGCAAGGGCCGGGGCGCCAAGGGCATCGGCTTCCTCACCTCGGGCCGGAGGTTCGTGCAGATCAAGGAGATGGTCCCGGAGTTCGTCGTCCCGGATCTGACCGGCTTCAAGCTCAAGCCCTACGTGAACTACCGCGCCCCTGAGGGCGAGGAGACGCCCCTGACGGCCGCGCAGCTCTTCAGCGAAGCGGTGGCGCCTCTTATCGAAAAGGACTTCAAAGACGGTACCTTCGACCCCGACAACCTGGAAAAGTACGGCTTCGAGCCCACACAGGAGGGCAAGCTCTTCCAGCTGTACCCCAGGAACTTCCTGCGCTAGCGGGGCGGGGGGCTGCGAGGTGGAGGCATCCCCGGGGAGGGGCGGCCTGCCCTCATCTCGTTTCTATTAAAGGCCTTTGCCAGCTCTACGGTGTTTGTTTTTTGGCCTCAGGTCCTGGCAAAGTGTGCAACATGACAGATTTCAGTGCAGGGACCTAAGCAGAGTTCTCATGCAGACTCCGCACTGTGACCCTCTTTGGAGGTCATCTTCCCGGTCAGAAGGTTCTGGGAACCTGCCAAGGGCAAACATTACTCAGCTTGCAGGAGAAAGAATTTACAAGGCAGATTGTGCCGGATGACAACATTGGTCAGTTCATCCCCCAAATTACCCAGGGAACAAAGATACAGAGATGGGGGTCTCACTCTGCTGCCCAGGCTGAGCACTCGTGGGCTCAAATGATCCGCCCGCCTCAGCCTCCCAAAATGCTGGGATTACAGGTGTGAGCCACTGCGCCCAGCCCAGGAAAATTTCTTGTTGCAATCTGACATATATTGGCATGTTGTGTTGTATCATCAGAAAAGAAGAAAGGGATAAGGCCAGGCGCGGTGGCTTATGCCTGTAATCCCAGCGCGTTGGGAGGCCGAGGCGGGGGGGATCACAAGGTCAGGAGTTCAAGACCAGCCTGGCCAGCATGATGAAACCCCGTCTCTACTAAAAATACAAAAATTAGCCAGGCCTGGTGGCATGCACCTGTAGTCCCAGCTACTCAGAAGGCTGAGGCAGGAGAATCACTTGAACCCAGGAGGCAGAAGTTGCAGTGAGTCAAGATTGCGCCACTGCACTCCAGCCTGGGCAACAGAGCGAGACTCTGTCTAAGAAAGAAAAAAGAAAGGGATAAAACTGCATGTTTTTTGCTTGTAGTCACCTATATATCATTAGTAAATGCTGAGGATTTGACAAATTGTGGCCTGTACTTCAACCACAGTTCCTCCCAGAGAGACAAGAGCCCTCATGGCAGGAGTTGGATGTAACACACCCAGTTTGTTCACACACCTAAAGTCACCATCTGTCCAGTATTTGGGAGCTAACCCATGTGGATGCTGCAGTGATGACTGTTCCCTACAGACTTCACATATTTCAAGTTGATGACCCCCAAGGCAACTCGGAACACACTCCCTTTTGTTTATCTGCACAGGGATCCAATACAGGTTGAGCATCGTTATCCAAAATGCTTGGGGCTGGGCACCATGGCTCACACCTGCAATCCCAGCACTTTGGGAAGTTGAGGCAGGTGGGTCATCTGAAGTCAGGAGCCTGGCCAACATGGTGAAACCCTGTCTCTAATAAAAATAGAAAAATTAGCCAGGCATGTTGGCACACGCCTGTAATCCCAGCTACTCCGGAGGCTGAGGCAGGACAATCACTTGAACCTGGGAGGTGGATGGCAGTGAGCCGAGATGGAACCACCGAGATTGAGCCACTGCACTCCAGCCTGGGTGACAGAGCATGAGTCTCTCAAAAAAAAAAAAAAAGGCATGGCTAATCCCAGCACTTTGGGAGGCCAAGGTGGGCAGATCACCTAAGGTCCAGAGTTTGAGACCAGCCTAACCAACATGGAGAAACCTTGTCTCTACTAAAAATACAAAATTAGCTGGGCGTGGTGGTGGATGTCTGTAATCCCAGCTACTCAGGAGGCTGAGGCTGGAGAATCGTTTGAACTAGGGAGGCAGAGGTTGCAGTGAGCCGAGATTGTGCCATTGCACTCCAGTCTGGGCAACAAGAGCAAAACTCTGTCTCGAAAAAAAAACAAAGCCTGGAACCAGAAATGTTTTGGATTTCAGTTTTCAGATTTTGGAATATTTGGATGTACATAATGAGATATCTTGGAGGTGAGATACAAGTCTAAACATGAAATTCAATTTTGTTTCATATACACCTTATATACATAGCCTGAAGGTAGTTTTATACTATATATATGTTTTTTAGGCTAGTCAAGTGAAGCTGTGAGAGAAGGAACAAATCTGTAACTGGTTGTCATTGTTTACACAATATTTTTATTATTTATTTAATTTTTAGAGATGAGTCTTGCTCTGTTGCCCCTGGCTGTGCGGCCTCAACGTCCTGGGCCCAACAATCCTCCTGCCTCAGCCTCCCAAGTGGCTAGGGCCATACGCACGCGCACCACACCTGGCTAACTTTTTTTTACTTTTTATAGACACTGGGTTTTGCTATGTTGCCCAGGCTGGTCTTGAACTCCAGGCCTCAAGCAACCCTGCTGCCTCAGCCCCTCCCAAAGTGTTGGGATTACAGGCCACTGTGCCTGTGCTCAGTATTTTTAATAATATATGCAACTCATCACAGGAGTTCAGCTGTGGGATTTTCCAAAAGTTTTGGGATTTCGCATTTTTGGACTGGCTGTGCTAAATCTATATGAGCACTTCTGGTGCCATGATGAGGCATTAAATGTTCATTTTAAACATGTTATAAAGTCATGTTTTTCAAAAAACTTCATTTAATATAAATAGTTGCTTAAACAAGTATGAAAGGCTGAAACTCAAAATCTACCTGAAAAACTTAACAAATCTGCAAGCTGGGAACTGAGTCTTTTCCCCACTGCCAGAGAGAATCACCCAGTCCATTTTCAGGGGCCTAGCAGGGAATTTGATTTAAGAGAAGTCAACAGCTTTTCTGACTACACTGTGGATTCCATCAGTGCACAGGCGCCTGCAGGGCTGCAGTAAGCATCTCCGATGAGGTGGTCCCGGGCATTCACTCCATCTCCCTCCTGGTTTCCTTATGGGAAAGGGCTTCATGATTTCAAGCTCAGTTCCCCTCCCACTCCCAGAGGTGGAGTGCATGGTCATAGAAGGAGCAGGTGGCCAGGAGGCTGAAGGTCGAGTCTGCTTCTTCCGGGTTCACGCCACAGTCACGCGTGACGGCTGCTGTAGCCTGCAGCCAGGCGCCGTTCTTCCTCATGCGCTCTGTGAGTGGCTTCATTCCACTCTCACTCTGGGGTCTGGCATGGCCCGCCCCATTGTTATTCTCTATGCATTCATGACAGGGTGTTGGCAACTCGCCTGCACCCTTCAGGTCTGCCGTCTTGGTTCCTAGGTTGCTAGGAAAGGACCACGAGGGGGCCCGCTGCAGAGAACGGAAGAGCAGCCAGGACCAGTCGGCTCCATACACCAGCGAGTTAGGCAATGTGTGGGATGCCAGGACCGTCGCCTCCTGCTTCTCCTCTGGAGTGAGAGATAAGAGAACCCAGGAAACACAACATCACCCAGAGCCTCTCCCCAACTGTCATGCCTGACAGGGAGACCACCAAGAACAGCCCCTCACAGGTCAGCACGTTTCCTGAGGAGCCGCCGTGTCATGCAAAGGAACCAGCAAGACCTGGGCAGATGTTGAAGAAACAGACCGTCATCTTGCAGTGCACACGCCTGTGTGCCTCCAAGAGAATCATCAGGCAGGGCTATAGAACCACACTCGAAGGTGAGGAACACAGCAAAAGCCTGAGGGGGGAAAGACCTCGGTTAACACTTAAAACCAAAGGACAAAGGAGTTTGAGCCAGCTGGGAAGGAAGGGGATGTCTGAGGAACAGGCGGCTGTGTACAGCAGAGGTGAGAAAGTCCACGGCTCGCACGGGGAACCGCAAACAGGCGGCCGTGGCGCTGTCAGTGAGTGACAGTTGGCTGGAGGGTCCCAAGCATGCAGGGCCCGGCACGCCGTTTCACAGTCTGCATTTTGGAAAGGAGCCGCTGACAAGGTTAAGCGAGCAGCTGCTTTAGAGAAGTTGCTATGGCAACTGTGAGGGCGGAGGGCAGCCCTGGAAAGAGGCCACGACTGCCTCCCAGAGCGCACAGCAACACACCCCACAGCAAGAGGGAATGACGAGGTGCGGCCAAACCCGAGGCGGTCTGGAGTCTAGCAGGCAAGGCCAGGGCTGGCAGGGGCGGTCGCGGAGAGCAACTGGAAGGTGAGACCGGGGCTGCAAGGCTGGGTGGCCACTTGGGCTCTGAAAGGGCTGCCACGGCTACCTCTGAAGTCCAGGGACTGATGCCAGCAGTGACCGGAATCAGAACCAGAATAAGTGCTGAAGAAGAAGGGCTGAGGGCAGAACAGGATGGCACTGGATCACATAATATGCCGAGGATGTACAGGCCCGGCCCAGGGAGGCCCAACCCTGGGCCCAGGGCTTCAATTGGGCAGAGGTGGCTGCGAGGAGTGAGATGCTGAACATTCGGAGACAGCCACAGGGGCCCTCGAGCAGCACGTGTGGGGCGCCCCCCAGGAGGGAGCCCCTGCAGAGGCCGTTACTGTCCCCTGCGAGGTAGTGTCACAGGGCAGGCAGGACCTCTGCTAGTCTTTCATCCGGCAATCACTCAACACGCCCACTCGGGCCAGCAGGACCTCTTCTACAGCTTAGGAAAAGGTAACAAGGCAGAGTCTAGGCCCTCGGAGAGCCACAGCCAGGGAAAAAGACTCCGAATGAGTGGACGGAAGACACCGTTGAGACCCCAAGAACAGGAGGCCCTTTCTGATTAGTCACAGGCCAACCTTTCCTCTCTTTTATTTTCAAGACAAGATCTCACTCTGTCGCATAAGCCGGAGTGCAGTGGCACGATCACAGGTCACTGCAGTCTTGACCTCCTGGGCTCTATCTTCCTGCCTCAGCCTCCCGAGTAGTTGCGACCATCATGCTCAGCTAGTTTTTTCTATCTTTTGTGGCCACAGAGTCTCACTACATTGTCCAGGCTAGTCTTGAACTCCCGGGCACCAGCAATTCGCCACCCCCAGAGTGCTGTGACTGCGAGCGTGAGCCGCTGCGCCCGGCCAGTACAAATTGTTCTAAAATTCGGCCAGGCATGGTGGCTCACGCCTGTAATCCCAGCACTTTGGGAAGCCAACGCGGGCAGTTATGAGGTCAAGAGATCGAGACCATCCTGGTCAACATGGTGAAACCCCATGTCTACTAAAAATGCAAAAATTAGCTGGGTGTGGTGGTGGGCACCTGTAGTACCAGCTACTTGGGAGGCTGAGGCAGGAGAATCGCTTGAACCTGGGAGGTGGAGGTTACAGTGAGCCAAGATTGCACCACTGCACTCCAGCCTGGGTGAAAGAGCGAGACTCTGTCTCAAAAAAATTTTTTTTAATTAAAGATATAGGCTCGGTGCAGTGGCTCACGCCTGTAATTCCAGCACTTTGGGAGGCCGAGGCAGGTGGATCCCCTGAGGGCAGGAGTTCGAGAGCAGCCTGGGAAACATGGTGAAACCCCGTCTCTACTAAAAGCACAAAAATTAGCTGGGCGTGATGGCGCACGCCTGTAATCCCAGCTACACAGGAGCCTGAGGCAGGAGAATCCCTTGAACCTGTGAGGTAGAGGTTGCAATAAGCTGAGATCACCCCACTGCACTCCAGCCTGGATGACAGAGCGAGACTCTGTCTCAAAAAAATAAATAAATAAAGTTATGAAAAAAGCCAGCCGGGCACAGTGGCTCACGCCTATAATCCTAGCACTTTGGGAGGCCGAGGTGGGTGGATCACCTGAGGTCAGGAGTTCAAGACCAGCCTGACCAACATGGTGAAACCCTGTCTCTACTAAAAAATACAAAAATTAGCCAGGCGTGGTGGCAGGCACCTGTAATCCCAGGTACTCGGGAGGCTGCGGCAGGAGAATTGCTTGAACCTGGAAGGTAAGGGTTGCAGTGAGCTGAGATTGCGCCATTGCACTGCAGCCTGGGCAACAAAGCAATACTCCATCTCAAAAGAAAAAAAAAGAAAAAAAGGCCTACAGAGTGCCTGACAAAATTGACCTGGAATGGTGAACTCTCAGACCTATCTTAGTACATCTCTTCAACTTTAAGAATTAAAGGCTGGATGTAGTCGCTCAAGCCTGTAACCCCAACACTGAGGACTGAGTTGAGGCAGAAGGACTGCTTGTGTCCAGGTGGTCCAGGTTGCAGTGAGCTCTGACTCCACCACTGTACTACAGCCTGGGTGACAGGACATAAGACCCTCTCTTAAAAACAAAACAAAACAAAAAAAACTAAAAACCCACCATAGCCAAAAGGTGAAAACAACCCAAATGTCCATCAGAGGATGAACAGACACAATGTGGTCCATCATTACATTCTTAAAAAGGAAGAGGGGCCAGGCGCGGTGGCTCACGCCTGTAATCCCAGCAGTTTGGGAGGCCGAGACGGGCGGATCACGAGGTCAGGAGATCGAGACCATCCTGGCTAACACGGTGAAACCCCGTCTCTACTAAAAAATACAAAAAACTAGCCGGGCGAGGTGGCGGCGCCTGTAGTCCCAGCTACTCGGGAGGCTGAGGCAGGAGAATGGCGGGAACCCGGGAGGCGGAGCTTGCAGTGAGCTGAGATCCGGCCACTGCACTCCAGCCTGGGCGACAGAGAGAGACTCCGCCTCAAAAAAAAAAAAACACACAGAAAAAAGGAAGAGAATTCTGAGACATGCTCCAACATGGGCGAGCCGTGAGAACGTTAAGCCATGTAGAGAAGCCGGATGTAAAAAGGCGGCTCTGCTTCCATGGAATTTCTGGAATAGGCAGATCCCCACAGACAGAGTGAATGGAGGTTACAGGGGCCGGGGGGAGGATGTGTGGGGTGACAGAAAAGTTTTGGAAATAAGTAGCTGTGATGATTGCACAGGATTTTGAATGTCTTATTTTTTTTGAGGTGGAGTCTCACTCTGTTGCCAGGCTGGAGGGTAGTGGCCGGATCTCGACTCACTGCAACCTCCGCCTCCTGAATTCAAGCGATTCTCCTGCCTCAGCCTCCCAAAGTGCTGGGATTACAGGCGTGAGCCACCGCGCCCGGCTACATAAATTTTACCACAGTTTTTACAAAAGCAGTTAAAAGGCAGGAGACCCAGTGTGTGCCAGACAGACAGTGCTGGAGTGTGTTTAAGAAACTCAAGCAAAGGAGATGCGAGTCAAGGGATTAATGGGCAAGTTCTCCTTCAATTATCAAGGCTGCAGAGAAAAGTATCAAGCATTCAGAAGTCTAGGAAACACCACCAAGGGCCTCTCCTAAGCCTCTATCGGGAGGCAAGCTCTATCCAAACAGGTGGCGGCTGGGAACGGCTGTCACCAGGACGGATGGGAGCACAACCAATAGTCAATTGTGAGATGAGATTTAGGAAAAAATAGGTGGGGCAAGGAGAGAAAAATACTATGTTAATGCTGTGTTCTGAGTAGAAAAAAATGCCATTAAGAATGGGAGGAGACGGCCAGGCGCGGTGGCTCACGCTTGTAATCCTAGCACTTTGGGAGGCCGAGGCAGGCAGATCACAAGGTCAGGAGATGGAGACCATCCTGGCTAACACGGCGAAAGCCTGTCTCTACTAGAACCCGGGAGGCAGAGCTTGCAGTGAGCTGAGATCCTGCCACTGCACTCCAGCCTGGGCAACAGAGCGAGACTCTGTCTCAAAAAAAAAAAAATACAAAAATTAGCCAGGCGTGGTGGCGTGCACCTGTAATCCCAGCTACTTGGGAGGCTGATGCAGGAGAATCCCTCAAACCCAGGAGGCGGAGCTGGCAGTGAGCCAAGATTGTGTCATTGCACTCCAGCCTGGGTGACAGAGCAAGACTCCGCCTCAAAAAAAAAAAAGAAGAAAATCACCATTTTGCCATTATCATAATTTATTCAGGCAACAATTGCCTCTAAATTGGATAAAAGTCTGATAAGGGAATTAGTGACACATGTCAAAGATACTCACCACAGATTACTGATTAATTACAAAGAGGAAAATAGTATCTCTTCAGTGAAGGGATCGGGGCAAACACCACCTTCACAAAGTGACCAAATTTCACAAAAATGGAACAAAGGGGCATCACAGGCCCTTGATGTGAGGAACTAAGGAGGGCACAGCACCACTTTCACAGGTCCCCTGGCAAAAATGCATGCCCCATGGCCAAGATGGTGAAACCCCGTCTCTACTAAAAATACAAAAATTGGCCGGGCGCGGTGGCTCAAGCCTGTAATCCCAGCACTTTGGGAGGCCGAGATGGGTGGATCACGAGGTCAGGAGATCGAGACCATCCTGGCTAACACGGTGAAACCCCATCTCTACTAAAAATACAAAAAAATTAGCCGGGCGTGGTGGCGGGCG
Source organism: Chlorocebus sabaeus (assembly GCF_047675955.1). Taxonomy (NCBI): domain Eukaryota; kingdom Metazoa; phylum Chordata; class Mammalia; order Primates; family Cercopithecidae; genus Chlorocebus; species Chlorocebus sabaeus. The sequence continues at coordinate 113,895,430 of NC_132915.1, forward strand.
CCTGTAGTCCCTGCTACTCGGGAGGCTGAGGCAGGAGAATGGCGTGAACCCAGGAGGCGGAGCTTGCAGTGAGCCGAGATAGTGCCACTGCACTCCAGCCTGGGCGACAGAGCAAGACTCCGCCTCAAAAAAAAAAAAAAAAAAAAAAACAAAAATTAGCCGGTGTGGCAGCGGGTGCCTGTAGTCCCAGCTACTCGGGAGGCTGAGGCAGGAGAATGGCGTGAACCCGGGAGGCGGATCTTGCAGTGAGCCGAGATCGCGCCACTGCACTCCAGCCTGGGTGACAGAGTGAAACTCCCTCAAACAAAAAAAACCAAAAAACAAAGCACGACCCCATACCAAAGACTCGCCTCAGACTCAGAGGCATGAACTGAAAGAGAATGAAAAAGATGCATCACGTCACACTGAAGTGACTTTACCGATGCCAGACAAAACTTTAAACCAAAAAATGTTACTAGATTTAAAGGCAGACAGTTTAGATTGATAAAAGGGTCACCACATCTGGAAGATACCAGAATTATAAACATACATAAAAGAGATCCCCAAAATACATGAAGTAAAAACTGATGGAAACAAGGCCAGAAATACATAATCCTACAGTTAGAGTTGGAGGTAACAGTAGCTCAGTTTCTTTTTCTCTTTTTTTCTTTTTTTTTTTTGATACGGAATCTCGCTCTGTCGCCCAGGCTGGAGTGCAGTGGTGCGATCTTGGTTCACTGCAACCTCCGCCTCCCGGGTTCACACCATTCTCCTGCTTCAGCCTCCTGAGTAGCTGGGATTACAGGCGCCCACCACCACGCCGGCTAATTTTTTGTATTTTTAGTACAGACAGGGTTTCACCATGTTAGCCAGGATGGTCTCAATCTCCTGACCTCGTGATCTGCCCATCTTGGCCTCCCAAAGTGCTGAGATTACAGGCGTGAGCCACCGCGCCCGGCCACTAGCCCACTTTCAATATTGCCCAGACAGGAGATCAGTAAGGAACCAGAAGATCTGAACAACATTATAAAGCCGAGACCTCATAGGCACCTACAGGGGCACTCCCCAGGAGAGACCACATTCTAGGCCACAAAACAAGTCTCAGTAAATTCAACAGGAATGCACAATGGAATAACATTAGAAACTGGTAACAGAAAGAAATGTGGGCACTTAAAAACATGTAAATTAAACAACACACTCATAAATAACCAATGGTCAAAGAAAAAAGTCACATGGGAAATTAGAAAGTAAGTACCTTGAGATGAATGAAAATAAAAATACAACATACCAAAATGTATGGGTTGCAGCAAAAGCAGTGCTCAGAGGAAAATGTATCACCATTAATAAAGAAAAAAGACCTTAAATTGTTTTAAGACGAGAAATATTATGGCTGGGCATGGTGGTCCCAGCTACTCAGGAGGCTGAGGTGGAAGGATGGTTTGAGCCCAGGGACCGGGCGCAGTGGCTCATGCCTGTACTTTGGGAGGCCAAGGCAGGCAGATCACCTGAGGTCAGGAGTTCAAGACCAGCCTGGCCAATGTGGCGAAATCCCATCTCTACTAAAAATACAAAAATTAGCCAGGCGTGGTGGCAGGCGCCTGTAATCCCAGCTACTCTGGAGGCTGAGGCAGGAGAATTGCTTGAAGCCAGGAAGCAGAGGTTGCAGTGAGCCGAGATGACACCACTGTACACCATCCTGGGTCACAGCAAGACTCCATCTCAAAACAAACAAACAAAAAGAGACCTCAAATTGTTTTAATACAAGAAATATTACGGCTTTGCACTGGGGTCCCAGCTACCCGGGAGGCTGGGGTAGGAGGATGGTTTGAGCCCAGGAGGTTGAGGCTGCAGTGAGCTACAATCACACCACCACACTCCAGCCTGGGTGACAGAGCAAGACCCCATCTCAAAACAAAACAAAACAAAAAACGATGAGAAATATGAAGCACATTCACAGAACTAACAGAAATAATACAGAAGAAATGGAGAAACTAAAGATGCAGAAAATAGAGGAATATAAGCCAGACGCAGTGGCTCACGCCTGTAATCCTGGCACTTTGGGAGGCCAAACTGGGCGGATCACAAGGTCAGGAGTTCCAGACGAGCCTGATCAACATGGTGAACCCCCCCCCATCTCTACTAAAAATACAAAAATTAGCTGGGCGTGGTGGGTTTACAGCTGAGCGCCTGTAATCCCAGCTACTCGGGAGGCTGAGGCAGGAAAATCGCTTGAACCTGGGAGGCGAGGGTTGTGGTGAGCCGAGATCGTGCCACTGCACTCCAGCCTGGGTGACAGAGCCAGACTCCGTCTCAAAAAAAAGAGGAATACCATGCGGAAATCAAGTCAATCATGTCCTTGAGTACAATCCAGTGCAGAGAAGGAACCGGCCTTGGGAACAGGTGCGGCTCACCCACTGCTGCAGAGAGCAGAGAGCGTGTGGATGGCCCTAGAGGCTGGTGGGCTTAATGGTGGGAAGATGAGGTGGTTTTGTGATTGCTCATTTTTGGAGTGAGGGGAGAGGAAAGAGCAAAAGAAGAGAGATCACGAGCTGAGAGTCAGGAGGGAAGAGGAGGTCCTGGAGATTTGAGGAGAGAGAAGAAAATGTGAACCAGTTCTGACGGTGGGGGATTACTGCCTGGAGAAACTACAGATTACCAGGAATCTCAGGGACCTACTGGAACACAACGCGCACAGCTGGTTCCAGCCACGCTCTCCGGCTCAGCCAGAAGCAGAGGTGCATGTTCCCAACAAAACAACACTGGGTTCTGCTCAAAGTGTGATAAAGGGAGGAAGGGAATGGAGTGTGAGCTCACAGGGGCAGCAGACCACAGTCCCAGCTGACCTCAAGCAGGAGGGGCATGGGAGAGCACAGACAAGGATGGTTATGGGAGTGACGGTGGCCAAGCCTCCAGACCAGAGGTCCCAGTGGGGTCAGAGGTCTGCTGAAATGCAGGAGGCACCGGAATGACAAAGCTGGGAAACCAGGGAAAAGTGTGGTTAGAGAGCAGAGATTCTGGAGCTGGGATGGTTACGGATCACGACCAAGTCTAGGGCGCGACCCTGGGAGTGTGTAAAAGCTGAGGGAAGAGCTCAGCCGAGCGAGGGGGCAGGGAACTGGTGCCCTGCCCTGAGGCCCAGCAGCCATGGGTCCCCACTCACCCATTGCCTTTTGGCAGTTGAGGATCTTAAAGCCACTGTGCATACAGGCGGCCAGGAGCAGGTGGTGGTGGAACGGGTGCCACTTGATTCTCCATACCCCACCCTGCACAGGCGTGTCTGCCAACGGCTGCTTCATGTTCCGTGTGTCCCACAGTAGGATGTGCTCATCATAGCTGAAACCAACCAAACATGGAGGGCATGCATGGAAAGCCCAGGCTCCCCTGTTCCACAAGGTCCCTGGGGGGCAGAGAACGTCTCCCAGAGACCTGTCCCACGCATCCCTTGGGGACAAAGTCCCCTTTCCCAAACCCCTATACCTACGCTCTGGCGAAGCACTGGCAGACGAAATGCTGCAATGGTGCCGGGAAGAAAGGCAGCCAAAGAGGCAAGAAGGGCCCGAGAGCCTCCCTGGGACTCACCTTCCTGTGGCCAGGACGTGCTCCCAGTGGGGGCTGCTCTGGATGCTGCACACGCCCATGGTGTGTCTGCAAGCAGAGGCGGCGCCTGAACCAGTGCCCAGGACACAGACGCACCCAGGGAACGGAGGACCGGTGACCCAGGGAGCGGGAGGGCTGGTGTGAGCACCGAGTGCTGGCTCTTGGGCAGTTACCTTTTGCTGGTGAAGAGGACTTTGCCGGGTACCCTGGTGTCCCAGCCCCTCAGAAGGCCATCATCGCCCCCTGTGTGGAGACAGAGAAGTATCAACACCACCAATGAGAGGAAGTGACCGTTCTCAGTGAGGCTGAGGCCGTTGATGTCTGTGGGAAGTTCCCCTGGGTGACTTTGCTGGGGGGGGGGGGGGGGTCTTAGGTTACCACTTCAACAGGAGGTCCCAGAAACAACCCCCAGGAATGTCATTGCTGTGCCTTGACTCTCTACAGACTGCAAGCCGCAGGGGAAAGACAGATGGCCTCTGCCTGCAGGAACAGAAGGGAGGAAATGGAAACCTAAGGGGCCCTGAAGGCCATCAGGTGCTGGCAACCATTGTTCACAGGGGACCATTGTTCACAGGGGACCGTTGTTCACAGGGGCTGTTACCAGGCCCCAGGGGCTAAACTGCCTTTGCTAAGAGCTCCAGTGATTAAAGCCCTGGCTTCTAAGAACAAGAGTTGCCAGATCAGAGCCCTGAACAGAAACTGCACACAGGAGGCAGCAAGCAGGAGGACTCTACACCGTGCACCTGATAGAAAGGTGCCCTCTGTCATCTTAAAGCACTTGTTTAGGGGAAATAACAGGATGGGAGAACAGAGGAGGTGGTGAGCGGAGCCACAACCAATCTCCGAAGAAACGCAACACAGACATGGGGTGGATGGTGGTGCCTGAAGGAAGGGAAGCTCAGGAGCAGGGCCCACAGGGAGAGTGAAGAGCAGAAGGAAAACGTCTAGGCCTGACCACATCACCCACCCCACACCATCCAGCTCCCACTACCCACCCACCTTCCATCCATCACACCATCTACCCACCTCAACCCCATCCAAAAATCCACCATCCATCCACCCATGCACCCACCCACTCACTCATCCACCCACCTTCCATCCATCACACCATCTACCCACCCCAACCCCATCCAAAAATCCACCATCCATCCACCCATGCACCCACCCACTCACTCATCCACCCACCTTCCATCCATCCATCTATCTATCCACCCAGCTGCCCTCCCATTCCATTCAGCCGCCCACCATCCATCCAACAATCCACCATCCGTCCACCATCCACCACCCACCACCCACCACCCACCATCCAAAAATGCATCCATCCACCCACCGTCCATCCATCCAGCCGGCCAGCCAGTCACTCACCCACCATCCATCCACCCAACAATCCACCATCCACCCACCCACCACCTACCGTCCATCCACCCACCCACCCACCACCCATCAAATAGGTACTTGCTGAGCACACACTATGGACCCTCGTAATAGACACGAGGGATACACGGTGAACATGACCTACAGTTAAATGAACCAGCGGAATCAGCTGACCTAGGCATAAAGCCTGCAGATGAGCCTCAAGTATGAGCTGCCATTCTGTGGCAAATTTGTATAGAGGAGGCAAAGGCTTCTTTATACATGAGTCTCTCCACTCTCTCATGCCCACACATCCACTCCATCAGGAAACCTGACTGGACCTGCCTTCACTTCTTTTTTTTTTTTTTTTTTTTTTTTGAGAGGGAGTCTCGCTCTGTCGCCCAGGCTGGAGTGGGGTGGCCGGATCTCTGCTCACTGCAAGCTCCGCCTCCCGGGTTTACGCCATTCTCCTGCCTCAGCCTCCCGAGTAGCTGGGACTACAGGCGCCGCCACCTCGCCCGGCTAGTTTTTTGTATTGTTTTAGTAGAGACGGGGTTTCACCGTGTTAGCCAGGATGGTCTCGATCTCCTGACCTCGTGATCCGCCCGTCTCGGCCTCCCAAAGTGCTGGGATTACAGGCTTGAGCCACCGCGCCCGGCCTTCTGCCTTCACTTCTATCCAGAACCCAACCATGGGTCCTCACCTCCACTACTCCAAACCTGCTCTGGGCTGACTCATCACCTGCCCAGTGGCAAGTCTCCAGGATGTGCCCCTCCCTCTTGTCGTCTAGACTCACATTCACCAAAGAGGTTGTCATACATTTTAAAATGCAAGTCAGAATCTGTCATTCCTCTGTTCAACATCCTGCAACAGCTCCCATTTCGTTCTGAGTAGGAAACAAAGTCCTTGCTGGAGCCTGCCAGGCCCTGTGCCCGTTTACCTCTGACTTCACCCTCTTCTATTCCGCCACTCCCTCAGGTCATCCTAACCGTGCTAGCTACTGGCTACTCTTCTGCCATAGCGGGGCCACTGCCCACCCTGAACATGCTCTCCAACAGGATAATCTGCACCTGCTTCCAGCACCCTTCTACCTTCTTTCCAAAGCACTCATTGCCCCTGACGTGCCGCGCAGTCTCTTCCCTATAACAAACTCTGCTTTGTGTTTACTGTCCGTCTCCCCACCACAGAATGTCAGCTGAGTAAAAGCAGGGACTTTTATGTGAAAATCAGCCAGCTGTGGCAACTCACACCTGTAGTCCCAGCTACTCAGAAGGCTGAGGCAGGACCCTGGGAGGTTAAGGCTGCAGTGACCTGTGATCACACCACTGCACTCCGGCCTGGGTGACACAGCAAGACGTGAGCCACCCACCCCATCCCCAAAATATATTTATATAAATCTTTTTTTTTTTTTTGAGATGGAGTCTCCCTCTGTCGCCAGGCTGGAGTGCAGTGGCGTGATCTTGGCTCACTGCAACCTCTGCCTCCTGGGTTCAAGCAATTCCACTGCCTCAGCCTCCCGAGTAGCTGGGACTACAGGCACCCGCCACCATGCCAGGCTCATTTTTTGTATTTCAGTAGAGACGGGGTTTCACCATGTTGGCCAGGCTGGTCTGGAACCCCTGACCTTGTGATCTGCCCACCCTGGCCTCCCAAAGTGCTGGGATTACAGGTGTGAGCCACCGCGCCCAGACTATATAAATAATTTAAGAAGGCCGAGCGCAGTGGCTCACGCCTGTAATCCCAACACTGGGAGGCCGAGACAAGTAGATCGCTTGAGCCCAGGCATTCGAGACCAGCCTGGGCAACATCGCAAAACCCTATCTCTGTAAAAAAATTTAATTAGTGGGGCATGGTGGTGTGCGCCTATAGCCGCAGCTACTAGGGAGGCTGAGGTGCGGGGGGATCGATTGAGGCCAGGAGGTTGAGGTTGGAGTGAGCTGAGATTGCACCACTGTACTCCAGCCTGGGTGACAGAGCGAGACCCTGTCTCATAAAAATAAAAATAGGCTGGGCGCAGTGGCTCATGCACATAATCCCAGCATTTGGGAGGCCAAAGCGGGTGAATCACCTGAGGTCAGGAGTTCAAGACCAGCCTGGCCAACGTGGTGAAACCTTACGTCTCTACTAAAAACACAAAAATTAGCTGGGCGTGGTGGCAGGTGCCTGTAATCCCAACTACTCAGGAGGTTGAGGCAGGAGAGTCACTGGAACCCAGGAGGCGGAGGTTGCAGTGAGCCAAGGTTGCACCACTGCACTCCAGCCTAGGCAACAAGAGCAAAACTCTATCTCAAAATAAACAAATAAATAAATAAAAATAATAAAATTTAAAAAAGAAAGCAGGACTTTTGTCTGTTTAGTTTGCTAAAGTATTCTAATCACCTAGAATAGGGCTCAGCACATAGCATTTGTTGAATGAATCAGTCCAGAATTATTCAATAATTGCCCTACGGTACCTTTGTTCCGAATTAGCTCGAGGTAGAAGAACCAATCCAAGGAGAGACCCCAAGAAATGAGATCTTCATGGCTCTCACATGTCAAGGCTGCGACAGCAAGCAACACAATGAAGAGCCACGCCTTACACACATGCTCGCCACTCGGATGAGCAGAGGCGGCATGAGAGCTGCGGTCAGGCCTGCCTGGGGTGGAAGGACGGCTGCTCTGCGTCAGCCTTCTAAGGACAAGACTTTAAGCTGAGCATGTCAGAAAAGCAGAATTCACCCATGAAGGAAACATCCTGTGACGAAACCCTGAGACTGAGGGAACGTGGACTATTTCAGAAGAAAGTGACTGAGAGCAGAGGAGCCAAAACAAGGCCGGAGAAGCACGCGTGGACCAGATTCCACAGGCCTTGGGCAATCGCATCGCTACTTTGAATTTTATGAAACAGGAACTAAATGAAACAGGAACTGTGAGGGGTTCTAACGATGAGTGAGATGTGATAAAGCGTGTACGTTTTTAAAACACTTGCTCTGACTACTGTGTGGAGACTGAAACAATCAGGAATGAAGGCAGGGCCATCATTTATGGCTCTGCTGTGACAAACTAGATGAGACAGAGGCCCAGATGGGTAGCGGCAGGGAAGAGTCAGATCTTCGGCTCTTTGCAAATTCAGCAGCTCCTCTTCCGTCTTCTCTCAGAGACCAGCCCCTCCCACCTGTCCTGAGTTATCTCCACCCGGGAAAGAGAAATAAAGCTACCTCCTTCCTGGAAACACCAGTTAATTTTCCACTCTCACATCAGCTGCCCCAAATGCAAACCATTCACAAGACCTGGAAAGGAATCTTATTTTTCTCATGCTTCCTTTTTTTTCTGGAAGATAAACTAAATCCAAAAAGGGCACAGACAAACCTGAAATCCAACATGGTGATGTCACTATTGTATCCACAGAAACTGGACTTCCAGTAAAAGCATAGAGGATCTGACACAGAGCACATCAGGGAGGCAGGACGGCTCTGCCCACAGGGGCCTGCTCCTCCAACACCCTGGTCAGCACCACCCAAGACCCTGCACTGCCTAAGGCAAGCTACACTTTGCTCTCTAAAGAATAGCTAAGTGGGCCAGGCACGGTGGCTCACGCCTGTAATCCCAACACTATGGGAGGCCCAGGAGGGAGGATCACGAGGTCAGGAGATCGAGACCATCCTGACCAACATGGTGAAACCCTGTCTCTACTAAAAACTCAAAAATTAGCCGGGCATGGTGATCGGCACCTGTAATCCTAGCTACTTGGGAGGCTGAGGCAGAAGAATTGCTTGAACCTGGGAGGTGGAGGTTGCAGTGAGCCAACATCGTGCCACTGCACTCTAGCCTGGCGACAGAGCAAGACTCAGTCTCAAAAAAAAAAAAAACAGGTACACTTTCCGTAAAAGGTCTTCAAGATCCCAACACAACTGGAATCACAGCTACAGCACAGGCCTCCCCCCTCCCTCTGCCCCTCCCTCAGGAAGCCTTCCATCAGAGGTGACCAGCGGAGGAATACTGACCTGAATACACAATTTCTGTATGCCAGTAATCGAAAGCAGCAATCCAGGCCTCGAACTGATGTGCCTGCCATGAGGCCACTTTCTGCAGCCTGGGCCCCGTCTCATTCACCATCAGGAGGTGGAGCTGCCCTGTGGAGTCACTGCTGATGATCTTCAAGGGCTGGTCCCTGGCCCTAGACACAGGGAACCCATGGAGAAGCCCAGCCGAATGTTATTCGTCAGCCTCTTCTGGTTCCCAAACAAGTCCTGAGAGAGGGTAAAGAGGGTCTCCACAGCCCTGGGATGTGGACACGCCCCTTAATTGCTAAGCTCGTCAAAGACACCAGTGTCGGCTTCTCTAGGTAAAACACTATTGCTATGTATCTAAAATGGGGAACTTTTTTTTCAGAATAGGACCAGCAGTGATGGTGCCAGGGCTGAGGAGCACAGTTGCGGCTGGCCAAAGGTGGCTGGAGTGCTGTAGCCTGAAAAATGGAAGTGGTCCTCAGAGAAAGACTCAGGGCCCCTGACCAAGCCTGGCCCTTACCTTCCAGTTTTCCCAGTGGACCAATCTAGGGACAAAGCCAGACACTGCTCCTCCAGGGCAAGGCTGGACAATGGCTCCAGCACGTGGCTCTTCTCCTGGAGAAGACGAAACTCCATCAAAGGGACGTAGCCCCCCCAGAGCCCCCAAAAGACTTTTCCTCTCCTGCAGGGAAGTCGCTGTTCCCTCATTTACACCCTACCTGGATGAAGTCCATCAGTCACTGAGTCACACTTGCACCTAACACTGAACCCCCTGCCAGGGGCCCCGAGAAGACCTGGGGACACTGGAGCTCACACTCCTCACACTTGAAGGAGGACTTTCCCACAGGCTTGACCTTGGGGCACGGTCTCCCTCCCTTTCACACCCCCTTGCCGTCCTTGCACTCCTAGATGCTGCCGAGACGTCTGTGCAGGCTCCAGACCACAATGGCACACGCGCGTGCCCACCCCAGGCCTCCCCAGAGACGATGGGGAAACTCCTCTGGTTTCCACTTCAGAAGCCGCCAGCAGCCATGAGAACGTGGTTGCTCTTTACGCAGATCTATATAAATTTTATTTCCTAAACAGCCTAGTCAGTGCTTAACTCCATCCCTGGCTCCCAGCAGGCTGCTGCACCAAAACCCTTTCCTGGGTTCATGCACTCCTCCCTTGGGCCCACAGCTTTCCTGTGGCTGCTCTTTCCCTCCTTTCTAAGACAGGGCAACTGCTCTGGGCTGCCTTAAGCAAGGCCCTTCCTACACAGGCCCTCGGCTGGCCCAGTCCCACCTGTAGCATCTGCATCGGAGGGAGGCATAGTCTCAGGCTGTTTACATCACCCCACTACGGGACATCCCCATTCCCTCCCCCACAGCTATCAGACGAAGTCACTGTGCTAACGCATGGCTCTGGAGCACTGTGAGAAACACGGAGAAATTCACCCAGGACTCACATGCTTTTCCAATCATCAGTGAGAAACGCCATTGCTACTCCGGGCCCCAGCATCAACCTACGAACGCTTGCCCAGGTCCTTAGAGAACTGTCAGACCCACTGGCAGGTCAATGAACACCCTGTCACTTTAGCCCTTCTGCTGGTGACACACGAGGTGACTTCCTCTTGGAGGTGGATGTAGAATGCAAAACAACTTAAAAACAGACTCCACCAGCCGGGCGCGGTGGCTCAAGCCTGTAATCCCAGCACTTTGGGAGGCCGAGACGGGTGGATCACGAGGTCAGGAGATCGAGACCATCCTGGCTAAAGCGGTGAAACCCCGTCTCTACTAAAAAACTACAAAAAAATTAGCCGGGCGAGGTGGCGGGCACCTGTGGTCCCAGCTACTCAGGAGGCTGAGGCAGGAGAATGGCGTGAACCCGGGAGGCGGAGCTTGCAGTGAGCCGAGATCCCACCACTGCACTCCAGCCTGGGCGACAGAGCAAGACTCCGTCTCAAAAAAAAATAAAAAATAAAAAAAAAAATAAAACAGACTCCACCTTATCTTAGAACGTTTATGTATTGCTCACCATTGAAGACAGATCGTTCTAGAAAAATGTCTGTGTCAGCACAGCCTCCTTCCTAACTCTCTCTATTTAGGTCCCTTCTGCCCACGGAACAAGTGCAAGTCACTGACCTCAGATTCCACCAGGCGGAGCAGTTGTATGGATCCACTGGCATCTGCCAAGCCCAAGAGGGCATGTCCAGCCACCGGGATGTGGCACCTGAGGAGAGGGCCCACCATAAGCACACCAATGTGCCCAAGGCACAGGAGAGCACTGTGCGTCCCTGTAATCACAGTCACGCTTTGCTTAACAGCAGGGCTGCAGTCCACACAAACCCAGCTGGGACAGCCTACTACACACCTTGACGATATGGTACAGCCCACTGTCCTACGCCACAAACCTTACCGCATGTTACTGCAGGCAAGTGTAACACAACAGTAAGTGGTTGTGTATCTAAACATAGAAAAGATACAGTAAGAATACAATATAAAAGATAAAAAACAGGTGGCCGGGCATGGTGGCTCACGCCTGTAACCCCAACACTTTGGGAGGCTAAGGCAGGAGGATGACTTGAGACAAGGAGTTCGAAACCAGCCTGAGCAACACATCAAGACCTTGTTTCCACAAACAAACAAACAAAAATGAGGTGTGGTAAGGCCGGGCGCGGTGGCTCACGCCTGTAATCCCAGCACTTTGGGAGGCCGAGGCGGGTGGATCAAGAGGTCAGGAGATCGAGACCATCCGGGTAACACGGTGAAACCCCGTCTCTACTAAGAATACAAAAATTAGCCAGGCATGGTGGCAGGCGCCTGTAGTCCCAGCTACTCAGGAGGCTGAGGCAGGATAATGGCGTGAACCCGGGAGGCGGAGCTTGCAGTGAGCCGAGATCACGCCATTGGGCGAGAGTGAAAAAAAAAAAAAAAAGAGGCGTGGTGGCACGTACCTGAAGTCTCAGCTATTCGAGAGGCTGAGATGGAGAACTGCGTGAGCCCAGGACTTCAAGGCTGCAGTGAGTTATGATCGTGCCACTGCACTCCAGCCTGGGCAACAGAACAAGACCCTGTCTCAAAAAAAAAAAAAAAAAAAATCAAAAAGGATAAAAAGTGGTGCACCTGTATAGGGCAGTTCCATTGCGTTAAGGCACCACCATGGTACATGTGCCCCATTGTTGACCAAAACAGAATTATGCCACACATGACTGCATTTAAATCTCAGCTCCAAAAGTGGGCGAGAGCCTACAGTTGTGTTCTCAAACACAAGACGCCCCAGGTTATGAAGTCAGAAAACTCCCATCACTTCCTGGCTGCAACATGACAAAGGAAATAAGCCCCAGGTAAAGCACTCCCCAAGTGGGAGGCAGGCAGGACAGCAAAGAAATAAACCCAAAGTTGAGACGCAATGCCTGTCTTGTTGAAGGCATCAAGCATCAGGCTCCCCTGATTGCCACTCATGACAAATTCTAGACCCAGGGGGATTATCACAGTTGTACCATTTCATGTCCAGGATTGCAGAAGTATCTTTTCTTTGGACCTCGACCAGAGGGTGAGTAGAGTTGTTCTCATTGAAATTGTATAGGAAGAGACGGCCTAAGCGGACTCGAGGCTCCTCAACTTCCATTCTACCCTACAAAAAATGCAGAGGTATTCTCTGATTACCCCCAAGACACCAAGGAACCCAAGGGATGGGAAAAGGGATCCAAGGAACTCAAAGGTTTGCCATGACTGACGGAGTGGAATTCTGCCTGGAAGAACCTCTGGTTGTCTGAGCTGGAGAAACGTCTATTTTCCTTCATATGATTAATGAGTAGGTGAACACTCCTGGATCCGGCAGAGAGGGCTCCTTCTCAACTGGCCAACAGGGACCAGCTATGGCTAGGGTAACCACAGAACCCAGTTTGCCTGGGACGGTCCTGACTTAGGCCTGTTGTTCAGTGCCCAGTTTGAATTCTAATATGTACCTACCAGAAGTTAAGGTATGATTCCCACTTTCTCTTTACTGTAAATTCCATCCATTAGCTTGGGCCACACCTGTATATAGAAGACTTTCTGCTCTCAAGATTCTAATGTTGGCCGGGGGCGGTGGCGCCTGCCTGTGGTCCCAGCTACTCAGCAGGCTGAGGCGGGAGGATGCCCTGAGCCCTGGAGTCCAAGGCTGCACTCCAGCCTGGGTGACAGAGCAAGACCTTATCTCAGAAAAAAAGAATATATATACATTTTTTTTTTTTTGAGACGGAGTCTTGCTCTATCGGCGAGGCTGGAATGCAGTGGTGCGAGCTCGGATCACGGTAAGCTCCGCCTCCCGGGTTCACGCCATCCTCCTGCCTCAGCCTCCCCAGTAGCTGGGACTACAGGCACCCGCATCACGCCCGGCTAATTGTTTCGTATTTGTATAGTAGAGACGGGGTTTCACCGTGTTAGCCAGGATGGTCTCGATCTCCTGACCTCGTGACCCGCCCGCCTCGGCCTCCCAAAGTGCTGGGATTACAGGCGTGAGCCACCGCGCCCGGACGAGAATAATGTTTTTAAAAAGATTCTAAACTGTTTCTGACCTACGTCCTAGCGAAACGGCCAACATCCCCTCTTCACCTCCTGGGCGATTCTGTGCGCCTCTCGGCCTCAACCTCGTGGCCGACCCCACCCTCCCCTCCCCTCCCGAAGCCGCGACGCGCGCACCTTGCTCGGGGGGTCGGCAGGCGGGTCCTCCGGCCGCCGCAGCTGGTAGGTCCCGCACGCCAGCAGGTGCCTGCAGCCTTGCAGCGGGCACCACTCCACCGAGTCCGCGGTCAGCTCGGTGTCCACCGTCTGCAGGGCGAAAGCGCCCATCATCCAGCCCTCGGGGAAGGCCGCGGAGCCGGCGGTAGAGGCGGGTCGGCGGGGCCGGGCTGGGCACTGCGCGGGGCGGCAACGCCGGGGCCAGCGGGACGAGCTCGGAGGCTCAGGGACACTGTCAGCCCGTGCCGCCTCTCTCGCGACTCCTTCCGGGGCGCCGGGGCGGGACATCCGGCCGGGCCTTGGCAGCCGTGGACGCCCCCGGAAGACCGGGCTCCCGCGCCCCCTGGCGGCCGGCTGACCGCGGCGGGCTGGAGGCGCCAGACGCGCCGCTCCCTGCGGGGCCGTGGAGACCGAAGGCTCCTCCACGGAGCAGGTTTGGAGACGGCAGGTTAGTGACAGAGTCTTAGGTTTGAAGCCGCCTTTGCAGAAATTCTATCTGTGAGAAAAACCCCAACAGCGAGCTGCGCTAGCGCACCCTGTGGCGCCCTCCTGGTTACTCCTGGGCCATCGGCCGCGCTGACTTGTTAGGCTAGTTTCCCTGAGAGGCCTTGCCCCGGAGTCAACGCCTTGGTCAAGCTGAGGAGGAGCCCGCGCCGCACGAAGCCCAGCACCCCGAGGCCGCAGGCGCACCCTGCCTGCCTCCTGCGAACCCGCCATGGCGGAGCTGCCCCTCGGAGACCGCCTTCCAGGGTCTTTGCTTGTCTGACACCCGTGGCTGCATCAGGGCCCCCCAGGAGCGGCTCAGCAGGTGGACGTGGTTATCGGCACCAGTCGCCTGGCCGCCGCCCCCCTCCCCCAAAACTGCCTTTGAAAATACCCCTAGGCCGGGCGCGGTGGCTCAAGCCTGTAATCCCAGCACGTTGGGAGGCCGAGACGGGCGGATCACGAGGTCAGGAGATCGAGATCATCCTGGCTAACCCGGTGAAACCCCGTCTCTACTAAAAAAATACAAAAAACTAGCCGGGCGAGGTGGCGGCGCCTGTAGACCCAGCTACTCGGGAGGCTGAGGCAGGAGAATGGCGGGAACCCGGGAGGCGGAGCTTGCAGTGAGCTGAGATCCGGCCACTGCACTCCAGCCTGGGCGGCAGAGCGAGACTCCGCCTCAAAAAAAGAAAAAAAGAAAATACCCCTAACCTCGGAGCTTTGGACAAGATGATCTGAGGACGAACTCCATCTCCCACGTGGCGTGGCCGGCCCGTGTCTATTAATTTTTATTTTTTGAGACGGAGTCTCGCTCTGTCCCCCAGGCTGGAGTGCAGTGGCGCAATCTCAGTTCACTGCAAGCTCCGCCGCCCGGGTTTAAGCCGTTCTCCTGCCTCAGCCTCCCGAGTAACTGGGACTACGGGCGTGTGTCACGATGCCCAGCTATTTTTTGTATTTTTAGTAGAGACGGGCTTTCACCGTGTTAGCCAGATGGTCTCGACCTTCTGACCTTGTGATCCACCCGCCTCGGCCTCCCAACGTGCTGGGATTACAGGCGTGAGCCACCGCATCCGGCCCTAAACTTACTTTCTTTACTGCAGTCCAAGGTCTGAATGTGTGCAGCGGGCAGGAAGAACCCCTCGGGCCCTTACAGGTTGAACTATGCCCCAAAAAACAATGGACTGAAGACCCCAGCACCTCAGAGGGCATCCTCATTAGCAAACAGGGGCTCTCAGAAGCAGCTGGGTTAAAATGAGGTCACGGCGTAGGCCCTGACCCAGAGGAGCTGGAGTCCACAGAAGGGAAAGCTGATGCAGAAGACTTGCAGGGCCATCGCTGTGCAGACCACAGGGAGGCAGGCCAGGCCCCTGGCTGGGAGGAGGCATCCACACCTGAGGGCCCTTGCCTGCGCCTTCATCTGAGACTTCAGCCTCCAGAACCTAGAGCGTGAATTCCTGCTGCTTCAGGCTGCACAGCTCATGCTGCTTTGTTACGGCAGCTCCAGGAAGCTAAGACGGACTTGACTGAAATATACGGGTGCCTGGGTATTCAGCCTCAGGGCTTCAAGCAGGGCTGTGGCTGAAGACATGGCGGGGAGCCAACAGCTCAGACCGCAGCAGAGACAGAGGCGCAGAAAAGGCTGGCCAGGAAGGCAGCAGGGCGTTCCAAAAGGGCCTCAACCACACACATCTACGTGGGAAGGAGAGTGGCCAGGTGAAGCATCCCAATGCACCATGCTCCAAACAAGCTTCATAGAAGCAGCCCCACAATGCGGCCATCTGGATGTCCTCATAGAGTGTCTTAGATACCCGGCTACAAAGACCAAGAAGTCGGGGCCACAGAAGGGGAGACGACCAGAGGACTGGGTGTCAGATGAGAGGGAAGCAGTGGTGGGGCCCATCCCACCCTCACGGTGCCACCTGCTGGGGTGAGGCCTGGAGGAGCTGCCACATGCAAACCTAGAACCTGCACCGCCCCTTCCCCAGCATGGTGTCTCACAGGTGGGAGGCCCTAGGCGCTTCTGCCGGTGCATTTTTCTGATGAATAACTGACTGCCAAACAAGGCAGGCCTGCTGGTCAGGGGATAACATGGCCACTTCCCTAGATGCAGGCAAAGGGACCCCCGCACACCGTGCCTATCCTCAGACTCCATCTGAAAGCAGCTGCCTGAAGGCACTCAGGGCTCCAGGCCTGAAGACTGCCCCAAACCCCAACCTGCTGACCCACCATCTCTAGGGGCACATATGTCCCCCTCCCTGACAGCTTTCACCTACTCAGCAAAAAATGTCCCCGACCTTCACAGCAGCAAAGGGGGCTTCTCAGGGCCTGATGTGGGTACATGCAGTTCTCTAAACTCCAGGAAATCCTGCAGAGTTTGTTGCTATCACCCACTTTCAGCAGGCCTGTTCTTCAGGAGCCTCCAGGGTACTGCCAGAGAAGCTACTGGAAGTTTTGCTTACAGACAAAAGGTCAGCCCAGCCAGGAACAGCAATGAGAACACACAGGGCGTCCTGGAACGTGGCAGTGGAGCTCCAAGAGGGGAAAGTGTAACAGGAACCTGCGGGACCAACACAGGGTTGGACCGGACCAGACCAGACAGGTCAGAGTCGGACTGGCCAGGCTTTCAGCTCCCAAGAAGCAAGGCCTCTGGCTGGGCACACCTGGAGACAGGCAGGATCCCAGCCACACAGCCTGGCATGTTTCCCTGGGGCGGCTCTATGGGTACAAGATGCTGACCAGCCCCAGACACCTGGGGCTCCCCAAGGAGGGAGGGCTATCCTAGAAGCCACAGGCCTGCAGAGGGATGGAGAAGTGAGGCCCTCACCTCACCCTGGCTGGCCAGCCCCCTCCACTGTCGGCAGCAGGCCTGCTGAACATGCCCTGTGGATTCTTCTGGGCAGAAGCTGTCACTGCTGAGCTCCCAGCCACTTCACGCATAAATCAGGCAAGAACCAACCAATGTCAGGGGCTAGAGCATCCCACTCCCAATGAAACAGTGGGCAGCTGATTTAGCACCCGCACCAGTCCTGCCACAAGACAAGGACAGAGTCTCACTCACGCTCACTGCTGGACTCAGGAAGTTTTGAGTTCACCTGCTCCTCAGAAGGGCCCACCAGGAGCAAGGGCACGTCCTCCTGCCCTCACCCACAGGGATTCGGCTCCACTCAAGATGACCTCACCCTAAGCAGCACAAGAGGGAGGCGGAGCAGAGAATGTCCGAGACGCCGGATGATTCCACCCCTTTACTTTGCCTTTGTGGACACAACTCCTGTGCAGGCCGCGCTTCATGGGGCTCCCGTGGCCCAGAGGAGAAGCTTCAGCTACAGGACAGTTTTTAGACACGTGGCCTGACCGTTTGCCATTCGAGGATTACAGCAAATGATTCTATTTGTAATTTCTACCCTTCCCATTGCCTCCCCCCAAAAAAAACTGTACATGAGTTTACAAACATATTAACATATAAATAATGAGAACCGTCCTGGTGGGAGCCTCCTTCGTTGTCTCTGCTGGAGATGAACACTGAGGGGCGCTATAACCACACAGACTGCCTGTGACATCGGGAGTCTCACGGCGGTTGTCCAGGGCCCGCAGCTGGCTTTTTCGGCACCTCCAGGTTCAACCACCAGTCTGTCTCTGCTGTGCCCAGGGTAGAGCCCGGGGGCTGCGAGTGTGTGCGGCTCTCCCGCCCGTCATCGCTCTGGCTCAAGCTCATGCTGGAAGGGACGCTTCCTCTCCCGACAGTGCTTCTTGTGGGCTGGCCAGTCCTTCTGCTGGCACTGGGAGCCACAGTACCGGGCCACCTGGCAGCGCCCACAGATGTTGAACTCCCGGAGCTGAAATACAGAACACTTGTGGCTTCACCGTCATGCCTGGGATGCAGTGTGGGGCAAAGACTGCATCGCACAGACAATCTGACGGACCCTGCAAAACACCACGTACCAAGGCTGGAGGGCCTGGGCCCTGGTCAGGCCAGCACAAGGGCAAAGGGAGACCACCCTGGTGGAAAAGTCCAAGTGGTCTCCGGGGAATGGGGCCCTGCGGTGGGAGGGCAAGACCCCAAACCAAGACTGGGCTACAGGGCAGAGGTGCCAAGGACCAGGCCGCACTGCAGCACACCCACCTGCTTCTCAATCACCGTGCAGGGAGGGTAGTGGCACTCGTAGTAGGTGCAAGAATTCTCCTCCTCTTCCACTACATCCCCGTTGGCATTATAGTACCGGGTCACATTTAGGACAGGAAACTGTTCTTCTATAGGGTCTGTAGGCAGCTGCTGAATTGCAAGCCAATATAAGCTTTGCTCCCTTAAAGAAAGAAACAGACACTTCAGTGCACTCTGGCCAAATGGGGCCAGCACACGGCGGGTGATGTGATAACTCCAGAGAGTGCCATCCTGCCCAGGACACCCGGCCCGAATTCCAGTCTCCTCTGGCGCATCCCTGCTGCATGTGCTTTTCACTACCTGACAGTAAATATTGTGTCTTGTCTTCCCACTCACGCATAAGCACCGCCTCATCTGTCACCCTGTCCCCAGCACCTGGGACTGACAGGCACACAGTAGCAGGAGGCAGGGCCCAGGTCAGGCCCCTGCGCAAAGCAAGGCAGCCCCTCTCCTTACCCTTGACCTGCAGAGGTGCCCATTACTGCCCTGTCGGTCCACCTCCCCTTCCATGCCGGGAGCTGCCCTACACGTGTTGTACAGAACAGGCCCTGGAGCGAGCACTGGCTGCTCAGAGGCAAGTGTGGGCAGCCCCAGCCCTGCTGCATCACAGAGTAAAGGACCTGCATAAACCACCCCAACAACCCTGTTCTCTGAGGCCAGACCCTGAGGAGACTTGGTTAAAAGGTGGAAGGATCAGGACATGGGAAGATGTTAGTGAGGTCCCACCAGACAGAGGCAAGTTTCAGACACTGCTGGCTTCTGAAGACAGAAAAGGAAAACACCCCTTTGCCAACAGGCCCCTTTTGTGGGGGCTGAGCTGACACAGTGCCAGGAAAGCAGAGCAACAGCCCAGGCCTGACAAAGACAGGGTGACCCCACCACAAAGAGCCAGACCACAGGGAGGCCACAAACTGGGATCCAGAACGGCGCACAGCACCCAGCCATTCAGACGCCAGGCCCACACTGGCTAGCTGACTTCTGCTTGTGGCCTGGGCTGCTGACCCAGCACAAGAGGCCCAATACCTGCTGGGTTCTAAAACCCCACGTTGGCAAACCAAAGATGGCCGAGCCTGATCAGTCCTGAGCCACCGCAGGCCACCTCCTGCAGCAGGGGGTTGTATAAGGCCGCAGCCTCAGCGCAACTCATCCTGCTGTGCCCACGGAGAATGGGCTGACCAGGAGCACCAGCCCAACACCCCCTTTCCAAACAGCTGTTCTTAACGGCAGTTATCTCCCCTCCTGACTAGGAAGGGTGCTGAGAGGATTCAAGGTAACATTCAGTCACAGGCTGGCCGGACCCTGAGTCTTATTGAGAACCGACTGAAATGACCCATACCACGGCAGGGACAGATGACATCGCCTGGTGGAGTGGTGGGCAGTGGGGGAACTTGTGGAGTCGGGGAGGGCGCATCCCAGCATCAACACTGAGCATGTATCAATGTGGGACAACGCAGGAGGAGATGCTACGGATGCTGCTTTGCCTGCCACGCACTCCTTCCCCTTCCCGTGGATGACACAACTCTGACTTCATGTAGAGAAGTGATTCAAAGCAAGCTAACTACAGTTCATCCCAGGGCTTCCCCAGACACCACCAGAACAGGGTGCCTGCTTCACTCCACAGGTGCTGGGTAGTGCGCATGCCGCCTCTCGGAGAGGAGCCGGCAGTGGGGGCGCAGAGCTGGAGGCAGCAGCATCCCTGGCTCTCCACATTTCAGTCAGGATACCAAAACGTACCCTATTTTTGTTTCAGCCAAATTGAGCTGTTTCTGTTTCTTGCAACCCAAAGTTCCAGCTAACATAATCCCCGAAAGAAAAAAATCCCATCCAACAACCATAAGAGGATTGGCGTCACTCACAAGCAGTATGAGAGAAGGGTCAAAACTCTAATATTAGAGCAGGGACCGGGCATGGTGGTGCACACCTGTTATCTCAGCTACTCAAAAGGCTGAGGCGGGGCTAGGCATGGTGGCTCACACCTGTAATCCCAGCACTTTGGGAGGCTGAGGCAGGCGGATCATCTGAGGTCAGGAGTTCAAGACAGCCTGGCCAACATGCCAAAATCATGTCTCTACTAAAAATACAAACGTTAGCCAGGCGTGGTGGCGGGCACCTGTAGTCCCAGCTACTAGGAAGGCTGAGGCAGAATTGCTTGAACCAGGCAGGCAGAAGCTGCAGCAAGCCAAGATCGCGCCACTGCACTCCAGCCTGGGCGATGCAGCCAAACTCTGTCTCAAAAAAAAAAAAAAAAAAAAAAAAAGGCCGGGCACGGTGGCTCAAGCCTGTAATCCCGGCACTTTGGGAGGCCGAGACGGGCGGATCACTAGGTCAGGAGATCGAGATCATCCTGGCTAACACGGTGAAACCCCGTCTCTATTAAAAAATACAAAAAACTAGCCGGGCGAGGTGGCGCGTGCCTGTAGTCCCAGCTACTCGGGAGGCTGAGGCAGGAGAATGGCGTAAACCCCGGAGGCGGAGCTTGCAGTGAGCTGAGATCCGGCCACTGCACTCCAGCCTGGGCGACAGAGCAAGACTCCGTCTCAAAAAAAAAAAAAAAAAAAAAAAAAAAAGTGCTGAGGAAGGAGGATTTCCTGAAGCCAGGAGTTTGAGACCAGCCTGGGCAACACAGTGAGACCCATCTGTAAAATTAATTAATTACATTAAATAAACAGAGCAGGGAACAAAACCACTAGCCCAACAAGAACGAAAGACACCGCAGGCTCTGCCTTCATCCTGAGAGGCCCAGTGAGGAGGGGATGGGGAGGACTTGCAGGACTCCCTCCAGGGTGGCAGGAACAGCAGTTTGGGGGTGGCATTTTGGAGACCTGGGGACTGTCCCCACATCACCAACCAGTGTCTCAGGTGTTCCCACTGTTTCCACCTCGGCCGCACGGGGCTTTAGCATGACCCTGAGGTGACAACTGCAAAGATTCTACCCACAGCCACCAACCATCACCAAGCCCAAAACACTAAACCTTACCAGCGTTGCTGATAACCATCTGCTAGGGCAGTTCGCACTGCTTGCACCAGGAAAGGCTGCCCAGAGGCTTGAGGACATGCCCAGAAGCCCCAGGGCGACTGGGGAACATGTCAGCGAAGCGTGTGTGGCTGGGGACTCCCTGGCTCATCTGGGTTCCCAACCCCCATCCTGCTGGTCCCTCGGCTCTTCCCAAGGGCTCCATGAAGTTCACAGCCTGGCTGATTCTAGGGCCAGCAGGAACTGCCCTCCCACGTGGGAAGCCCATGCAAAGCACTGCTTTCAGGATCACAGGCAAGTGGGGGGCCAAGGGCTGAGCCCTGAACCACACATTCTCTGCTTTAAACTTTTGCTTAACGAAAACTGTTTAGCAAAAGAACACAACAAAAAGACCCATCTGTGTGCACAGAAAGGAATCCTGAGATGAGGAGAGAAGGGAGGAATCCTGAGGTGAGGAGAGAAGAATCCTGGGGTGAGGAGAGAAGAATCCTGGGGTGAGGAGAGAAGAATCCTGGGGTGAGGAGAGAAGAATCCTGGGGTGAGGAGAGAAGGGAGGAATCCTGGGGTGAGAAGGGAGGAATCCTGAGTTGAGAAGAGAAGAATCCTGAGGTGAGGAGAGAAGGGAGGAATCCTGAGGTGAGGAGAGAAGGGAGGAATCCTGAGGTGAGGAGAGAAGGGAGGAATCCTGGGGTGAGGAGAGAAGGGAGGAATCCTGGGGTGAGGAGAGAAGGGAGGAATCCTGGGGTGAGGAGAGAAGAATCCTGAGATGAGGAGAGAAGGGAGGAATCCTGGGGTGAGGAGAGAAGGGAGGAATCCTGGGGTGAGGAGAGAAGAATCCTGAGGTGAGGAGAGAAGGGAGGAATCCTGGGGTGAGGAGAGAAGGGAGGAATCCTGGGGTGAGGAAAGAAGAATCCTGAGGTGAGGAGAGAAGGGAGGAATCCTGGGGTGAGGACAGAAGGGAGGAATCCTGAGGTGAGGAGAGAAGAATCCTGGGGTGAGGAGAGAAGGGAGGAATCCTGGGGTGAGGAGAGAAGGGAGGAATCCTGGGGTGAGAAGGGAGGAATCCTGAGTTGAGAAGAGAAGAATCCTGGGGTGAGGAGAGAAGGGAGGAATCCTGAGGTGAGGACAGAAGGGAGGAATCCTGAGGTGAGGAGAGAAGAATCCTGGGGTGAGGAGAGAAGGGAGGAATCCTGAGGTGAGGAGAGAAGGGAGGAATCCTGAGGTGAGGAGAGAAGGGAGGAATCCTGAGGTGAAAAGGGAGGAATCCTGAGTTGAGAAGAGAAGAATCCTGAGGTGAGGAGAGAAGAATCCTGAGGTGAGGAGAGAAGGGAGGAATCCTGGGGTGAGGAGAGAAGGGAGGAATCCTGGGGTGAGGAGAGAAGGGAGGAATCCTGGGGTGAGGAGAGAAGGGAGGAATCCTGAGGTGAGGAGAGAAGGGAGGAATCCTGGGGTGAGGAGAGAAGGGAGGAATCCTGAGGTGAAAAGGGAGGAATCCTGAGTTGAGAAGAGAAGAATCCTGAGGTGAGGAGAGAAGGGAGGAATCCTGGGGTGAGGAGAGAAGGGAGGAATCCTGGGGTGAGGAGAGAAGGGAGGAATCCTGGGGTGCGGAGAGAAGAATCCTGAGATGAGGAGAGAAGGGAGGAATCCTGGGGTGAGGAAAGAAGGGAGGAATCCTGGGGTGAGGAAAGAAGAATCCTGGGGTGAGGAGAGAAGGGAGGAATCCTGGGGTGAGGAGAGAAGAGAGGAATCCTGAGGTGAGGAGAGAAGGGAGGAATCCTGGGGTGAGAAGGGAGGAATCCTGAGGTGAGGAGAGAAGAATCCTGAGGTGAGGAGAGAAGGGAGGAATCCTGGGGTGAGGAGAGAAGGGAGGAATCCTGGGGTGAGGAGAGAAGGGAGGAATCCTGGGGTGAGGAGAGAAGAGAGGAATCCTGAGGTGAGGAGAGAAGGGAGGAATCCTGAGGTGAGGAGAGAAGGGAGGAATCCTGAGGTGAGGAGAGAAGGGAGGAATCCTGGGGTGAGGAGAGAAGGGAGGAATCCTGGGGTGAGGAGAGAAGGGAGGAATCCTGAGGTGAGAAGGGAGGAATCCTGAGGTAAGGAGAGAAGAATCCTGAGGTGAGGAGAGAAGGGAGGAATCCTGGGGTGAGAAGGGAGGAATCCTGAGGTGAGGAGAGAAGGGAGGAATCCTGGGGTGAGGAGAGAAGAATCCTGGGGTGAGGAGAGAAGGGAGGAATCCTGAGGTGAAAAGGGAGGAATCCTGAGTTGAGAAGAGAAGAATCCTGAGGTGAGGAGAGAAGGATCCTGAGGTGAGGAGAAAAGGGAGGAATCCTGGGGTGAGGAGAGAAGGGAGGAATCCTGGGGTGAGGAGAGAAGGGAGGAATCCTGAGGTGAGAAGGGAGGAATCCTGAGGTAAGGAGAGAAGAATCCTGAGGTGAGGAGAGAAGGGAGGAATCCTGGGGTGAGAAGGGAGGAATCCTGAGGTGAGGAGAGAAGAATCCTGAGGTGAGGAGAGAAGGGAGGAATCCTGGGGTGAGGAGAGAAGAGAGGAATCCTGAGGTGAGGAGAGAAGGGAGGAATCCTGGGGTGAGAAGGGAGGAATCCTGAGGTGAGGAGAGAAGAATCCTGAGGTGAGGAGAGAAGGGAAGAATCCTGGGGTGAGGAGAGAAGGGAGGAATCCTGGGGTGAGGAGAGAAGAATCCTGGGGTGAGGAGAGAAGGGAGGAATCCTGGGGTGAGGAGAGAAGGGAGGAATCCTGAGGTGAGAAGGGAGGAATCCTGAGGTAAGGAGAGAAGAATCCTGAGGTGAGGAGAGAAGGATCCTGAGGTGAGGAGAAAAGGGAAGAACCCTGGGGTGAGAAGGGAGGAATCCTGAGGTGAGGAGAGAAGGGAGGAATCCTGGGGTGAGAAGGGAGGAATCCTGAGGTGAAGAGAGAAGAATCCTGAGGTGAGGAGAGAAGGGAAGAATCTCGGGGTGAGGAGAGAAGGGAGGAATCCTGAGGTGAGGAAAGAAGGGAGGAATCCTGGGGTGAGGAGAGAAGAATCCTGGGGTGAGGAGAGAAGGGAGGAATCCTGGGGTGAGGAGAGAAGGGAGGAATCCTGGGGTGAGGAGAGAAGAATCCTGGGGTGAGGAGAGAAGGGAGGAATCCTGGGGTGAGGAGAGAAGGGAGGAATCCTGAGGTGAAAAGGGAGGAATCCTGAGTTGAGAAGAGAAGAATCCTGAGGTGAGGAGAGAAGGATCCTGAGGTGAGGAGAAAAGGGAAGAACCCTGGGGTGAGAAGGGAGAAATCCTGAGGTGAGGAGAGAAGGGAGGAATCCTGGGGTGAGAAGGGAGGAATCCTGAGGTGAAGAGAGAAGAATCCTGAGGTGAGGAGAGAAGGGAAGAATCTCGGGGTGAGGAGAGAAGGGAGGAATCCTGAGGTGAGGAGAGAAGGCTGATACCTACGGGGTATGGGGCAGAAACCCTGCTCACACTGAGTCCCAGCGCGGGCCCTGCCCTGGAGCAAGCAGCCCTTCTCCCCACTTTGTCATGCCAGCTAAAGGGAGGTTCCCAGAGCCAATTATCAGAAGAGCAATGCAAAAACACATACCAAGATCCTTCATGCTCCCATAAAGAAAAGGATTCCACACTTTGGGGAAAAACAATGAAAGTCCCAAAACAGACAGAAGCATCAGGGCTCAGAGGAGGAACACAAGACCCTCTTGGAAACAAGAGCTTTGGAGGCGGCCCTCCTCAAAAGGCACCTCTGCCAGCATCACCGGGCCCTGAGAAGACCCACCTCTGTTTGCTGGAGGTCTCTTCAGCCTTGGGCCGCCAGCCCCACGGCACCAGCTGCAGGTTGTCCAGGCGATTGTCCACAGTCACAGCGTTGAGGTGTACCACCTGGAAGCCCGGGGCCACGCCCCCCCGGTGCCGCTCCCTAGAAACAGACAGCAAACCCTGCATCTAACCCTGCATCACTGCCTCCCACCCTCACAGATAGTTCTGGTCAGGCACCAAAGTCCTCCAGCAAGAAACGTCAGCCATGTGATCTGATCAGGCCCCTGCTCCTCTGGAGGAGGGTACCTCAGGCGGAAGCTGCTGAGAGAAACCCAAGCACCTGATCTGTGGCCCAAACAGGACAGGGATACAGGGAGGACCTGGCCCCTGGACTTCGGAGCACAGACAGCCAAGGGTGGAATGCAAAACCACCTGAGCAGATGGCCTGGAGACAGCTCCCCATCTAAGTGGTCCCCACCATGCACACCAGGGGGCTCAGCAAAAAACCAGCAAGGGGAGCAACAACCGTCCCTCCAGAGGCCGCCAGTCCCGGGCAAGCTTCCAGCAGAAAGTCCACTTGGGTTTGAAGCGTAATATACAAATCATTCATTCCTTTGAGTTAGTGGCAAAGTACACAAAAATAACTGCGAGATTCAGGGAAGGCAAGGCAGGGCCCCAGTGGGGCAGGGGGCTCCAGGCGCCCTGTGCCATCGGAGCTCACCCAGGAGCCCAGTGGCAGGGGGCAGAGGCAGCTTGGAAACACCCACCACAGCAGTTCATGAAGGAGTCTCCCGGAGCCCCTTCCTCGGTTCTTGTCAAAGGCATAGGCAAATATCTTAGCACCATTTCCATCTGCATCCACTTCCATTCGGGCCTGAGAAGGAACAAGGGAAAGAGCTGTTAAAAAGCCTCCAATTCTCAGCAACACTTCAATTCCCTCTTAGAAAAACCAAGTGAAACAAGCAAGCCAGAGGGACAAATGCCAGCCCTGTCCCTGAGACCCTGGGGAGTGCAGAGCCTGCCATAGGCACGTGGCTCCCAGGGGCCAGCGTGGCCCACCACCACTCTGTCTATCCAGGCAAGAAACACTCACAAACAACTCTGCAAAATACAATGGACATAGACAAATACATTTTCCTACTCTTGAAAAAAGCCCACAGTGCAGTGAGATAGAGAAACCCCTGGACAAGTCACTACTGTGAATGTGTGGGGGCACAGAGATAAAGTGTGGTGAGGGAGGCCAAGCTCAGCGGCAGGAACGGAAGCTGGGAAGAGGCAGGAAGACCCCATGAGAGCAGAGAACAAGAGGCAGCTGGGCAGCCAGGAGGGGCTAGGGCAGGCTCAGCAGGCGGCAAGCTCTAAGGAACAAGGTCTTCGAGCTAACAGACATGGTCCACGTGACACAATCGCAAACGTGAGAACATTCCATTTGCTTTCAAGAAGAGCTAACAGCTGGGGTGAAAGTGAGGAAAGACCAGGGTCGCCAAGCCACGTGGGCCACAGTGGGAGCAACAGCCAGGTTCTGCGGGGCCACGGTTCCATGTGGGGCTGAGGGCTCAGGGCTCACAGGCCAGCCCCAGATGTCCACTTGTGGGGCCGCCTGCTCTTGCAGCACAGGGGAGGGCTCGCTCCTCGTGACCCTCCTGGGCACTGACCACAAGCATTAAGGGAGGGAACAAGCATCCTTACTTACCTCAAAGGAGTAGCTTTCCACCAGCGGGATGTCCTGCTCATCGATCAGCGTGTATTTGGTCTGGAAGTTAACCACATGTTTCAAATCATTACATTTGAGATCTGCGTGAGGTGCAGTAACCTTATAACCAGAACAGGCAGGAGCCTGCTGCATTTTCCTGTGAAGTGGAAAGTAACCACAGGCCTCTTCAGACCAAGACAGCTCAGCACACAGGGGCCTCATTCCACCATTTGGGGTGGTGCAGTCTACACCAAAACACAGGCAGACTGGTTAAAAGACAGTAGACCACTTTCATCTGCGCCAGAGGAGCTGGTATCCTCGCAGCCTCATCCTCGCAGGCCTAACCCCAACAGTGGCACCGAACATTTAACACACCAATAAACCTAGGCAGAAACGGTTTCACTGAGCTGAGGGAGGGTCTGGGGATGAGGCAGAAGAGCCAAAAGGTTTTGATTAGGGTGTGTTTATTAAGCTGAGCTGCTCATTGAATTGCCCTTTTCAGTTTTTTGTCCATCTGAAATGTTCCAAAGGAAAGCTATAATGGATGACAATGTCATCAGTGGCGGAATCAGAAGGGGTCTCAGGTCTCTGACCTGACTGGGGAGCCCACCCTTCCCTGGTGGGAAAAAGCCTCCTCCCCAGCAGGCCCTGCCTATGCTCTTGCAGCAGGGGCAGGAAACAGGAACAGGTCCCAGAACGGGCCAGTCTCCCTCTTGGCAGTTCTTCTTCTGGGATCTGAACCTGTTTTACCTGACGCCGCCTGACACTGCCTCCGCTCCTCTCTCCCACCAGAAGCTGCAGCCGCTGGTGACAGGAACAGGGCTCCCATCCGGGTAAGGACCCTGGCTGGTGCAGCTGCACAGGTGGCTCCGAGAAACCGCCAAGCCTCAGTGCCCACAGGTGCCATGGAATCCCCAGCCTCAAACGTGGAGCGTGGGGGCCAGGTAAGAAGAGAAATCGAGGAAGTGCCTGAGTCTGCAGCATCAGGGCCCAGGCTTCTTCCTCTCTGCTCTGAGCCCGAGGCTCAGCCTACCCTGGCCAACCCCTGGCAGCGTTAAAACGAGCCCGAAGCCCCGCTGAGAACTGCGAGGCACAGAAGAGCCCACACCAGACCCGCCTCGGCGAGAGGTGTGGAGGTGGCGCTGCCTGGGAAAGGGCGCTGTGTTCAAACCGTGTGGCCGCACCGGCAGCCCGGACGCCGCGCTAGGCCCCGGCTCCCCGACACCACGGGGAGGGCTCCGGGAGAACGCGGCCGGGCTCGAGCCACGCATCTCCGCGCCCGGCTCGGGACAGGGCCGTGGCCTCCACCTCCGGCAGGGCAGGGCCGAGGGCGGCCAGGTGCGCTCCGCAGCCGAGGGGTGCGCGCCCGCCGGCCTGCGAGAGGAAGCTGCACCCGCGCGGGGCCAGCTGCCGGGCCCGCGCAGCGTCCCCCGCCCCGCTGGGGCCCATCCCGGGCTCCGCGCCCCCGCCCCGGCCGCCGCCCGCACAACCGCCCCCGGCCCCGCGCGGAGGCCAAGACGGGCGAGACGGGCCGGGCCGCGGGCTCCGCGCCGCTCACCTTCCCGGCCACCCGGCCGAGCCGCACGATACCCAATTTGAAGTCGGTCATGGCCGGGCCTGCGCTCTCGGCCGGCAGCGCCGCTCCCTCGGGAGGCGCCGGGCGGGGGCCGGGGCGAGGCCGCGGCGCGCCGGGGCAGGACGGGACCGGAGCCGGGATCGGGGTAGCAGCCAGGCGGGCCCCGGGCGGGACGAGGCTGGGCCGGGCTCGGGCCTCCGCCGCCGCCTCGCGCCCGCCGGACCTGCCACGCGCCGCCGCCGCTGCCGCCGCCACCGCGCGCACCACAGCGAGCGGAGCGGAGGGGCGGGGCGCAGCCCGGGACACACCCCCCGGCCCGCCGCCGCTCCGCCAATCGCTAGGCGCGCACGGCGCCGGCCGGAGCGCGCCGCGCCGCAGCAACCAATGGGAGGAGGGCGAGTGCGCCGGCGCTCTGGGGAGCGGGGCGAGCGCGGGGGAGGGGCGAGGTCGGGGGCGGTGCCTGCGCGCGCCGACGTCAGTTTCGCGGGAAGCTTTGTGCGGGTCGCCGCGCTGCTCCTGGAGGGGCCGTGCGGAGCGCGGCTGGGGACTCGCGCCGGGTCCGTGGCGCTCTGCGAGCCGGTCGCCCTTCTCCTCCCTTGCGGTGGCCCTCGTAAGCTGCTTCCCGCCGCCGGGAACGGAGTGAAACTCTGTCTCAAAAAAAAAAGTTCAATTTGTTAGCTTGAGGGAAGACCCCAGGAGACACCAGCAGGAGAATGGGGGTGTGAGGCAGAGAAGGGGGTGCTACCAGTCCAGTTCCTGTGGCAGCAGGTCATGTAGGAACCATTCTCAGAGTCCCTTCCCGGGGGCCAGGGGAGCCAAGGCATTGTCCCCTCACCCTGCTGCAGGGGGACCCAGCATTCCCCCCTCACCTTGCAGTCATTGGTTGGAGGCTGCTCCTGGCAAGGTAACTTCTTGACTCCAAAGCTGAGAAAGACC
Source organism: Chlorocebus sabaeus (assembly GCF_047675955.1). NCBI lineage: Eukaryota > Metazoa > Chordata > Mammalia > Primates > Cercopithecidae > Chlorocebus > Chlorocebus sabaeus. The sequence continues at coordinate 113,924,625 of NC_132915.1, forward strand.
TGCAGGTGTTGACACAGAGCAGCTGGCTTGGGAACTCATACCTGGCGCAACACAAGCCTTTATCTACACATTCTACCCAAGTATGAATACCCCTGCCTCCGTGTCCTGTGAGGTGGAATTCTGTAACGCTGGGGCGGCGCTTCCTCTCACTGCAGCATCCCTCTCCCATGGGCAGGCACCTTAAAAAGAAGCCCTTGACTCCCCCGTCCCCTTCCAGCCACTGCCTCATTTTCCTGCTTCCCATCGCAGCAAAAGTTCTTAACAGATTGTCTGTACTTGGCATCTGCTCTCATCTCCTAGTTAATTTGTTTTCTATCACTTTATAACCACCACAAAAGAGCACCCATTTATTATCTCACAGTTCTGCGCGTTAGAAGTGCAGGTGAGTTTGGTGGCTTCTCTGCTGCAGGTCTCAGGGCTGAAATCGGGGTGTCGGCTGCTTCAGCTTTTAGCAGGAGCCCTAGGGGAGACGCCGGCTACAGGCTCCTTCAGGTTGTTGACATTCACCTCCACGTGGTTGTGTGAGGTCTCCATTTGCTGGCTGCCGGGCCCAGGGTTGTTCTCAGCTTCTAGAGGTCACTCGCATCTTCAACACCAGCAAGACTTTTTTTTTTTTTTTTAGACAGAGTCTGGCTCTGTCACCCAGGCTGGACTGCAGTGGTATGATCTCGGGTCACTGCCACCTCCGCCTCCCGGGTTCAAGTGATTCTCCTGCCTCAGCTTCCCGAGTAGCTGGGACTACAGGCGCCTGCCACCATGCCCAGCTGAATTTTGTATTTTTAGTAGACATGGTTTCACCATGCTGGCCAGGCTGGTCTTGAACTCCTGACTTCAAGTGATCTGCCCACCTCGGCCTCCCAAAATGCTGGGATTACAGGTGTGAGCTTTTGCACCCTGCCAAAGCCAGCCTTTCTAGTACTTCACATCTTTGATCCTTTCTGTCCCATTTCTCCCACCTTCAGCTGGAGAAGGCTTTATGCCTTTAAGTGTTCTTGTGATTAGATTGGGTCCACCCAGATAAACAGGATAATCTCCCTATTTTAAGGTCACTAATTGGCAACCTACTTACATCTGCAAAGTCCCTTTTGCTATGTAACATAATGTTACAGGTGCAGGCATGAGGGCGTGACATCTTTGTGGGGCATTCTGCCCACCACCCCAGTCTCCTGGCAGCCTACTCCAGCTGGGCTTTCACCCCCCCACCGCTCAAACTGCTGCACACCAATGAACAAAATCAGTGAAAGCCCCTGCTCATACTCGAGTGAGGCGGGCAGAACGTACATGTAATGAGGAACTGTACGCTGTGTTGGCGAGGGGGAAATGCAATGGGGAGAACAAGTCCATCGCCATAAGGCGGTCAGAGGTCCTGGTGCAGGGCTGGGCAGAGCCATCCTCTTAGAAAACAGCATTGGAACACGCAGCGGAAGGAGATGGAGTGAGCCGTGTGGCTATCCAGGGCAGAACGTTCTTGGCAGAAGGAACAGCCCGTGCAAAGGCCCTAAACTGGGACATGTCTGGCGTGTTTGAAAATGGAGAGGTGGGACTGGGTGCGGTGGCTCACTTTGGGAGGCCGAGGTAGGTGGATCACTTGAGGCCAGGAGTTCTACACCAGCCTGGCCAACAGGGCAAAACCCTGTCTCTACTAAAAATACAAAAATTAGCCAGGCGTGGTGGCGCACGCCTGTAATCCCAGCTACTCAGGAGGCTGAGGCAGGAGAATCGCTTGAAGCCAGGAGGTGGAGGTTGCAGTGAGCTGAGGTCGCGCCATAGCACTCCAGCCTGGGTGGTAGAGCGAGACTCTATCAAGAAAGAAAATGGATGGCTTGAACCCGGGAGGCGGAGCTTGCAGTGAGTCTAGATCGCGCCACTGCACTCCAGCCTGGGCGACAGAGCAAGACTCTGTCTCAAAAAAAAAAGAAAGAAAATGGAGAGGTGGCCGATGCACTGGCCACTGAGAAGCAGCAGCATGTGGGGTGGCTGGAGGGGCGGCAAGTACAGGATGAGCATTCACGTCCGAAATCTGAGATGCTGCAGAATCTGAACCTTGTAAGCACCGACATGACACTCAAACGAAGTGCTCATTGGAGCCTTTTGGATTTTGGATATGGAATGCTCAACCAGGCAAGTATAATGCAAATAGTCCAAAATCCAAAATCTGAAACACTTCTGGTCCCGAGCATTTTGGATAAGGGACACTCGACCTGTCCTGGCAAGTGGTGATGACGTTTGGATGTGTGGTGGAGGGGTGTGTATGTCAGGATGGGCCTGGCCTGGGTATGCTGCAGGAACAACCCCAAGTGCTCAGCGGCTCAGCCAAATAAAAATGTGTTACTCACTTATGCTACATGTTAAGGTTACAAGGCAGTTGACTGTATAAGTAGAATATATGACTATAGAGTTCACAGAGATGTCCAGCCTGGGAATATAAGTCTGGCATCATGGCCGGGCGCGGTGGCTCACGCCTGTAATCTCAGCACTTTGGGAGGCCAAGGCGGACGGATCATGAGGTCAGGAGTTCGAGATCAGCTTGGACAACATGGTAAAACCCCGTCTCTACCAAAAATACAAAAATTAGCTAGATATGGTGGTGCACACCTGTAATCCCAGCTACTTAGGAGGCTGAGGCAGGAGAATCACTTGAACCTGGGAGGCGGAGTTTGCAGTCAGCCAAGATCACACCATTGCACTCCAGCCTGGGCAATAGAATGAGACTCTGTCTCAAAAAAAAAAAAAAAAAAGTTTGGCATCATTAGCACATTTATTATATTTAAAGCTCTCTTGGGGACGGGTGCAATGGCTCACACCTGTAATCCCTGCACTTTGAGAGGCTGAGGTGGGCGGATCGCTTGTGCCCAGGATTTTGAGACCAGGCTGGGCAACATGGCAAGACCCTGTCTCTACAAAAAACACAAAAATTAGCCAGGCATGGTGGCCCATGCCTGTAGTTGCAGCTACTTGGGAGGCTGGGGTGGGAGGATTGCCTGAGCCCAGGGATGTTGAGGCTGCAGTGAGCTGTGATGGGGTCACTGCATTCCAGCCTGGGTGACAGAGCGAGACCCTGAATTTTGGAGGGACACAAGCATTCAAACCACAGCAAAACTCGTAAAACTGAACGAGATTACCACGAGGGAAAATGTGGATCTAGAGAGTGCAGTGCTATTCACGAGAGCAAAGACATGGAATCAAGCTAAATGCTGGCCAGCCTGGTGGCTCAGGCCTGTAATCCCAGCACTTTGGGAGGACAAGGCAGGCGGATCACCTGAGGTCAGGAGTTCAAGACCATCTTGGCTAACATGGTAAAACCCCATCTCTACTAAAAACACAATTAGCTGGGTGTGGTGGCAGGTGCCTGTAATCCCTGCTACTTGCCAGGCTGAGGCAGGAGAATCACTTGAACCTGGGAGGTAAAGGTTGCAGTGAGCCAAGATCGTGCCACCACTGCACTCCAGCCTGGGCTACAGAGTGACACTCCATCTCAAACAAACAAAAACCTAAATGCCCATCCGTGACCGATTGGATAAAGAAAATGTGGTACAGCCGGGCACGGGGGCTCACACTTGTAATACCAGCACTTTGGGAAGCTAAGGCGGGTGGAACACCTAAGGTCAGGAGTACAAGACCAGCCTGACCAACATGGTGAAACCCCATCTCTACTAAAAATACAAAAATTAGTTGGGTGTGATGGCGTGTGCCTGTAATCCCACTACTTGGGAGGCTGAGGCAGGAGAATCGCTTGAGTCCAGGAGGTGGAGGTTGCAGTGAGCCGAGATCACGCCATTGCACTCCAGCCTGGGCAACAGAGCGCGACTCCGTTTCCAAAAAAAAAAAGAAAGAAACTGTGGTATATATACACCATGGAATACTATGCAACCATAAAAAATGAGAGCATGTCTTTTGTGGGAACATGGATGGAGCTGGAGGCTGTCATCCTCAGCAAACTAACGCAGGAACAGAAAACCAAATACCACATGTTCTCACTTATAAGTGGGAGCGAAATGGTGAGAGCTTATGAACACAAAGAAGAAAACAATACTGGGCCTAATGCCTGGATGATGAAATAATACGTACCACAAACCCCTGTGATGGGTTTACCTATGTAACAAACCTCATGTATCCCCAAACCTAAAGTAAAAGTTTAAAATTAGGCCGGGCACAGTGGCTTACGCCTGTAATCTCAGCACTTTGGGTGGATCACCTGAGGTCAGGAGTTCAAGACCAGTCTGGCCAACATGGCAAAAACCTATTTGTAAACCTCTACTAAAAATGCAAAAATTAGGGCTGGGCACGGTGACTCACGCCTGTAATCCCAGCACTTTGGGAGGCTGAAGAAGGCAGATCACCTGAGGTCAGGAGTTCAAGACCAGCTTGAACAACATGGAGACACCCTGTCTCTACTAAAAATACAAAATTTAGCCGGGTGTGGTGGCAGATGCCTGTAATCCCAGCTACTCAGGAGGCTGAGACATGAGAATCCCTTAAACCCAGAAGTTGCAGTGAGCCAAGATCATGCCACTGCGCTCCAGCTTGGGCAACAGAGGAAGATACTATATCCAAAAAAAATAATAAAAGTTTAAATTCAATAAATAAATATTTAAAATCATATATATATATATATATATATTTTTGAGACAGAGTCTCGCTCTGTCACCCAGGCTGGAGCGCAGTGGCACTATCTCAGCTCACTGCAAGCTCCGCCTCCCAGGTTCACGTCATTCTCCTGCCTAAGCCTCCCGAGTAGCTGGCACTACAGGCGCCCGCCACCACGCCCGGCTTATTTATTTATTTATTTATTTATTTATTTATTTATTTTGAGACAGAGTCTCGCTCTGTCGCCCAGGCTGGAGTGTAGTGGCTGGATCTCAGCTCACTGCAAGCTCCACCTCCCGGGTTCACGCCATTCTCCTGCCTCAGCCTCTGGAGTAGCTGGGACTACAGGCGCCTGCCACCTCGCCTGGCTAGTTTTTTGTATTTTTTTAGTAGAGACGGGGTTTCACCGGGTTAGCCAGGATGGTCTCGATCTCCTGACCTCGTGATCCGCCCGTCTCGGCCTCCCAAAGTGCTGGGATTACAGGCTTGAGCCACCGCGCCCGGCCTATTTTTATTTTTTGTATTTTTAGTAGAGGTAGGGTTTCACCGTGTTAGCCAGGTGGCTCACGCCTGTAATCCCAGCACTTTGGGTGGCTGAGGCGGGCGGATCACAAGGTCAGGAGATCGAGACCATCCTGGCTAACATGGTGAAACCCCATCTCTACTAAAAATACAAAAAATTAGCCGGGCGTGGTGGCAGGTGCCTATAGTCCCAGCTACTCGGGAGGCTGAGGCAGGAGAATGGCGTGAACCCGGGAGGCGGAGCTTGCAGTGAGCCGAGATCGTGCCACTGCACTCCAGCCTAGGGGACAGAGCGAGACTTCGTCTCAAAAAAATAAATTAAAAAAAAAAAAAGAGAAGGGATACTAGGGATACTTAATGCTACCATATTAAGGGGGAAAGAGATCGGAAAGAAGAGGACTCAGTAGAGAACAAAGATGTGAAGGAGGAAGGCCCGCATGGCAGCCCCAGCTGCTGCTGGGTCTGGTAAAGTGAAGACTGGGGATGAATCAATGGATTTAGCAACATAGGGAGCAGCCGTCAAAGTACAGTGCCAGCGGAGGGGTGAGGGAAGACGTCCAAGGGTGTCGGAAGGAATGAGGGACAGAGTTGCAGGCTGAGATGGACGGCTCTTCCGCATTTTGCTGAAAAGGAGCAGTGAAGAGAGCTGAGGCTGGAAGAGGAGGGAGGTCAGGAGAGCATTCATGGTGCAGGGGACGTGGCGCTGATGTTCACCCATGGGGACGATGGTGGAAAGGGATGAGGCGTCTGCTGCAGAGGAGGGGGGATGACGAGCTGTGTTGGACAGGGTGGTGCACCTCGGCGGTAGCCAATACACAGGTTCTAGAAAGGCTAGTCGGTGTGTTGATGGGAGTTTGGGGAAGTTCTTTTTTTCTGGGGGGAAAGGGTCCCCCTCTGTCTCCCAGGCTTTAGTGCAGTGGTGCAAACATGGCTCACCGCAGCCTAGACCTCCTGGGCTCAAGCGATTCTCCTGCCTTGGCCTCCCAAAGCACCAGGATTACAGGTGTATGACACTGTGCCGGGCCAAGAGAGTTTATTTAGATCATCTTTCTGTTGTTGCTTTCACTTTCTCATAAATAACTGAAAGAAGGCAACTGGACCTTTAAACTCCATGTCAGGAACGTCAGGTCACAGCATGCACTTTCTGTCCGCCACGTTCCACAGGCAATGGTCTTGGCAGAATGTAAATAGTCCACACTTTCTCCAGCCTACAATAGCAACTTTCTCATGACCCTTCCAGCCTTCTGCTGCTGCCTGGTTTCAAAGTCAATGCCATATTTAAAAAATATTTGGGCCAGGCACAGTGGCTCACACCTGTTATCCCAGCACTTTGGGAGGCCGAGGCGGGCGGATCACCTGAGGTCGGGAGTTCGATACCAGCTTGACACACATGGAGAAACCCCATCTCTACTAAAAAAAAAAAAAAATACAAAATTGGGCCAGGCACGGTGGCTCACGTCTATAATCCCAGCACTTTGGGAGGCCAAGGCGGGTGGATCATGAGGTCAGGAGATCGAGAGCATCCTGGCTAACGCGGTAAAACCCCATCTCTACTAAAAATACAAAAAAAGAAATTAGCCAGATGTGGTGGTGGATGCCTGTAGTCCCAACTACTTGGGAGGCTGAGGCAGGAGAATGGTGTGAACCCAGGAGGCAGGAGGCAGAGCTTGCAGTGAGCCGAGATCGTGCCACTGCACTCCAGCCTGGACGACAGAGCAAGACTCTGTCTCAAAAAAAAAAAAAAAAAAAAAAAACAAAATTGGCTGGGCATGGTGACGCATATCTGTAATCCCAGCACTTTGGGAGGCTGAGGCAGGGGGGATCACAAGGTCAAGAGATTGAGATCATCCTGGCTGACATGGTGAAACCTTGTCTCAACTAAAAATAAAAAAAAATTAGCTGGGAGTGGTGGCGCATGCCTGTAGTCCCAGTTACTCGGGAGGCTGAGGCAGGAGAATCGCTTGAACCCAGGAGGCCAAGGTTGCAGTGAACTGAGATCGTGCCACTGTACCCCAGCCTGGGTGACAAGAGCGAGACTCTGTCTCAAAAATAAATAAATAAGAAATAAATAAATTAGCCGGGCATGGTGTTGCATGCCTGTAATCCCAGCTACTCCGGAGGCTGAGGCAGGAGAATCGCTTGAACCCGGGTGGCAAAGTTGTGGTGTTCGCCTGGCTCAGTGGCTCACACCTGTAATCGCAGTACTTTGGGAGGCTGAGGCGGCTGGATCACAAGGTCAGGAGTTTGAGACCAGCCTGGCCAATATGGTGAAATCCTGTCTTTACTAAAAGTACAAAAGTTAGCTGGACATGGTGGTGGGTGCCTGTAGTCCCAGCTACTCGGGAGGCTGAGGCGGGAGAATCTATTGAACCTGGGAGGCAGAGGTTGCAGTGAGCCGAGAGTGCATCATTGCACTGCAGCCTGGGCAAGAGAGCCGGACTCCGTCTCAAAAAACCCCAAAAAAAACAAAAGGCTGGGCGCAGTGGCTCATGCCTGTAATCCCAGCACTTTGGGAGGCCGAGGCAGGCAGATCATGAGATCAGGAGATCAAGACCATCCTGGCTAACATGGTGAAACCCCGTCTCTACTAAAAATACAAAAAATTAGCCAGGCATGCTGGTGACGCCTGTGGTCCCAGCTACTCTGGAGGCTGAGGCAGGAGAAAGGTGTGAACCTGGGAGGCGGAGCTTGCAATGAGCCAATGTTGTGCCACTGCACTCCAGCCTGGGCGACAGGGCAAGACTCCACCAAAAAAAAAAAAAAACTGGGCATGCCGTGCTGGCTCACACCTGTCATCCCAGCACTTTGGGAGGCCGAGGTGGGCGGATCACCTGAAGTCAGGAGTTCAAGACCAGCCTGGCCAACATGGCAAAACCCCGTCTCTACTAAAAATACGAAAATTAGCTGGGCATGGTGGTGTGCACCTGTAATCCCAGCTACGCGGGAGGCTGAGGCAGGAGAATCATTTGAACCCAGGAGGCAGAGGTTGCGGTGAGCCAAGATCACACCATTGCACTCCAGCCTGGGTGACAGAGCAAGACTCCATCTCGAAAACAATAATAATGTCCAGGCACGGTGGCTCACACCTGTCATCCCAGCACTTTGGGAGGCCGAGGCAGATGGATTACCTGAGCTCAAGAGTTCGAGACCAGCCTGGGCAACATTGTGAAACACCGTCTCTACTAAAATACAAAAAAATTAGCTGGGAGTGGTAGTGTGTGCCTGTAGTCCCAGCTACTGGGGAGGCTAAGGCAGGAGAATTGCTTGAACCCAGGAGGTGGAGGTTGGAGTGAGCCAAGATTGCATCACTGCACTCCAGCCTGGGAGACAGAGTGAGACTGTCTCAAAATAAATAAATAAATAAACCACCCCAAAACTTAGTGGCTTTAAACAACTATGTATTTTCTCATGGTTCTGTAGTTTAGGTTGGGCTTAGCTGGTTGGTTCTGCTGTTGCTGGCTAGGGTGTGGTAGGTTGTTTCAATTGTTACCGTCGAATTTTCCACGTGAGTGTGTGTTGCTCCTATGACTCTGTTTTTTTTTTTTTTTTTTTTGTAACGTTGTCTTGCTCTGTTGCCCAGGCTGGAGTGCAGTGGCATGATCTCAGCTCACTGCCTGCTCCACTTCCCGGGTTCACACCATTATCCTGCCTCAGCCTCCTGAGTAGCTGGGACTACAGGCGCCCGCCACCATGCCAGGCTAATTTTTTGTATTTTTAGTAGAGACGGGGTTTCACCGTGTTAGCCAGGATGGGCTCGATCTCCTGACCTCCTGATCCGCCCACCTCGGCCTCCAAAAGTGCTGGGATTACAGGTGTGAGCCACCACGCCTGGCCTAATTTTTATACTTTAATAGAGACGGGGTTTCACCACGTTGGCCAGGATGGTCTAGATCTCTTGACCTTGTGAGCCACCGCACCCGGCCCTACGACTGGTTTTGATGTAATTATTTGGTAGAAAATTCTGAGACTGCTGAGCTCAGCCTGAGGACTGCCATCTTCAGCTTCCTCCCTCCTGGGGGCCACCTACAAGGTAACTGGTCTCACTATCCCCACAGCATGATGCGGTGAGGACCCCCAAGCTAGCCATGTGGAGAGGCCCCGTGGGAGAACAGATGTCTGTTCCCTCCTGCTGTCTCAGTCGTCCCAGCTGGAATGGCAGACAGGTAAGTGAAGTCTCCAACATTTCATCCCCAGTGGATGCTAGACAGCATAAGAACCTCCCAACTGAATCCAGTACAGTTTTTGGGAGAAATAAATCAGGGCAGTAGTTTGCTATGCAGCGATAGACAGCTGAAACTGCTGGTGCCACTCAGATGGCTATAGTCATCTTGGCATGAGGGAGGCTACAGGTGGAGGTGGCTTCCCTAGAAGGCTGGCCGTTCTGTCACTCTCCAAGTGATCTCTCCAGCAGGTAAGCAGAATTTTTACATGACAGCTGAGGGCTCCAAGAGCAAGAAAACAAAAGCTGCCAGGACTCCTAGGCTTGGCCTGGAACCGGTACTGCCTCTGTTTCATTGCAATTTTTTTTTTTTTTTTTTTTTTTGAGATGGAATCCCGCTCTGTTGCCCAGGCTAGAGTACAAGGCACAATCTCAGCTCACTGCAGCTGCCTCCGCCTTCCAGGTTCAAGCGATTCTCCTGCCACAGCCTCCTGAGTAGCTGGGATTACAGGCATGCGCCACCACTCCTGGCTAATTTTTGTATTTTTAGTAGAGATGGGGTTTCACCATGTTGGCCAGGCTGGTCTCGATCTCCTGATCTCAAGTGATCCGCCTACATCGGCCTCCCAAAGTGCTGGGATTACAGGCCTGAACCACTGCGCCCAGCCTGTTTCATTGCAATTCTTCCAGTTGAAGCAAGTTGTGGGCCAGCCTAGGTTCCTGGGGAAGCCCCCTGGTGGGAAGAGCAGCACTAATGCAAAGGTTGGCGGAATCTGAGGACGAACCACCAAGCCCTAGGAGGGAGACTGCCGAGGTAGAGGAGGGTTTTGGAGGAGGAGCCACAAGACTGACACGTGTTTACCACACTTTTCTTTCTTTCTTTTTTCTTTCTTTTTTTTTTTTTTTTTTGAGATGGAGTTTTGCTCTTGTAGCCCAGGCTGGCGTGCAATGGCCCAATTTCGGCTCACTGCAAGCTCCACCTCCTGGGTTCAAGCGATTCTCCTATCTCAGCCTCCCGAGTAGCTGGGATTACAGGCGTGCACCACCACCGTGCCCGGCTAATTTTTTTGTGTTATTAGCATTGATGGGATTTCACCATGTTGACCAGACTGGTTTTGAACTCCTGACCTCAGGTGATCCGCCCACCTTGGCCTCCCCATGTACTGGGATTACAGGCGGAGCCATTGCATCCAGCCCACACTTTTCATTTTCTGTATGTTATTATGCTTTGACATCTTGGGGGCTCTACTAGTCAGGGAGACACTGCCCCTCCCAGGGCTGGCTAATTCCCAGAGCTAGCAAACAACTTGATCAACACCAATCCAGAGCCCATATCCCCAACTTCTTCCTGATCTGACTCTCACATCCCAAGCCAGCATTTCTCCTGCCGTGCATCCCCCAGGGGCCGATACTAGACAGCTAGAGCCCCCTGCTGTGACCTAGAGCCTGCTGATATGATTCAAGTTATCTAATCCTAAACTTGCTTACAACTACCTACCCTGCCTTGTCCATTTTCACCCTGAGGAAAACACAAAAAGTCTCTGGGCCATGCTCTCTCCTGGCTCCTCATGACCCTGGTACTTCCCCTTCTGGTCCTGCATGGCATGGCGGGGCCCCTCCTCCTGAGAACCACGAGTACTAAATTCTTCCTTTGTGGCACTTGTCTCCTAGTCTGTCACTTTACCATACCTGATTCAAACAAAGCCCATGTACTTTTAGGATATAGGGCAGGAGGCTGGAAGGATTGCCTGCAGGGATTCAGAAGCACTGTTTCCACAAGTGGAGGTGGAGAGAATGACAGTGAGTTAGGAGCTAAAATCAACTAGAAATGAGGATGCTGATCAGAGCAAAGGTGGTGCTGGTGATTCTGAGACCAGGAGGCTTACACATGGTGGCTCCCAGGGTGGAGAGTGGCCTGGCAGTGTTAGGAAGGAGCCAGGAGGGCCCCCACCCCACCTGCAGACCCAGAGGTAGAGGGATCCTGTGAAAAGAAGTCTCTACACCCGAAAGCTCCAGGGGAAGCCAGGTTTTCATTAGAGCACCACTAAAAGTATGCTGGGGGAAGAAGAGAAGAGTCTAATGACAGGGTGATTGGTGCTGGTGGTGGTTTCTGGAATACAGGATGGGTGGGAGATAGGGTCAGAAACAAGGATGTGCAGAGCCCTGTGGGGCTTAGATTGTGGCTGACATGGGATAAAGGCCACTGATGTTCTGTGTCCATTGTCTTCCATCTCAGTAGTTTGCAACACAATCTGTCTCTCCCTGCTTGAAACACTTTCTTTTTGTTGTTGTTTGTGTTTTCTTGAGACGGAGTCTCGCTCTGTTGCCCAGGCTGAAGTGCAGTGGTGTGATCTCGGCTCACTGCAAGCTCCACCTCCCGGGTTCACGCCATTCTCCTGCCTCAGCCTCCTGAGTAGCTGGGACTACAGGTGCCTGCCACCACACCCGGCTAGTTTTTTTTTTTTTTTTTGTATTTTTAGTAGAGACGGGTTTCAGCGTTTTAGCCAGGATGGTCTTGATCTCCTGACCTCGTGATCTGCCCACCTCAGCCTCCCAAAGTGCTGGGATTACAGACACGAGCCACCGTGCCCAGTGAAACTTTCTTTCTGACTTCTGGCATGGCCGACTGCCATTCGGGAGGGCTGTCCACAATCCTTGCCATCCCATGGCACCCTTCTCTCTTCGGGAATTCTGTGTGTGCATAGTCTTGGCAGGAAAGTGTCTGGAGCGTGGCCAGTTAGATCCACCTCCTGGAACACTGGAATCCCAAGGGAGTCAGCTGGGCCTGGGGCTTCAGGGCCTTTCCCAGCCTGGCCCCGGGGGCCCCCTCCAGCCTGTGAGCCCCTCTCCTTTTGCTGGGGTGCCGGACTTCTCCTTCCTGACTTATTACCTTCTACCAACCAGGGATGGCAGTGTTTAAGTGCTTGACTCCCAGGCTCATGCACAGAAGTACCTGGTCCACTTGGGGATCAGTGGCACCTCAGACTCCGCATGTGATGAGTCTCCCACCAGCAAACCATGTGTGTCTAGGCTCGTCCTCCCCATCAGAGAAGGCCATCCTCTTCACCGGCTGTCCTAGAAAAACTCGCAGCACTGGGGCTCGCCTCACCCACTCCATGGTGAGCTTGTCCGTAGGCGAGGGAGGCCTTCCCTCTCCAGGACTATCCAACGGTTCTCTCCCGCCTTAGGTCCCCGGGGTATTTGAGTCCTACCCCCCGCCTTAGGTCCCCGGGGTATTTGAGTCCTACCCCCCGCAGCTCACTCTCTACAAAAGGATCTTTAAGAAAGATAAATAGGAGTGTGTTTCTCCGGTTCCCAGTGATCCAAGTCCTCGCCCTACCTGGCCCCCGACCCTTCTGTTGTGGACCCCCGCCCCAGGGCCTCCGCCCAAGTGTGGCTCCGTTGGGCCCGCACCCCATCAGGCTAGCAGGGAGCGGGATAGCAGAGGGCAGGGCAGGCACTGGGACTCCGGTCAGGTGTGGGGAAGGCAGGGGGCGGCGGGGGGGCGGTGGTTGGGCGAGGCAGGTGCTGGAGGGCGGGACAGGTGCGGGGGCAGGCAGGTACCGGGAAGGCGGGAGGGCGGGCAGGTTCCGGAGGGGCAGGACAAGTGCTGGGACGCGGGGTAGGTGCGGGGAAGGCGGGGAGTGCGGGGTAGGAGCCGGGGGTGGGGGTTAAGGCAGGGCAGGTGCTAGGCGGCGGAGCATCCCCACCTAGGACGCCCGCGCGGCCCAGTGACGTTTTTCCGCGACTCGGGGTGAGGGAGACCCCTGGGCGGGGCGGGCGGAGGGTTGGGGCGGAGGAGTGGGTTATGCAGAGCGCAGCGGGGAGCCCTTCCCAGTCCCAGAGTTCGCCTCGGCCCCGCCCCCAGCCCCGCCCCCCGACAGAGACGCGGCGGTGACTCCCTCAGTGGGGGATGCTGTGGACTCTGGCGCCTCAAGTTCCTTAAGCGGCGCCCGACGCAGCGCAGCACCTACCCAGCGGGGCGGGGGCCGGGGCCAGGGATGGATGAGCGCGGCCGGGGGGCGGGGAAGGGGTGGGGCGGCCGAGGCAGAGGCGGAGCTGGGAAGGCGAGGCAGGGGCGAAGGGCGGGGGCGGGGCGAGGGGGGGGGCTGTCAGAGGGGCGGGGCGTAATCAGGGGGCGGGGCCACGCGGACGGATGGGGCGGGGAATAGGGCGGGGCTGGGCCTCCGAGCGGCAGCCCGCGGGCGACGGGGCTGCCAGGGGTCTGGGCGGGGCCGTGGGGCGGGGCAGGGCCTGGGAAGGGCCGGACGGGGGCGTGGCCTGGATTGGGACGGATGGGGGCGGGGCATGGGAGGGGGCGGGGCCGGGCCTCGGAGCCGGGGCTCGCGGGCGGCCGGCGGGGGCGTCACTGTGCGGCGGGCCGGTGAGGCCGCGGCATGGGGCGAGTGCAGCTCTTCGAGATCAGCCTGAGCCACGGCCGCGTTGTCTACAGCCCCGGGGAGCCGCTGGCTGGGACCGTGCGCGTGCGCCTGGGGGCGCCGCTGCCGTTCCGAGGTGGGCGCGGGTCCTCGGGGAGGGCCATTGGCCGCACCTGCGCGGGGCCAGGGTTCCCGGAAGCGGCTGCCGTCGCCGGGCCCCGGGTTGGGCCCGCGAAGTCGCTGTCGTCGCCGCCCGGGACTACTGGGGCGCGGGCTCGGCGGCGCCGGGGAGGTCCGGGCGGCGCCGCCCTTCCGCGTCTGCCCTTCCTGCCCTCTCGCCGAGGGTCGGCGTGGTCCCGGCAGGGCCTGAAGCCGGGGCCTGAAGCGGGTCCACGGTGGAGGACGCCCTGAGTGCGGGCACACGGAGGCCTGCGACCCTCCCTGTCCGCGCTCGCACCTGCTGGGCTCCTTCCCGCACCCGGGCTCCCGGCGCAGGCGCTCCCTCTGCAGAGCCGCTCCTGGCCCGGGCGTGCGGTCCCGGCGGGGTGCAGGCACCTGCTGCGGCTCACCGCGCCCCCCGCCCCGCACCAGCAGGCCTCTCCCGCCCCCCGCCGAGGCGGACGCCTGGGCCTCGGGGACTGGGGATCGGGTTGCTGCAGTGGCCGCTGGCAGGGCGCCCTGGAGGTGAGCGCAGGCCAGCGAGGTGAGGCTGCCTCCCGAGGATGGGGGCCTCCGCACAGGCCTCTGCCCGGCCCCTGGTTCTGAGTGCCGCGTCCCTGCCGCGGGCTTCTCTACCTTGGCCTCCTGTGGGAACCACCTGGGCTGCTTGGCCACAGCCCGTGGGCTTCCCGCTGGACCTTGACCGCTGGACCTGCGCGTGGGTGACAGCACCGCTTTTGTGCCTGCTGAGAACCCACAGCCTCTGTTCTGTCCTCTCAGCCGCCTGGGACAGGTGATGGTGCTGTGGCCCTGACCCTGCACCGCCGCGAGCTGTGGGACCTCGAAGAAGCCTGGTGGTAGGTGCTTCTGTCAGGCTCCTGGCCCCATTGGGCCTCCTGGGATGACCCCACAGGCTTCCTTCCTCTCTCCCCACCTTGAGTTTGGGGTCTGGGTGGGGGCAGGTGTGGCTGTGGCAGGGCAGAGATAGCACATGCATCCCTGGAATACAGGTGAGGTGTGAGGTGAGGCGGGCTGAGAGGAGTGCAGGGCCCTGTCGTCCCTCCCCTGGAGCGGCCTGGGGCGAGCAGGCCATTGCTGACCACAGGGAAGGGATGGCCTCGCGGTGCGTGACTGGCCTGGGTGAGCAGGCTCCCCTGGCCTCCGGGTGGACGTGGTGGGTGGGTGAACGCTCACGCCTGTAATCCCAGCACTTTGGGCAGCTGGCCCAAGAGCTGAGGTAGCACTGGCTCACAGAGGCTGGTCCGAGTGAGGGAGAAAAAGGAGGGTCATGAGCTAGGGAGTAGGAGATGGGCCCTGATGGGCCGGAGAGCACATATTTCAGGCTGCTGCAAGTGAGGTGGGAGGGGTGTACCGGGGTTCCCGGGGGGGTTTCCCCCAGCCCTGCCTGGGATGGGAACAGAATGTCATGTTTCCTCATTCAAAGGATGCTTGTCAATCCTGCTAGGAGCCAGTAGGGAGGCCCTCAGCCTGCAGGAGGACAGCAGCCCTGCCTGGGCCCCTGGGCTTGCTCACTTACTCTGCCGATGAGTGTCGGTGACAGCACCCAGCCATGAGGACGCCTGCTGTCTCGAGGGCTGACGCAGAGGGAGGCCTGGGAAGGAGCAGTTTTCTGGAGCCCAGGCTGGCCCAGTCCAGGGCTGGGGGTCAGGCAGGACCACCTCGTGTTCTGTTACTGGGATGGGCGACCAGGATCGACAGTGGTTCTCGGAGCACTCATGGTAGGCCTGATGCAATTCTCTCCACATCCCATGGACCAGCCTCAGTAACGCTCAGCACCCTGTGGCATGGTTGTTACTCTCATGATACAGATTTGGAAACAGGACTGGGGGAGTGGCTTATAGGTCACAGTTTCTGTGGCAGGCATGAGTCCTTTGGGATGAGGATGAGGAGTTGGTGGGTCTTCTTGGGATGAGGATGAGGAGTCGGTGGGTCTTCTTGGTCCAAGTGTAGGTGGTGCAAAGGAGGGGCTCCTGAACAGGTGGGAGCCCCAGCTCAAGAAGAAAGTTCCAGTGGTCCCTCGAGAACACGGCCCAATCATGAGCTTCCTGAGTCAGAGCAGCCTCCAACAGCTAGCTGGTCGTTGGTTGTGCATCTGAACACACTTAGGGAACATTTTTAATTTTTATTTTATTTATTTTTCTGAGACGGAGTCTCGCTCTGTCGCCCAGGCTGGAGTGCGGTGGCGCGATCTCGGCTCACTGCAAGCTCCACCTCCCAGGTTCACACCATTCTCCTGCCTCAGCCTCCGGAGTGGCTGGGACTACAGGCGCCTGCCACCACACCTGGCTAATTTTTTGTATTTTTAATAGAGACGGGGTTTCACCATGTTAGCCAGGATGGTCTCGATCTCTTGACCTTGTGATCTGCCCGTCTCGGCCTCCCAAAGTGATGGGATTACAGGTGTAAGCCACCATGCCCGGCCTAGGAAACATTTTTAAACCTGCATGGGGGAGGAGGGACGGGGCTTGCAGGGCCCCTGCAAAGAGGTGCAACATTCAAGTCCAGAAGGCGGAAGAAGTCACACTCTGACTAGGCGACTGCCACTGAGCCACTGAGTCCTGCAGCCAAGCCCTGCCTGGCAGCTTTCCTGTTGCAAAAGGCTTGGTTCCCTTCAGCCTGTTCTGCCATTACAAGCAGTCTGCAAGCTGGAAAGAAGAGGGAGTGGGGTCATATGCCTCTCTCCAGCAGCAAGGAGACCCCTCACAATGGACCCCATGCATTGCTCTGGCTTCTGTGGGCAGAACTGCATCCTGTGGTCCTGCCTGATTCGATGGTTTGAAAAGGCAGAAACATGGCCGCTGCCATTGGCCTGGCCAGTGAAAACGGGCTCCCTGGGGAAGTCAGCCAGCTTGGCCTGAAGCAGTTGCTGAGAGGTGGAGGAGCAGCTCCAGGTGTTTTGGAAAGGAAGCAGCTTTCCAGCTGGAAAGGAACCAGCTGTGCGGGAGCCCTGTGCCTCCCGTGTTCTTACTGAGGAGAGTGTGGGCAGCTCAGGACAGGTTTCACTTTGGACAGTGGTTGGAGGCTGCTCACGCTGGCAGAGTCATCTGAAAGAGCCTTGGTGTATGCAAAACAGGGCCGTCTGCATGGGCGTTGGGAAGATCACAGAGCCTGGGCCCTTAGGATGACCCAAGGGTCAGTTGGATACTGTTTGTTTTTGTGGAGTCAGGTGTCCCATGACGGTTTTAGCGATGCTTTGCTAGTGTGAGCAGTGGTGTGTGAGGCTCCTGGTTAAATACCATGAGACTCTGAGCAGAATTCTGGGTTTCCTGGTATGCACAGGTAAATTTACAGTAGATCTGTCCTACTCTTTGCCAGTACCTCATACCTGTCTGCAATTTGACTGGTGTAAGGGGTGTTTGTTTTCCACCTCCCTCCAACGTGTGGTGGGACATACATTTATTTATTCATTTACGTTGCCCTTATTGCCCAGGCTGGAGTACAATGGCGCAATCTCAGCTGCTCACCACAACCTCCGCCTCCCTGGTTCAAGCGATTCTTCTGCCTCAGACTTGCGAGTAGCTGGAACTACTGGCATGTGGCACCACCATGCCCAGTTAATCTTGTATTTTTAGTAGAGACGGGGTTTCTCCATGTTGGTCAGGTGGGTCTCGAACTCCTAACCTCAAGTGATCCGCCCACCTCAGCCTCCTAAAGTGCTGGGATTACAGGCGTGAGCCACCACACCCAGCCTCAAGACATTCATTTTATTTGAGATGAGGTCTCACTTTGTCACCCAGACTGGGATGCGGTGGTGCAATCTTGGCTCACTGCAACTTCTGCCTCCAGGGCTCAAGCGATGAGTCCTCCCACTACAGCCTCCTGAGTGACTGGCACCAGTGACACACGCCACCACACCCAGCTAATCTTTTGTAGTTTTGGTAGAGACGGGGTTTCACTGTGTTACCTAGGCTGCTGTCATACTCCTGGCCTCAGGCAGTCCGCTCGCCTTGGCCCCCCAAAGTGTTGGGGTTACAGGTGTGAGCCACTGCGCCCAGCTGTGTTGAGACATTTAATATTTGTCAATCTGATAGATTGAAATGGTAGATAATTTGGGTTTTCCCTAATTTCTTTCTTTTTTTTTTTTTGAGACTTAGTCTAGCTCTGTTGCCCAGGCTGGAGTGCAGTGGCGTGATCTCGGCTCACTGCAAGCTCTGCCTCCCGGGTTCATGCCATTCTCCTGCCTCAGCTTCCCGAGTAGCTGGGACTACAGGCACCGCCACCGTGCCCGGCTAATTTTTTGTATTTTTAGTACAGACCGGGTTTCACCGTGTTAGCCAGGATGGTCTCGATGTCCTGACCTCGTGATCCGCTGGCCTCAGCCTCCCAAAGTGCTGGGATTATAGGCATGAGCCCAGACCTAGCCGTTTTTTGTTTTTGTTTTTTAGACAGAGTCTCGCTCTGCCGCCCAGGCTGGGGTGCAGTGGCACGATCTTGGCTCACTGCAAGCTCTGCCTCCTGGGTTCATGCCATTCTCCTGCCTCAGTCTCCCGAGTAGCTGGGACTACTACATAAAAGTAGCTGTCACCTCAAGTCACACACCATTCCTAAACAGTTAACACAACGATTTTATTATATCTCTCAGTGTTGTGGGTTAGGAATATGGACAGTGGGGGCAGGGTGAATATTCAGTTCTGTGCCACCAGCCAGGATCACTTGAGGGTGCTTGGCTGGCATACCAGTTAGTCTGGGGACCACTGCTCCCTTTACAGCATCCTCTGTGGGTTCCAGCGTTTTTCTTTTTTGTTTTTGAGATGAAGTCTTGCTCTGTCACGCAGGCTAAAGTGCATTTGTGTGATCTCGGCTCACTGGAGCCTCCGCCTCCCGGGTTCAAGTGATTCTCCTGCCTCAGCCTCCTGAGTAGCTGGGATTACAGGCGCCTGCCACCACGCCCGGCTAATTTGTGTTTTTAGTAGAGATGGGGTTTCACCATGTTGGCCAGGCTGGTCTTGAACTCCTGACCTCAAGTGATCCATCCGCCTCAGCCTCCCAAAGTGCTGGGATTACAGGTGTGAGCCACCGTGCGCAGCTGAGTCCCAGCATTTGTGGGATTCAAGGCGGGGATGTGCAGTCTGTCAGGAGTGTTAAAGGCATTGCAGCATTTCCAGTCCCCAGGCCTCCTCTCCTTGCTTCAACCACGCCCGCCTCCTCTGTGCCTGCTGATGCCTGTGTGCTCCTCTTGGGCTGTCTGCTGGCTCACAGGAGAATCACCAGTATTCCAGACGTTCAGCCTGGAAACAGTAAGGGTCTGGCCCTAGGAGGGCCTGGCTAACACAGCATGGATTCAAAATCAGGGCAGAGCTGGGTATGGTGGCTCATGCCTGTAATCCCAGTACTTTGGGAGTTTGAGGCAGGTGGATTACTTGAGCTCAGGAGTTTGAGACCAGCCTGGACAGCATGGCGAAACCGTATTAAAAAAAAAAAAAAAAGCCAGGTGTGGTGGCATGTGCCTGTAGTCCCAACTACTTGAGGGGGCTGAGATGGGTGGATCGCTTGAGCATAGGAGGTTGAGGCTGCAGTGAGCTGAGATCATGCCATTGCACATTAGCCTGGGCGGCGGGAGTGAGACTGTGTCTCAGGAAAAAAAAAAAAAAAAAAAAAGAAAACAAAAAATGGACCGAGGCTGGGGTGGCAAGGCTGGGCTGGAATGGAGGCTGAGGCCTGGCCATGGCAGTGCCCAGGTGCTAGAGGACGTGTAGCAGGAAGCAAGGGCCGCCCTCAGGGATGGGGGACTGGGTCTGGCAGCTGCTGAGGGGAAGGGCAGGATATGTATGGAGAGCCACGTGGGGCTGCGGTTGGGCCAAGGATTTTAAGAGCCCTGCTGCTCTCGGTGGCGGGCAGAAGGCCTGGGCCACAGGTGGGGCCTGCTGGGGAGACCATAGGGGTGGCAGGTATGGCTGGCCCTGGGCGCACCAGACACCGATACTCCTCCTCCCTGGCTGCTCCTTCAGCAGGTCTGAGAGTCTGAGTCACCTTCCCCTCACGTGACCCCCACCAGGACGAGGCAGGGAAGTGGCCATCTTTGGCCCTGACTCAGCCTTGCAGGGAGAAGAGGAGCTGGAGCTGCGGGTGGCCTGCTGATGGCTCCCCCAACCCCTGCCCACCTGGGTCTGGTGCTGTGTGTGCTTTTGCTGCGTCTGTCCTCCCTTGTGACCAGTTTCTGCTGGACCTGGTTGTCCAGCCATGATCTTCTGACCATCGTAGTTTCTGGACACACATCTGTTGGACTGAGGAATTTGTGTTCCTGGCCACAGAACAGTGGCAACATCTGCCTCAAGCAGTTCCTGGTCTGGCACTCCCCCGGGGAGGCCAGAGAGAACCAAGCCATCTCCTGATGCAGAAAGTCAGCCCCGCTGGGCAGTGCTGGCCCAGGAAGTAGGGCCCTACCCAGCGGTGTGCCGACTGTGGAACACTGTCTGCTCAGGCGGGTCTGGCCACATTCCTGCAGCATGATGGTTGGCAGTTAGCTTCCTGGAGCGCGGAGGGGTCCTTCCCTGCCTAACTGACTTGTCTACAGGGCAGCAAGAAGATGCATCCGTCCCTTGGAGTGTCCCAGGCACCCCCCTGACACCCCCAGGCGCCCCCCACCCAAGATCCCCGTAAGCAGCTGGGCTTTCACAGCCAGGTTACCAGTCTGGGGGACGACCCAGCCGCCATCTGGATGAGCGCTGGGGCCTTTCTGCTCTGGGCTGCAGGGCAGACATTGTTTTGTGCTGGTCAGGCCCCTCGCCAGCCCGGCTCCCTTGGAGCCCCCCAAGACAGGAGACGGGCAGGAGGTGTCCCCTGAAGTGGCAGGGGCTGCTTGCTCACTGGCCTTTCCAGGACCCTGCCCAGGTGGGGCTGCTTGGCCCCAGGTCGAATTCCTGGGCTGTCGGCTGGCTGGGGCTCATGCAGCCTTCCCCTTGGCAGCCATCCGGGTGACCTGCACGGGTTCCTGCGGGGTCTCCAACAAGGCTAACGACGCAGCGTGGGTAGCGGAGGAGGACTACTTCAACAGTTCCCTGTCGCTGGCGGACAAGGGTAAGTCTGGGAGCCAGTTCCTGACCTGGTCCCAAGTGGTGACCCCTGGGGGCACCCCTTGGAGTGGGGCCTGCCTGTCCTCCCCCTTTCCTAGACCTGCCTCTTGGATCATGTACTGGCCCATCTTCTCCCAGGGTTGTGGGCCCTGATGAGTTTCTCATAGGGGCTGGGTGGCTGAAGGGGCCACCTTCCACTTGTGCTGGATGTGGGTGGGCTGTGACTCCTGGCACAGCTGTTTCACCCTTGCCCCACTCCCAAACCACTCTCCTATTCCAGCCCTTACCCTCAGTCCTTCACCCAGGCCACAGCCCTGTGCTGCTGGCGACTGAGACAGGGAGACCCCGTGTGAGCTGGTCAGCTGCAGTCCCACTCTTATCTTGGCCCTGTGGCCACCTCAGGCCTCCGGAGGCCTGTCCCCACCGCCCCCCACCTCCCTCCTGTCTCTGCAGGGAGTCTGCCCGCTGGTGAGCACAGCTTCCCCTTCCAGTTCCTGCTTCCTGGTAAGAGCCCAGCCTGGACAGGCCTGGTGATGACCAACTGGTCCTGGGAGGTGGGCTCTGCAGGGTGAAGGCAGCCAGGTGCCAGTGCCTGTTCTCTCCCCAGCCACAGCACCCACGTCCTTTGAGGGTCCTTTTGGGAAGATCGTGCACCAGGTGAGGGCCGCCATCCACACGCCACGGTTTTCCAAGGATCACAAGTGCAGCCTCGTGTTCTATATCTTGAGCCCCCTGAATCTGAACAGCATCCCAGACATTGAGGTGAGGATGGCACAGTGACCTCCTTGGTGGGTCCCCACCCTCGTGGGGGCTGGGGAAGATCCGGGCAGGCACTGCTTCATCCCAGTGTCCTGTCCCCAGCTGAGGTGAGGGGGGCCAGGGTCTGGAGGCAGTGGCCTCTTTGCCCTGAGCTGACTGCTGGTCTCCAGGGGCAGGGCGTGGCAGGGCTGAGGGGCTTGTCCTGATGCCACAGGGATCCAGCCTGCCCACACCTGCTAAGCCTCTCCCTGGCCCTCCCCCAAAGCAACCCAATGTGGCCTCTGCCACCAAGAAGTTCTCCTACAAGCTGGTGAAGACAGGCAGCGTGGTCCTCACAGCAAGCACTGATCTCCGCGGCTACGTGGTGGGGCAGGCGCTGCAGCTGCACGCCGACATTGAGAACCAGTCAGGCAAGGACACCAGCCCTGTGGTGGCCAGTCTGCTGCAGGTCAGAGCCCCCGGCAGTTGCCCCGACTGGCCTCCCGGGGTGGGCTGGCAGCCTGCGCAGGCTCACAGGCTGGTCCTTCCCCAGAAAGTGTCCTATAAGGCCAAGCGCTGGATCCACGACGTACGGACCATTGCGGAGGTGGAGGGTGCAGGCGTCAAGGCCTGGCGGCGGGCACAGTGGCATGAGCAGATCCTGGTGCCTGCTTTGCCCCAGTCGGCCCTGCCAGGCTGCAGCCTCATCCACATCGACTACTACTTACAGGTTTGGTGCTAGTGGGGGCTGGGTGGCCTGAGGCCTAGTGGCCTTGGCCCTGGCCCCTCACGCCCCACCTCAATCCTGTCCAGGTCTCTCTGAAGGCACCGGAAGCTACTGTGACCCTCCCGGTCTTCATTGGCAATATTGCTGTGAACCATGCCCCACTGAGCCCCCGGCCAGGTCCAGGGCTGCCTCCCTGGGCCCCACCCCTGGTGGTGCCTTCTGCACCACCCCAGGAGGAGGCCGAGGCTGCGGCTGGCGGCCCCCACTTCTTGGACCCGGTCTCCCTCTCCACCAAGAGCCATTCGCAGCAGCAGCCCCTGCTGGCCACCTTGGGTTCTGTGCCTGGTGCCCCCGAGCCCTGTCCTCAGGATGGCAGCCCTGCCTCATACCCGCTGCGGCCTCCCTTGTGCATTTCAACAGGTGCCACTGTCCCCTATTTTGCAGAGGGCTCTGGGGGGCCAGTGCCTACCACCAGCACCTTGATTCTTCCTCCAGAGTACAGCTCTTGGGGCTACCCCTATGGTGAGTCAAGGGCCAGGGCTTGGCAGGGAGGGGACGCCAGGAGCCCCATGCAGACCCTGCTTTCTCCCCACAGAGGCCCCACCGTCCTATGAGCAGAGCTGCGGCGGCGTGGACCCCAGCCTGACCCCTGAGAGCTGACCCTGTGCTGCCTTCTCCAGGCAGGCCTGGCCTCTGCCCTGGGACTGGGGCGCCCAGGGCCTCGTGCCTTCTCTCTCGGCCTGGCCTGACCCACTCAGGACCTGCCCAGCCTCTGCCAGCTCCTCTGGCATCTACCCTCTTCTCCCTGGGGCTGGGGTGGGGGTGGCAGGGAGCTGGGACCTGGAGAGACTCCTGTAAATAAAACGCTGTATTTGTAGAGCTGGGCCTCACCGGCCTCGCCTTGGGCGCCCTCCAGCCTCCAGCAGGGCCTGACCCTGACCCCATCCTGGGCTCTCCTCCTGCCAGGACATAGCCCGCTCCTCAGGTACCCCTGCTACTCTGGGGTTGCGCTCAGGCTGGTTCCCTTTAACAGAGGACGGGGGCTGGCGCTGGGCCTTCCAGAGCCACCTAAGGAAACGTCCCTGGAGCCTGGCTCACGAACTGGGGCTCACGCAACCTTGGCATCTGGTTAAATTTGTGCCTCGGCTCCTGCTGTGTTAGGCACCCAGATTCCCAGGCGGCGTGGTGTGGACTTCCCCTGCTGAGAAACCTGCGGGCACGTGGAGGGCTTGCCTCGGCCCCTACTGGCATCATTGCCAGGCCTGGCTCTGAGGGACGCTGCTTCTCTCCTGCCCACATCTCCAAGACCTGAGAGGCAGGGTTCTGTGGAGCAGCGTTCCCAAAGGGGCCCCCAGGGAGGCCCTATAATGCTGGCCAGCCTGCCTGGAGCGCACTTCCAGAAACAACGGAGGCGGTAGTGAAGGACGACTCTGGGTTCAAATTCCAGTTCTATAGGACGAAGGGGTGGCTGTGGCCAGGTTTGTCGGTTACCGTATCTATGAAATGCACAGGGCCAGGCCGGCACGGTGACTCCCGCCTATAATCCCAGCACGTTGGGAGGCCAAGGCAGGCGGATTGCTTGAGGTCAGGAGTTCTAAATCAGCTTGGGCAACATAGTGAAACTCCGTCTGTACCCAAAAAAAAAAAAAAAAAAAAGCTGGGCATTGTGGCACATGCCTGTAATCCCAGCTACTCAGGAGGCTGAGGCAGGAGAATCGCTTGAACCCGGGAGGCAGAGGTTACAGTGATCTGAGATTGCACCACTGTACTCCAGCCTGGACAACAGAGCGAGACTCTGCCTCAAAAAATAAAAAAACAAAACTCCACAAAAAACTCCTGGGACTGTAGGGGACAGCCCCCCACCCTCATAGCATGACAGGTTATTTCTCGAACAGTCCAGAGGGGCAGATCCTGGCCTCCTGGCAGAGCTGTCGTTCCTACGTAGTGGCTCCCATCCCTGGCTCCCAGATGGCTGTTAACAGCTTTCACCACTGCCCGGCCTAATGGTGGGACTTTTGAGGGACAGACTGGGAAGTAGATTGTCACTTTTTGTCTCTGACCTGTCCCCTTCCCATTGGAAATGTGGTCTTTAGCCATGCAGTCCTGTACTTGGCTAAAATTTTACTAATTGTGGGACGGTCAGCATGAATATTGGAGAACAGCAGAAAGTACCACAGGTGGGTACCTGCTGGAAGCAGTGTAGTCTGTGGTTGAAAGGAAGGCCTCCTGGGCTTGAATCCCATCACTGCCTCTCACCACTCCCTTGCTTCAGTTTAGTCACTTATAAAATGTGGGTAAGAGCAGTGCCTGCCTCTCAGGACCGACTTGAAGTTTGCAGGGTTAGCATGTCATGTGCTGAGAGCAGCACCTTGACAAGTGCTGAGGGGCACACAAGGGGAGCAGCTGATTGCAAAATGGAGTGAAAAAGCTGCCTGAAGCTGCTTCCCACACCTTCACTTAGGGTGGATGTTTGCTTGGTAAAGGATTTTTCTTCACATTTTAACTCCCTTTATTCAGTCAATATTTTTTTTTTTTTTTTTTTTAAGATATTAGAGTCTCGCTCTGTGGCCCAGGCTGGAGTGCAGTGGCGCAATCTCAGCTCACTGCAAGCTCCACCTCCTGGGTTCACACCATTCTCCTGCCTCAGCCTCCTGAGTAGCTGGGACTACAGGCGCCCGCCACCATGTCCGGCTAATTTTTTTTGTATTTTTAGTAGAGACGGGGTTTCACCGTGTTAGCCAGGACGGTCTCGATCTCCTGACCTCGTGATCCGCCCGCCTCGGCCTCCCAAAGTGCTGGGATTACAGGCTTGAGCCACCGCGCCCGGCCCAGTCAACAAAATACTTTTATCTCCTGTACACCAGGAATTGTTCTAGGCACCATGGACTTACATTCTAGGGGGAGACAATATTCCAAATCAGGATGTGGAGAGTCAGATGTCACCCACTGTGATGGAGCAAAGTGAAGTGAGGAAGACTGGCATGGGCGGCAGTCTCACTTCAGCTAGGGAGGAGAGGGAAGGCTTCCCTGCAGAGCTGATAGTTGAACTCCAGGATGGTAAAGAAGCAAGCCACAAAGACACTTGAAATAAAGGTTTCAGGGAAGGGACAGACAGCAGTAGGGGCAGCAGAGAGGTGGGTGTGGGGCAGGGCGGGGAAGGGTGGGGCAGGAGGGTGCTAGTGTCTCCTACGAGGGCTCAGGGTGCTCGGCCTGTCATAAATGGACTTAAGCTGGCCGGGCGCGGTGGCTCACGCCTGTAATCCCAGCACTTTGGGAGGCCGAGGTGGGCGGATCACGAGGTCAGGATATCGAGACCATCCTGACTAACACGGTGAAACCCCGTCTCTACTAAAAATACAAAAACTAGTCGGGCGTGGTGGCGGCGCCTGTAGTCCCAGCCACACGGGAGGCTGAGGCAGGAGAATGGTGTGAACCCGGGAGGCGGAGCTTGCAGTGAGTGGAGATTGCGCCACTGCACTCCAGCCTGGGCGACAGAGCGAGACTCCGTCTCAAAAAAAAAAAAAAAAAAAAAAAGGACTTAAGCTTTGACAGAGCAGTTGAGCTGTCCTAAAGAAACCTGGGAAGGTTCTCTTGGCACTTGGGATTGTCCGTTTCCTTTTCTGTCTCTGAGTGCACTATCTATGCTGGACTTGGGATAATTCTCCGGGGTCCGACTCACCAGGAGACTCGGGTGTCACCCAGATTGACATTCAAGACTCAGTTCTTGTCAGTACAGTACCCGTCCCCTCGGTTCACGCGACCATCCAGAAACCTCAAATTCAGTCCATGCTTCTTGTTTTGGGTCTGGGGGCTGGGATAAGGCGGGCTGACCACAGCGGAGCTTAAGATAGTTTCTGTAGTGCTGGGGGCGCTGTCCAGGGAAGGCTACTTGGTCTGCAGAAAAGGCCTTGGCTTGTGCATACCTGGGCAGCAGGCATATGGGTGGCAGGGAGAGCGGGGTAACCAGAGGGCACACACCCCCAACCGGAGCACCCCCCAAGCTGGCATCTCCACAACTGCGGAACCTCCCCCATCAGGGCAACCCTCCCGGTTGGGACACCGCCCCCAGCCAGACACATCCTCCTAGCACAGCACCCATGCTTAGCCGGAGCCGCTCCCCCGCCAGGCACCTCCCCACCGGGCATCCCTCCCCAGTGGGACACCCCCCGTCAGTCCAGGCATCCCCGCCGTTCGGGCCACCCCCTCCAGCCGGAGCACCCCTCGGCAGGAGCATTCCTCCCAACCGGGGGACCCCCGCCGCAACGGGAACCTGCCTGAACCAGAGCACCCTCCCGCGCCGGGGACACCCCACAGGTGGCTTCCCCGCCAGGCCGCGGCCCAGGGAGTCAGCCTTCCGCGCAAGCCGGCGAACTCAAAGTGCGTCCGGGGTTAGAGGTCAGAGGTCGGAGCCGCAGGTCTTTCTCCTCCTTCGGCCAGCCCACCAGAACGTCAATTTAGAAGGAGATATGTGTTGAAAATGGGAAGGCTACTCCCCATCTACTACCACGACTCCGGCGGGCGGGATCTCCGGCTCTAGGTCTCCTATCCCGCGGGCGCGCATTCCGCTTCCGGCCGCCGCAGGCCCGGCGCCTGGGGCGCCGCACGCCTGGTCCCAGTGCGCAGGCGCCGCACCGGTCGGGCTCCAACGCGCAGGCGTGGGCGCAGGCGCAGGCGCAGACGCAGGCGGTCGGCCCCGCCCCGACTCTGGGCCGCGAGGCGCGGGCGGGGCGATGGCGCGCGGGAGGGGCGGGGCCACGCTGCGGGCCCGGGCCATGGCCGCCGCCGATGCCGAGGTGAGCAGCAGGGCCGGCGGGGGGCGGCGCGGGGGCGGCGGGCAGCGGCGGAGGCGGCGCGGGGGCGAAGAACCGGGCCCGGCGGCGGCAGGCGGCCGGCGGGCGGGCGGGGCCCTGCGCCCCCCCGCCGCTGCCGCCTGCCGCCGCCGCCTCAGGCCGAGGCCGGGCCGAGGCCGCCGGGCGTCCGGCCCGCGCTCCCGCCGGGCGCGCTTTGTGCGCGGCGCGGGCCGGGCGGTGGCTGGTGGTGCGGGCGGGGGCGCAGGTGAGGGAGGCGGCCGCGTACCTGCGCCCGCGCCCCCCGCGGACCCGGTGCCGCCGCCGCCGCCGCCGCCCGCGAGCCGGATCTGCGGGGAGGGCCTCGGCCAGGGTGCCGGGGAGGTGCGGAGGACAAAAGGAAAAGTAGCGGGGCCGGCCAACTTTGGAGCGCCGGCCGAGGCGAGGCTGTCCCTCCTCTCGGAGCTCTTCCTTCGCTCCGTTGACCTTTCACTTTGTTCTGAGTAGGATGGCACCATCTTTAACGAAAAGTTGGCCAGTCCCGGCGTGTTTCTCCCCAGACAATGCTGCTCCAGCCCTGCTGGCTGTCAGAAGCAGGAAAGCACGCTCGGTGGGAAGCTTGCGGACTCAAGTTTATTTCCAAACCAGCAGCTTTAAAGGGCTCTCTATATAAAAAGTTCACATTCTTTTGTTAATGGTCTTGGCCTTCCCCGTGCTCAATTTCAAGGATAGTTTGTTTTTTGCTTAGGAAAGGAAGCAGCATAGAGATTAAAGTCTTGAGAGTGGTCCACTGGCGTCCCTCTGAAGGAAAGGCAAGCAGGAGGTGGTGTGTCCGTGGAGCTGCAGAAATAGTGTGTTCTTAGGGCTGAAATAAGGGACCGGTTTGGAGAAAAGTGCTAGCTTGGAAGTATTTCTTTGAAATTAACTATGTAATAACAGTTGAGACTTCTCAGGCTTAGAAAGTTAAGGTATAGTAAGAAGCCGTACAGTATCCTGGTGCGTAGACTTAACACTGTATTTTAACTCAGGTAATGTATGGCTTTTTTGTTTATTTTTTTCCTGCATTTTTAGGGGGGTGTTGAAATAAGTAAACTGGGAAGGTGCAGGGGAATTCTTAAATTCAATGCAAGGAGTTTTTGCTGAGTACCTGCAGCTTTCAAGGTATGAATATTAGTCACTGAGAACAAAAAGGGAAATTAGAAAACTTCAAGTCACTTCCAGGCTTGTAGGAGAGAAGATGTGTAGTGATGAATTATATCATTTATAAAGCACCCACTGGAACCCACACACTGTGCAAGACCTTTAGATCAGGCGCCTCACTCAGTTTTCTTCACCCTGTGCAGCAGGTGCTGTTATTTGCTTTTTTTAAAAAATTTATTATTATTTTTTGAGACAGGATCTCCATTTGTCGCCCAGGCTGGAATGCAGAGGCATGATCGCGGCTCACTGCAGCCTGGACCACCTAAGGCTCAAGGGAGTCTCCCACCTCAGCCCCACAAGTACTTGGGACTATCTGCGGGTGCTGCCACACCTGGCCAATTTTTTTGTAGAGACTGGGGTTTCACCATGTTGTCCAGGCTGGTCTTGAACTTTTGGACTCAAGCGATCTGCCCGCCTCGGGCCTCCCAAAGTGCTAGGATTACAGACATGAGCCATTGTGCCCGGCCTGTTGTTTCCTTTTTAGCTGAGGAAGAAGGGTTAGATAACTTGGCCAGTCGGTTGTAGGACTAGCACTAGTACAGTGTTGGGCACGTAGTAGGTGTTTAATAAATGACTGACGAGCAAGTGGCTCCAGAAGTCTCTGGTTCCATAGGCAGCCTTGAATAGAGGGCTTTACACACCTAATGATAATGACAGTTTGTGTTTACTGAACCCTGACTTGTGTCCAACCCTGCTATAGTGCCTTGCATGGATTCAATAATTTGAGCTTAGCAGCAACCTTAAGAGGAAGGTACTGTTATCTCCCCATTTATAAATGAGAAGCCAGGCACAGTGAGGCCCAAGATTGAAGAGCTCGTGGCCAAGAAGATGAAGATGCAGGTGGTTTGGTTATAGAGCTGGTGCTTGCTAAACGTGTTATATCTGTGATGGTCATTTTAGGTTAATAAAAGCTCTGTTTTTAGATTCATTATTCTGAGGGTTTATCATCAAGTTGTATGAGAAGGTGAGGGAGCCACTGTGTGTAGCGCAGTAACTCCGGCCTTCTGGACAGTAGGTGGGCATGGGATCACTGTTGTCACTAAACCTGGGAAATGATTCCTGGGTCAGGGCTCATTAATTGCGAAATGATTAAGGTAATAAAGCTGACACTGGAAACTTATCTAACTTCAGTTTTGTTATTTTCCTTGATCTACAAAGATAGTCAATACATTTTCACACCAAAAAGAACTGGCCAGGCTTGGTGGCTCATACCTATAATCCCAGGACTTTAGGAGGCCGAGGCGGGCGGATCACTTGACGTCAGGAGTTCGAGACCAGCCTGGCCAACATGGTTGAAACCCTGTCTCTACTGAAAATAAAAAAATTATCTGGGCCTAGTGGTACGTGCCTATAATTGCAGCCTGGGCAACAGAGCGAGAGACTGTCTCAGGATAAAAAAACAAACTACTGAGGTAGTTGAATATATTTTCCATTCCCCATTTGTGGATTAGTTAGGATGTGAGGCATGTTAGGGTTTAAATACATCCAGGGTCACTGAGGATCAGACCCCAGGGTTCCTTTGACTCAAGGCTTTTGTCTCAGCAAAACGTTGTCTTCCAGCAGGAAGGCAAGTGCTATGATTTTCCAGCAGGGTGGCTACTATGTATCTCTTCCTTATTTTTTCTTTTTTAAAATAATATAGGCACGTGCACATAATTTAAAAAATCAGTGCTAAAACACTTAAAAGAAAAGCTGCTCTCATCTCCTGTCTTTCTTTTTTTGAGACAGTCCTGATCTATCACTCAGGCTGGAGTACAGTGGCGCGATCTCGGCTCACTGCAACCTGCGCCTCCTGGGGTCAAGCAGTTCTCGTGCCTCAGCCTCCCTAGTAGCTGGGATGACAGGCGCCTGCCACCACGCCTGGCTAATTTTTGTATTTTTAATAGAGACGGGGTTTCATCATGTTGGCCAGGCTTGTCTCGAACTCCTGACCTCAAGTGATCTACCTGCCTTGGCCTCCCAAAGTGCTGGCATTACAGGCGTGAGCCACCGCCCCTGGCCGATCATCTTCAGTCTTTCCGGATAAGCAGCAGCCACTTGCAGCTCTTGAGCATTTACTTCATGTTTCTAATTATATGTTTGTATTGTCATGTCTTTATTCACCAATTTTAGGGGTTGACTATGGACTTCCATTAATGGCAGATTAGTGTAAGATTTAGATTAGAGAAGACTTTTGTTCTCTTATGTTCGTCCTGCCCCAATCAGAATGCATGTTCTTGGCCAGGGCCAGCAGCTCACGCCTGGGAGGCTGAGGTAGGAGGATCCCTTGAGCCCAGGAGTTTGAGACCAGCCTGGGCAACATAGTGAGACTTTGTCTCTATTAGAAGTAAAAAAGTTAGCTGGGCGTGGTAGTGGGATGTGCCTATAGTCCCAGCTACCTGAGGGGCTGAGGTGGGAGGATCGCTTGATCCCAGGAGGCCAAGGCTGCAGTGAGCTGTGATCGGGCCACTGCTCTGCACCCTGGGTGACGGAACAAAATCCTGTCTCAGAAAAAAAAAATGTGGCCGGGCGCAGTGCCTCACACCTGTAATTCCAGCATTTTGGGAGGCTGAGGCAGGCAGATTGTGAGGTCAGGAGATCGAGACCATCCTGGCTAACACACGGTGAAACCCCATCTCTACTAAAAATACAAAAAAATTAGCCAGGCATGGTGGTGGCTGCCTGTAGTCCCAGCTACTCGGGAGACTGAGGCAGGAGAATGGCGTGAACTTGGGAGGCGGAGCTTGTAGTGAGCCGAGATCGTGCCATTGCGCTTCAGCCTGGGCGACAGAGTGAGACTCCGTCTCAAAAAAAAAAAAATGCATGTTCTCTTGGCTTGGTATACAGCGTCATTCTGAGGAGTCTCCTCACCTTTCCCTGCATCTGATGCCACTCACTGTTTATTCCCTCTTGGTGATAGAACACACTCTCCAGTAGCTAGCCAGGAAGGGATGGTAAGCGGCAAACTTTTGGGATTTGCATGTCTGAAAATGTATTTACTCTTTTTGTTTTTTTTTTTGAGATGGAGTTCCGCTCTGTCGCCCAGGCTGGAGTGCAGTGGCGTGATCTCCACGCACTGCAGCCTCTGCCTCCTGGGTTCAAGCGATTCTCCTGCCTCAGCCTCCCAAGTAGCTGGAATTACAGGTGCTTGCTACCATGCCTGGCTAATTTTTGTATTTTTAGTAGAGACTGGGTTTCAACTTCTTGGCCGGGCTGGTCCCGAACTCCCAACCTCAGGTGACCCACCCACTTCGGCCTCCTAAATTGCTGGGACTACCAGAGGTCGCCCCCGTGCCCGGCCACAAATGTCTTTATTCTGCCCGTGCACTTAGTAAGTTTAGCTGGTAAGTTGGAAAGTCATTTTGAAGTCATAGCTCCAATATCTTTCAGTTTTCATTGTTACTCTTGAGAAGTCTGGTTTGGTCTTTTTTTGAGACAGTCTGGAGTATAGTGGTTCGATCATAGTTCTCTGCAGCCTTGACCTCCCGGGCTGAAGTAATCCTCCTACCTCAGCGCCCCGAGTAGTACCTGGGACTGCAGGCATGTGTCGCCATAGCCGGTTGATTTTTCTTTCTTTCTTTTTTTGAGATGGAGTCTCACCCTGTTGCCCAGGCTGGAGTGTGGTGGCGCCATCTTGGCTCACTGCAGCCTCCGCCTCCTGGGCTCAGGTGATTCTCCTGCTTCAGCTTCCCAAGTAGCTGGGATTAACAGGTGTGTGCCATCACGCCCGGATAATTTTTTTGTATTTTTAGTACAGACAGCGTTTCACCATCTTGGCCAGGCTGGTGTTGAACTCCTGACCTTGTGATCCACCCACCTCAGCCTGTCAGAGTGCTGGGATTACAGGCCAGGCATGAGGCACTGTGACTGGCCTCTTTTTTTTTTTGAGACATGGTTTCACCCAGTCGCCCAGGCTGGTGTGCAGTGGTATGATCTTGGCTCACTGCAACCTCCCTGGTTCAAGCAATTCTCCTGCCTCAGCCTCCTGAGTAGCTGTAATTACAGGTAGGCACCACCATGCCTAGCCTTTTTTTTTTTTTTTTTTCAGACGAGTGTCACTCTGTTGCCCAAGCTGGAATACAATGGCACAGTCTTGACTCACTGCAATCTCCGCTTCCCGGGTTCAAGCGATTCTCCTGTCTCAGCCTCCTGAGTAGCTGGGACTACAGGTGTGTATCACCACGCCTGGCTAATTTTTGTATTTTTAGTAGAGACAGGGTTTCATCATAGTGGCCAGGCTGGTTCCGAACTTCTGACCTCAAGTAAGTGATCCACCCTCCTCGGCCTCCCAAAGTGCTGGGATTACAGGTTTGAGCCACCGTGCCCGGCCTCCAGCTGATTTTTGTATTTTTAGTTGGGACGGGGTTTCACCATGTTGGCCAGGCTGGTCTCAAACTCCTGACCTCAAACGATCCGCCCGCCTCGGCCTCCCAAAGTATTAGGATTACAGGCGTGAGCCACTGTGCCTGGCAGTGACTTTTCTGTTTTTGTAGAAACAGGGTCTTGCCATGTTGCCAAGGCTTGTCTTGAACTCGGCCTCCTAAAGTTCTGGGATTAAAGGTGTGATCCACCGAGCCTGGCCCAGTTTCATTCTTCTTTTTTTTGAGACGGAGTTTTGTTCTTTTCACCCAGGCTGGGAGTGCAGTGACGCAATTTCGATTCACTGCAACCTCCACCTCCTGGGTTCAAGCAATTCTCTTGTCTTAGCCTCCCAAGTAGCTGGGATTACAGGCATCTGCCAGCACGCCCCACTAATTTTTATATTTTCAGTAGAGACGGGGTTTCGCCATATTGGCCAGGCTGGTCTAAAACTCCTGACCTCAGGTGATCCACCCGCCCCGGCCTCCCGGAGTGCTGGGATTGCAGGTGTCCACCACTGTGCTGGTGAGGCCCAGTTTCATTCTTAACCCTTTGTAAGCGCTATTCCCCTGCCAAACCTTTAGGATCACTGCATCTGTGATTTTCCTAATCTTTACCATGTGTTTAGTGCTAGCCTTTTTCATGTATTATGCAGATGCCCAAGTAGCTGTGAAATCTGAAGATTGCTACCCTTTTATTATAGGAGGTTTTTCTTTTTTTTTTTTTTTTTTTTTTTTGGGAGAGACACGATCTCACTGTGTTGGTCTCGCTGGTCTTGAACTCCTGGGCTCAAACAGTCCTCCTGCCTTGGCTCTGGAGTAGCTGGGACTGACTACAGGCATGCGCTACCACGCCTGGCTAATTTTTGTATTTTTAGTAGAGATGGGGTTTTGTCGTGTTGACCAGTTTGGTCTCACATTCCTGACCTCAAGTGATCTGCCAGCCTCGACCTCCCAAAGTGCTGGGATTACCTGTGTGAGCCACCGCGCCTGGCTGACAGTTTATTCTTTACTTTCTTCTCTGTGTTGTCCTTTTCTGTTTCCTTTAGTTGAATGTTGGACATCCTGTATTTAGTTTTCTAATTTTAAGTATATTTTTTCTTGTCATGTCTTGTTTTTTTTCTATTTTGGGGGAGCATTTTTGACCATTTCCCAATTTTTTTAATCAAAATTTTTAGCTTCAGTTATATATATATGTGTATATATATATTTTTTGAGACAGAGTTGCGCTCTTGTTGCCTAGGCTGGAGTGCAATGGCACGATCTCGCCTCACTTCAACCTCTGCCTCCTGGGTTCAAGTGATTCTCCTGCCTCAGCCTCTCGAGTAGCTGGGAACACAGGCATGCACCACCAACCCTGGCTAATTTTGTATCTTTTTTTGGTGGAGACAGGGTTTCTCCATGTTGTTCAGGCTGGTCTCGAACTCCTGACCTCAGGTGATCCACCCACCTCGGCCTCCCAAAGTGCTGGGATTACAGGCGTGAGCCACCTCGCCTGGACCAGTTGTTTTATTTTTATATTCTTTACTGTTTTCTATTCTTTTTTTAGTATCTCCTGTTCTTGTTTTATGTATATAGTATCTTTGCTTATTTTAATTACAATTAAAATTTTAAAGTAACAGTTAAAGTTATTTAAAAAACTATTTAAAAAAATGTCCCAGCCTGTGCAACATGGCAAGACCCTAAAATCTGGGACTTCCGGCATGCATCACCATGACCAGCTGGTGCGTGCCTGAAGTCCCAGCTACTCAGGAGGCTAAGGCAGGAGGATCGCTTGAATCTGGGAGGTTGAGGCTGCAGTGAGCCATGATCACACCACTGCACTCCAGCCTGGGCGACAGAGCAAGAAACTCTGTCTCTAACCAAAAAAAAAAAAAAAGAGGGTTTCCTTCATTTTTTGTGTTTTCCCTGCATTCATTCCTCTTTGCTGTCTTATCTCTTAGTCTTTCTTCCGTGATGTAGCCTTTCCTTCAGTGTCTCATTGTCTTTGGTCATTTTGCCGTGTTGCGAATAAAGCACTCACCATGGAAAGCTGAGTGCTGGGGTCTTGTTTACTTGTTGCTTTCACTGTGGGATGAAGGTTGGCTGTTGCTGTTTTGTTGGCTCTCTTGCAGATTTTTTTTTTTTGGGACGGAGTTTCGCTCTTGTTGCCCAGGCTGGAGTGCGATGGCGTGATCTCTGCTCACTGTAACCTCCGCATCCTAGGTTCAAGCAATTCTGCCTCAGCCCCCCCAGTAACTGGGATTACAGGCATGTACTACCACACCAGGTTAATTTTGTTTTTGTTTTGTTTTGTTTTGAGACGGAGTCTCGCTTTGTTGCCTAGGCTGGAGTGCAGTGGCCTGGTCTTGGCTCACTGTGACCTCCATCTCCTAGGTTCAAGCGATTCTCCTGCCTTAGCACCCCCTAGTAGCTGGGATTACAGGCATGCGCCACCACACTCGGCTAATTTTTGTATTTTTGGTAGAGACAGGTTTTCACCATGTTGGCCAGGCTGGTCTCAAACTCCTGACCTCAGGTGACCCACCCCCGCTTGCCTCCCAAAGTGCCAGGATTATAGGCATGAACCACCACGCCTGGCTTTTTTTTTTTTTTTTTTTTTTTGAGACAGAGTCTCGCTCTGTCGCCCAGGCTGGAGTGCAGTGGTGCAATCTCGGCTCACTGCAAGCTCCGCCTCCCAGGTTCACGCCATTCTCCTGTCTCAGCCTCCCGAGTAGCTGGGACTACAGGCGCCCGCCACCACACCTGGCTAATTTTTTGTATTTTTAGTAGAGACGGGGTTTCACTGTGTTAGCCAGGATGGTCTCTATCTCCTGACCTTGTGATCCGCCCGCCTCGGCCTCTCAAAGTGCTGGGATTACAGGCGTGAGCCACCGCGCCCAGCCTTTTTAAAATTTTTTTTTTTAAAGATGCAGTCTCTCTCTGTCACCCATGCTGGAGTGCAGTGGCACAGTCTCAGCTAACTGCAACCTGCACCTCCCGGCTTCAAACCATTCTCCTGCCTCCCTCCCGAGTAGCTGGGATTACAGGTGCCCACCGCCACGCCGGGATAAGTTTTTGTATTTTTTGTAGAAACAGGGTTTCACCATGTTGTCCAGGCTGTTCTCAAACTCCTGATCTCAGGTGATTTGCCCACCTTGACCTCCCAAAATGCTGGGATTACAGACGTGAGCTGCCGCGCCTGGCCCTCTTCCAGATGTTTCTATCTGCTGGTTTGTTTTCAGGGATGGTTTGGTTTTCTTGAATGATCCCTCAATTTCTTGCCTTGCTGGTATAAGCAGGAATTTTTTTTTTTTTTTTTTTTTTGAGATGGAGTCTTGCTCTTGTCACCCAGGCTGGAGTGCGTTGGTGCAGTCTCAGCTCACTGCAGCCTCCGCTTCCCAGGGTCAAGCAATTCTCCTGCCTCAGTGCCCTCCCACCCCCCGAGTAGCTGGGATTACAGGTGTACACCACCACGTGTGGCTACTTTTTGTATTTTTAGTAGAGAGGGGGTTTCGCCATGTTGGCCAGGCTGGTCTTGAACTTCGGACCTCAAGTTATCCACCCGCCTGGGTCTCCCAAAATAATGGGATTACAGGCGTGAGCCACCGTGCCCGGCCGATTTTAGTGGACCTTTTTACGGGGCTAAAAGTCTAGTGTCCTGTGGCTAAGAAGACCAGTACTTGCTTGAGGAGGAGACCTGAGAGGTCAGCTGTTCTCAGGTGGAGTTTTGTCCACATTCCCCTTTGTAGCTGCAGGCATCACCCCCGTTGTCCGTACCCTTCTGTGTTTTCTGGTCCCCTTTGTAGCTGCAGGCATCACCCCCGTTGTCCGTACCCTTCTGTGTTTTCTGGGGTCAGTCTGCCGGCTGCTCAGCTGCAACTCCTTTATTTAAGTTTCTTCTTCCTCTACTCTGTGGGATGGGTTAGCTGTCCTCTACCGCTCCATCTTCCTATTTGTGTTTTCTTTAGGGATTTTACATGTCTTGGGGTTTATGTGTCTCTTTCCTGCTTTTCTTGTCTTTGATTGATTTTTGCTAAGAGAAGGGGGAGGATCAGAAGCAATTTTTCTTTTTTTTAAATGATTAATTTTAAACATTTAATTTTTTTTTTTTGAGACAGAGTCTCGCTCTGTCGCCCAGGCTGGAGTGCAGTGGCGCGATCTCGGCTCACTGCAATCTCTGCCTCCCGGGTTCACGCCATTCTCCTGCCTCAGCCTCCCGAGTAGTTGGGACTACAGGCGCCCGCCACCACGCCCGGCTAATTTTTTGTATTTTTAGTGGAGATGGAGTTTCATCATGTTAGCCAGGATGGTCTTGATCTCCTGACCTCGTAATCTGTCCGCTTCGGCCTCCCAAAGTGCTGGACTTACAGATGTGAGCCACCATGCCCAACCTAAACATTTAATTTTTAATTACATTTAATATAATTTATAAAACATTTTGTAGAGATGGAGTCTCACTGTGTTGCCCAGGCTGATCTCCAGCTGGGCTCAGGCGATTCTCCCGCTTTGGCCTCTCGAAGTGTTGGGATCACAGGCATGAGCTGCTGTGCCTGGCCTGAGAAGCATTTTCCATAAATCTTGAGAAGCAGATTCTCCCATAAACTAGAAGCACAGCTGTCCTATGAAAAGGGCTGCCTGTCTTGGGATCTTACTGTGTCAGTTCTTGGTTGTGGTCAGAAGGTTCTGGAGTCATAATAAGGGCCAGCAAGGGTGATGTTTGTGCCTCAGCTCTCATGTCGAAAAGAGCATCTGTGGCTACCTTAGTTACTGGAGATCTTACATGTGGCCAGAGCCAGAGCTGGGGCTAGAGCCCTGGTTTTCTGTCATGTGCTCAAAGAGCTGTGTAGGTTTGACCACATTTTATTGAGTTTTTCTTGGAAAGTAATTTGGCTTATAAGAATCATGTTTTGGGTTCTTTAGGAGCCTTTATTATTATTATTTTTAAAAATCATTTCATTGGATTTAGCATGGCTGATGGATGCCTTTTCCTCACGTAAGTGGGCAGTTTGATTTTAAGTTGCTCACTCAGCAGACCAGGTAGGGATAGTTATTTGCTTTTGTATTTGTTTTTTTTTTGTTTGTTTTTGAGACGGAGTTTTGCTCTTGTTGCCCAGGCTGGAGTGCAATGGCGCAATCTTGGTTCACTGGAAACTCCGCCTCTCAGGTTCAAACGTTTCTCCTGCCTCAGCCTCCTGAGTAGCTGGAATTACAGGTGCCCACCACCATGCCCGGCTATTTTTGTATTTTTTGTAGAGGTGGGATCTCTCCATGTTGGTCAGGCTGGTCTCGAACTCCTGACCTCAGGTGATCTGCCCGCCTCGGCCTCCCAAAGTGTTGGGGTTACCGGTGTGAGCCACTGCATCCGACCAATTTTTCTTTTTTTTTTTTTGAGACAGAGTCTTTCTCTGTCGCCCAGGCTGGAGTGCAGTGGTGCGATCTCGGCTTACTGCAAGCTCTGCCTCCCAGGTTCTCGCCATTCTCCTGCCTCAGCCTCCCGAGTAGCTGGGATTACAGGCACCCGCCACCATGCCCAGCTAATTTTTTCTGTTTTTACTAGAGATGGGGTTTCACTGTGTTAGCCAGGCTAGTCTCGATCTCCTGACCTCGTGATTGGCCCTCCTTGGCCTCCCAAAGTGCTGGGATTACAGGTGTGAGCCACCGCGCCCGGCTGAGAATAGTTATTAGAGCCCAGTTAATTTGGCCCATGGCAGGTATGATACAGAAAGCATTACTTCATCTCCTTTCTTACTGTTTTGCTTCTCTTTAACTTGTAATATTTTCATATATTAAAAAAAACATCTCTTTGATGGTTTTGGATTTTGAAAAATAAAAGCTAAAGTGGCTGCTGTACCTCTTCAGAGGTAGCATTTCCTTTGAAATGGAGTCTCTTAGATAAGAGGTCTCTTTCCCAGGAATGTCACTGTGAGCTGCTGTTTCGTTCTGGAAAGCTTGTGGATTTCTTTCTGTATTCTAGTTGTGACAGGCTGGTTCTGATCACAGCATATTGAAGATGCTGTTTGAGCACTCTCTGTTTATACGGTGCTATTCCAGGTATTTGTAAGAGGACATACAAAGTTTAGAGATTGGTCCCTGATTTTACAAAATTTAATAATAGAACAGAGCAAATATTACTGAGTAGGAAATGAGAGTCAGTTAAAAGTAAACAAGAAGAGGCTGCTGGATGGCCATAATTGCTGTGGCCACATGTGTGGCGATAAGCTCGTTGAGGAAGATGAGTTAGTCTAGGTCTTTTTTTCCCTTTAACAGCTTCTTGTCCAACGCATAGTCTAGGTCTTAAAGGATGTAAGACATGAATTGGCATGAGAAGGTGTATGAAGTGTACATTAACAAAAATTAGGCATTTTAGCAAATTTAGAAAACCTAGAACCCTCAGAACGCCAAATATTTGTCATCTGTTTTTTCCTGATCCGCATGAGTGTATGTGTTTTTATTTTAATTGCTGGTAATCAGTGATTATGTGCCGTTGTACTTCCTCTGTCCTGTATTGTCTGACGTGCAATCGTGTCTTCAGTGTTTTTGGTAGCTGCATGGTGTGTGACATATAAAAGTCCCAGTTTCCTCGACTGTGATTTGGGTGAGGTCTGTATCCTTTGGTACACAGTGGAGTTACAAGGTCAGAAGGGGAGGGTGGCACGAGATGAAGCTGGCAAGGCAGGGCAAGGTCATCTGGGGCCGTGTTACCATGGTAACAAGTTGGGCTGTTTCATAACCACTGTAGACAGTCCTTGAAGATTTTAGGCATGGAGTGATATTTTAAAAAGATGACCCTGGCTGAGTGGATGAAGGGAGACTGTAGTGGAAATAGGGGGCCCGTGAGCAGGCTTGACTTGAGTGGCTTAGGTCAGTCATGACATAGGTGTTTAGATTTAATTGTTTGAGCATATAGGACAGTTACATGGTTCAAAATGGAAAAAGTGTGGCCGTGTGCAGTGGCTTATGCCTGTAATTCCACCACTTTGGGAGGCCGAGGCAGGCGGGTCGATCACCTGACGTCAGGAGTTTGAGAGCAGCCTGGCCAACATGGTGAAACGCTGTCTCTAATAAAAATATAAAAAATTAGCCTGGTGTGGTGGCGGGTGCCTGTAATCCCAGCTACTCGGGAGGCTGAGGCCGGAGAATTGCTTGAACCCGGGAGGTGGAGGTTGCAGTGAACTGAGATTGTGCCATTGGACTGCAGCCTGGGTAACAAGAGTGAAACTCCATCTTGGGAAGAAAACAAAAATAAAACAAAATTGAAAAAGTACCTCCCTAGCCACTCAGTTCTTCTCTTGGGAGGTCCCCAGTATTACTGTGCATATTTCATGATATTTATGAACATGCAGCCGTGTGTCACTTACGGACATTTTGGTCAATGGCAGACCACATACCTGTGGGTGGTCATAAGATTGTAATGGAGTCAGGCGTGGTGGCTCACACCTGTCATCCCAGCACTGGGAGAGGCTGAGGCAGGAGCATCATTTGAGCCCAGGAGGTCAAGACCAGACTGGACAACATAATGAGACCCTGTCTCTACAAAAAATAATAAAAAATTAGTTGGGCATTGTGGTGTGTGCTGTAGACCCAGCTACTCTGGGAGGCTGAGGTGGGGGAGTTGTTTGACAGGAGGTCAAGACTGCAGTGAACCATGTTGGTGCTGCTGCACTTCAGTCTGGGCAGCAGAGCAAGACCCTGTCTCAAAAAAAAAAAAAAAAATTAATAATAGAGGCTAGAAATTCTTATTGCCTAGTCGTGTAGTGGGCATTGTTTTGTAGTAGGGTAGTGTGCTACCTTTTCTATGTTCAGACATACAGGTATCATTGTGTTACACTTACCTACAGTACCACGCTGTGCAGGTTTGTAGCCTAGAAGCCATAGGCTTCACCATACAGTCTAGGTGTGTCATAGGCTATCCCGTCTTGGTTTGCGGAAGTGCACTCTTTGATGTTTGCACCGTGATGAAATCACCTACTGATGCATATCTCAGAATGTATCCCCCTCATTAAGTGTCACGTGATCGTACAAATACATGTATAGATATTTTAGACTTTTTATGATGGAACTTTTTCAAACTTCCTCAAAGGTAGGTATATATGAACACTGTTACCTGTCCCCCAGCATTAACAGTTATCTCATAATGGTCAGTCTTGTTTCAGCTGTAATGCCTCCCTCACCCCTACCCTATCTGCAATTATATTGAAGCAGTTCTCAGGCATATTTTTTCTGTGAATATTTCAGTTAATGTAAATATTTCAGTCAATAAATAGTGTTCAGATTTCTTGTTGCAGTTTAAATTAGGAACAAAATATGGTCTATTCATTAGCTTTGGTAGAGATCTCTTAAATCTCAGTATATTGATTTCTCCTCCATGTCTTTATTGTTATTTATTTTTTCTCATGTCTTTATTTTTTCTTGCAATTAAGTTTTGAAGAGAATGGTTCATTTGTCCCAGCATTTCCTATAACCTTGTTTTGCTGATTGCATCTTAATGGTGGCGTTTAGCATGTTCCTCTTTCCTGTAGTGCCTGTCACTGACACACACTTACTATCTAGAACTGCTGATGTCCAGTGTGAGAGCCACTCACCACACGTGGCTCTGGAGTACTTGAAACATGGTTAGTGTGAGGTGAGATGTGTGGTGAGTGCAGAAAACACCTGGGATTTTGAATGCAGATTGTAAAAAAGAGAATGTAAATGATCACATTAATACTTTAAAAATGTTGATTGCATGTGGATATATAGTACTTTGGATATATTGGGTTAAATAAAATATTGAAAGTTATTTGGTGTGTTTCTGGTTTTTAAAAATGTGACGGGCTGGGTACAGTGGCTCATGCCAGTCCCAGCACTTTGGGAGGCCAAGGTGGGTGGATCATGAAGTCAGGAGATCGAGACCATCCTGGCTAACACGGTGAAACCCCACCTTCTACTAAAAATACAAAAAATTAGCCAGGCGTGATGGCACGTGCCTGTGGTCCCAGCTACTCAGGAGGCTGAGGCAGGAGAATTACTTGAAACTGGGAGGCGGAGGTTGCAGTGAGCCGAGATTGCACTGCTACACTCCAGCCTGGGCAACACAGTGAGACTCGCCTCAAAAAAAAAAAAAAAGTGACAACTAGAAAATTAGGAATTACGTACATGGTTCCCTCTGTGGTTCACATTGTCTTTCAGTTGGATAGCCCTGGTCCAGGGGCTCCATCAGATGCAGATTTGTCTTTTTTTTTTTTTTTTCCAGTAAGAATGTATCACAACTGGTATCATTCTTATATTCATTTATTTTATTTTTATTTATTGTTTTTTTTTTTTGTGATGGAGTCTCACTCTGTCACCCAGGCTGGAGTGCACTGGAGTGATCTCGGCTCACTGCAACCTCCGCCTCCCGGGTTCATGCCATTCTCCTGCCTCAGCCTCCTGAGTAGCTGGGACTACAGGCGCCCGCCACCACCCCCAGCTAATTTTTTTTTGTATTTTTATTAGAGACGGGGTTTCACTGTGTTAGCCAGGATGGTCTCGATCTCCTGACCTCGTGCTCTGCCCACCTTGGCCTCCCAAAGTGTTGGGATTATAGGCATGAGCCACCACGCTGTCCTGTATGGAGTTTTAAATTTAATCCTTACAACAGCTTTATCAGGTGG
This sequence comes from Chlorocebus sabaeus, assembly GCF_047675955.1. NCBI lineage: Eukaryota > Metazoa > Chordata > Mammalia > Primates > Cercopithecidae > Chlorocebus > Chlorocebus sabaeus. The sequence continues at coordinate 113,966,868 of NC_132915.1, forward strand.
GGTCACTAACCCAGTTACTCCATTTCACGGAAGAGGAAGTGAGTGTCTTTCCATTGTGTTTTAGCCAGGTAATCTGAGGTACCCTTTGGGTCCCAGAACAGCAAAAGAGTAAAGCGTCTTTGGAGTTTGAATTCAAGCTTCCTGGGCGTTACCTGTGTGAGCTGCAAACTCGGGGCAGGAGGAGGAGGTGGTGCTCCCAGGGGTCCCATGACTCGCGTGGACTCCTGGTGGCGTCATTTTGTGCCGTCTGTGGTGTAGGCAGCCTGTCCCTCGGGCACCTGCCATAGCCGGAGTCTCCTGGTCTTCCCTTTGCGCAGCTTGGTCAGGAGACATTTAGGGCCGTCAACAAGGAGCATAAAACCCCAGCCCCTTGTTTGTGTTTTGTCTCTTGTGATTTCTGTTTCAATTTCCTGGCCCCGTTAGCTGTGTCCATCATGCAGATCAGTGCGTCGTACGGAATGCTGTCCAGACGTTACAGGTGGACTTGCTCCCTCATGCGTTCCGTTTCCATTTTCTTTTATTTGAGATCACTTAATTTTGCTTTATTGATTGATTTTTAAGACTGGGTCTTGCTCTGTCACCCAGGTTGGAGTGCAGTGGCGCAGTCTCAGCTCACTGCATCCTGGACCTCCTGGGCTCAGGTCGTCCTCCCATCTCAGCCCCCAAGTAGCTGGGGCCACAGGCGTGCATCACCACACCAGGCTAATTTACACACGTTTTGTATTTGTTTATTTTCGAGACAGGACCTCATTGTGTTATCCAGGCTGGAGTGCAGTGGCTCGATCTTGTTCAGGTGATTCTCCCACATCACCCTCCTAAGGACCTGGGCCACAGGGTCACGTCTGTTGCCTTTTCAGCATGTTTACTGTCACTTAGATGCAGTAATGATACTGTCGTGTCGAGGGCTTCGATGACTTTCCCACGTGGCCGGTACACGTTAGAGCTGGCTCTGCCCTGGACTAGGACGGTGCGGTAGAAGGGCGTTGGGGGAGAGTTGGGAGGGAATCGCAGAAGTCACTTGAGAGTTGCGGGTGGGAGTAAGTCAACCTTTCCGCCTCAGTTCACCTGGAAAATGCAGAGGCGAATGCACCAAGATGTAGTCTGAGTTGTGCTCTTTTTTTTGTTTTTGTTTTTGAGATGGGGTCTCGCTGTGTTGCCCAGGTTGGTCTTAAAACTCCTGGGCTCGAGCAGTCCTCCCGCCTCAGCCTCCCGAGTAGCTGGGATGACAGGTGTGTGCCACCACACCAGGTAATTTTTTTTTTTTTTTTTTTTTTGAGGCGGAGTCTCGCTCTGTGCCCCAGGCTGGAGTGCAGTGGCGCAATCTCGGCTCACTGCAAGCTCCGCCTCCCGGGTTCACGCCATTCTCCTGCCTCAGCCTCCCGAGTAGCTGGGACTACAGGCGCCCGCCACTGCGCCCGGCTAATTTTTTTCTATTTTTTAGTAGAGACGGGGTTTCACCATGGTCTCGATCTCCTGACCTTGTGATCCGCCCGCCTCGGCCTCCCAAAGTGCTGGGATTACAGGCGTGAGCCACCGCGCCCGGCCCACACCAGGTAATTTTTGTATTTTTGGTAGAGACAGGGTTTCATCATGTTGCCCAGGCTGGTTTGAGCTCTTGGCCTCAAGCCATGTGCCTGCCTTGGCCTCCCAAGATGCTGGGATTGCAGGCGTGAGCCACTGTACCCGGCCAAGACCACTTCTTAAACCATTTAATGACTGTTTCTTTGGTTATCCTCCTGGGTATAGCATCACATGGGGCAGGTTGCTAACCTAGGTGGGCTGATGGGGCTGTGGAGACCATGCTAATGATTCTCGTCCTTGTAATAAGGGCAGTAGGAGGGTTTCAAGGCAGGGAGTGACTTCATCAGGTTTGCGTGTTAGGCTCTGGCTTCCTTCCTGGTCTTCCTGCTGCTGTGTGAAGTACGGATTGTAGACGGACGGCAGTGGAGGCAGCAAATGCAGTCCTCAGGAAGTGGGTGGTCACCAGTTATGTGGCAGATGAGGAGGGCACAAGGATGACTTTTGTGGGACTAGGCCGGAGCCAGCCAAATGCTGGGTTCTCTGCTTGAGCAGAAGAAGGGTGGGTGGCGGTGCCATTCACGCAGACAGGGAAGGCATGCTCGGGTCAGCTCTGGGGCGGTTTATTCCAGGAGTGGCAAACTCTTTCTGTGCAGGCTGGATAGTATTTCGGACTCGTGCACCAAGAAGCAAAATCAAGGATAACTCCACAAATTTTTATTGACAAAGATCAAAATATAGTTGACTACTTTTTTTTTTTTTTTTGTAATACAGATCTACTGATTAGAAGAACAGAATTTTTTGGGGGATAACATTTTACTTAATTGGGGTTCAAAGTTAATGTTCCCTGTCATAAAAATTACTGGAACTGTTCATCTGTTACGTGCCTATCTGTGATAAGTTTTCTGTGTTTCATCTTTGAAAATGTCTTCACACTGATCGCTGTTGCCATATTCCAGTATCAGTACAGGAGCAGATGATTTATTTTTATTGAGATGTAATTCATTTACTTATAAAATTCACATTTTAAAATGTGCACCTCAGTGGGGTTCTTTGGTATGTTTGGAATGGTACAACCATTACCACTACTTCCAGATCGTTCTGTCACCCCAAAAAGAAACCTCATACCCGTTAGCAGGCATTCCCTAATCCTTCTCTGACCCCCCACCCTGCTCTACTGTTTTGCAAATATTTTCTCTCATTCTGTGGGTTATCTTTTCACTTTCTAATTTTTTTTTTTTTTTTTTTGAGACAGAGTCTCACTCTGTCGCCCAGGCCGAAGTGAAATCTTGGCTCACTGCAACCTCCGCCTCTCCGGTTCAAGCCATTCTCCTGCCTCAGCCTCCTGAGTAGCTGGGATTACAGGTGTTCGCCCGGCTTATTTTTGTATTTTTAGTAGAGTCGGGGTTTCACCACGTTGGTCAGGCTGGTCTTGAACTCCTGACTTCAAGTGGTCCACCTGCCTCGGCCTCTCAAAGTGGTGGGATTACAGGTGTGAGCCACTGCGCCCGGCCTAATTTTTCTTTTCTTGGTGCTTTCCTTTGAAGCACAAATGTTTTTAATTTTTGATGAAATCCAACTTTCTTGTTTTTCCCCTTGGTTTCTTTGCTTTTGTTGTCGTGTCTGATTGCCCAATCCAAACCAGGGAGTTTATGTTTCCTTGGAAAAGTTGCATAGTTTTAGCTCTTACTTTTAAGTCTTTGATCCGTGTTGACTTAATTTTTGTACATGATGTTAGGTAGGATCCAGGCTTCATTCTTTTCACTTACAGTTGGCTCAATGGCACTTGTTGAAAAGACTGTGTTTTCCCCATGGAATTGCCTGGCCATCATTTTTGAAAATCAGTTGAACATAAATGTGATGGTTCATTTCTGGGTTCTCAGTTCTATTCCATTGATCTATACGTCTGTCCTTATGCGAGTACCACCCTGTCTGCGTTATTGCAGCAGTGTAATAAGTTTTGTGATGAGGAAATGTGAGTCCTTTGACTTTGTCTTTCTTTTTCAAGACTGGGTCCCTTGCGTTTTCTTTCTTCCTTTCTTTCCTTTCTTTCTTTCCTTTCTTTCTTTCCCCTTTCCTTTCCCCTTTCCTTTCCTTATTTTTTTGAGACGGAGTCTTGCTCTGTCACCCAGGCTGGAGTGCAGTGGCGTGATCTTGGCTCACTGCAAGCTCCGCCTCCCGGGGTCACGCCATTCTCCTGCCTCAGCCTCCTGAGTAGCTGGGACTGCAGGCACCCACCACCTCGCCCGGCTAATTTTTTTTTTTGTATTTTTAGTAGAGATGGGGTTTCACTGTGTTAGCCAGGATGGTCTCCATCTCCTGACCTCGTGATCTGCCCGCCTCAGCCTCCCAAAGTGCTGGGATTACAGGCTTGAGCCACCGTGCCTGGCTGTCCCTTGCATTTTCATGTGAGTTTTAGGATCATGTTGTCAGTATCTGCAAAAAAGCCTTTTGGGATCTTGAAAGGGATTGTGTTGAATATGTCGATCAATTTAGGATATGGCCATCTTAGTAGCAAGTCTTCCAACTGGGGAACACCGGATGCTTGTCCATTTATTTAGGTCTTCTATTTTATTTTATTTTATTTTATTTTATTTTATTTTATTTTATTTTATTTTATTTTATTTTATTTTTTTAATTTATTTTGAGACAGAGCCTTGCACTGTCACCTGGGCTGGAGTGCGGTGGCACTCCAGTTCAGCTACCATGCCCAGCTAATTTCTTGTTTGTATTTTTGGTAGAGACGGAGTTTCACCATGTTGGCCAGGCTGGTCTCCAACACCTGACCTCGTGATTCGCCCTCCTTGGCCTCCCAAAGTGTTGGGATTACAGGTGTGAGCCGCTGTACCTGACCTTCAATTTTATTTAACAATATTTTCAGGGCCGGGTGCGGTGGCTCATGCCTGTGATCCCAGCACTTTGGGAGGCTGAGGCAGGCGGATCACGAGGTCAGGAGATCGAGACCATCCTGGCTAACACGGTGAAACCCTGTCTGTACTAAAAATATAAAAAATTAGCCAGGCGTGGTGGTGGGCGCCTGTAGTCCCAGCTACTTGGGAGGCAAGAGTCTGTCTCAAAAAACAAAACAAAACAAAAAGCAGTATTTTCATGTGTAAGTCTTGTAGTTATTTCTTAGAAGTATTTCATTCTTTTTGATGCTATTATAAATACAATTTTTAAAAATTTCTTTTTTTTTTGAGATGGAGTCTTGCTCTGTCACCCAGGCTAGAGTGCAGTGGCGCGATCTCGGCTCACTGCAACCTCCGCCTCTTGGGTTCAAGCAGTTCTCCTGCCTCAGCCTCCTGAGTAGCTGGGATTACAGGTGCACACCACTATGCCCGGCCAGATTTCATTTTTAGATTGCAATTGTATAGACATAAAATTGATTTTTATATATTGAATCTTGTATCCTGCAACTTTGCTGAATTTTTTTGGTGTGGATTCCTTGGGATTTTCTAGATATAGGACAATGTCATTTGGGAATAGAGTTGTAGTTCTTCACTTTTTTCCTTCCCTAATTGCCCTGGCCAGTAAAATGTTGAATAGAAGTGGTGAAAGCTGACATTCCCATCTTCATTCCTGTTTTTAGGGGGAGGCTTTTCGTTTTTTACCATTAGATATGATATTAGCTGTGGGTTTTTCCATAGATGCCATTTATCAGATTGAGGAATTCCCTGTTACTTCTGGCTTGTTGAGTGTTTTCATTATAAAGAGGTTTTGGATTTTGTCAAATGTTTTTCTCCATCTGTTGAGATGATTTTGTAGTTTTCCCCCGTTATTGATACAGTGTCTGACATTGATTTTCATATGCTCAGCCGGCTCTGCATTTCTGCACTGAATCCTTTTGGGTATGGTATCTAATCCTTTTTAAGTCTTGCTGAGTTTGATTTGCTAGTATTTTATTGGGGATTGTTGCATCTTTGTTCATAAGTGGTATTATGTTGGTCTGTAGGTATTTGTTTTTTAAAATTTTTTTCTATTATTTTTTTTTGGACAGAGTTTCACTCTTGTTGCCCAGGCTGGAGTGCAATGGTGTGATCTCGGCTCACCGCAAACTCCGCCTTCGTTCAAGTAATTCTCCTGCCTCAGCCTCCCGAGTAGCTGGGATTACAGGCATGCTCCACCATGCCAGGCTAATTCTGTATTTTTAGTAGAGACGGAGTTTTGCCATGTTGGCCAGGCTGGTCTTCAACTCCTGACCTCAGGTGATCCGCCTGCCTCGGCCTCCCAGAATGCTGGGATTACAGGTGTGAGCCACTGCGCCTGGCCTAAAACATTTTTAAAATTTTATTTTAGATAGGTGGTCTTGCTCTGTGGCCCTGCTGGAGTGCAGTGGTGCCATCATGGCTCACTGCAGTCTTGAAGTCCTGAGCTGAAGTGATCCTCCTACCTCAGTCTCCTGAGTAGCTGGGACTACAGGCAAGTGCCTGTCGTTTTCTGTGTGTTATCTTTGTGTATTTGGTGCAAAAGTAATACTGGCTTTATAGAATGAGTTGAGAAGTGTATTTCCCTTTTCCATTTTTGGGAAGAGTTTGTGAAGCACCGGTTATCACGTCTTTAAATGTTTGATTAAAATTCACCTGTGTGCCAGGCGCGGTGGCTCACGCTTGTAATCCCAGCACTTTGGGAGGCCGAGGCGGGCGGATCGGGCGGATCATGAGGTCAGGAGAGATCAAGACCACCCTGGCTAACATGGTGAGACCCCGTCTCTACTAAAGATACAAAAAATTAGCCGGTCGTGGTGGTGGGCGCCTGTAGTCCCAGCTACTCTGGAGGCTGAGGCCGGAGAATGGCGGGAACCCGGGAGGCGGAGCTTGCAGTGAGCCAACATCGTGCCACTGCACTCCGGCCTGGGAGACAGTGAGACTCCATCTCAAAAAAAAAAAAAAAAAAATTCACCTGCAAAGCCATCTAGATCTTGGCTTTTCTTTATCGGAAGCTTTAAAAATTATTAATTTCCTTATTTGTTCTAGGTGTGCGGGTTTGCTGTTTATTCCTGAGTTATCTTTGTTGTTCCGTGTCTTCCTAAGAATTTGTTAATCGCATCTAGGTTATCTAGTTTGTGGTATGCTGTCACTCATAGTATTCCCTATGACCATTTTTATTTCTGTCAGGGCTTGTGTTTCCTCTTTGATGCTAATAGATTTTAGTAAGTGGGGTGATTTTTCTCTTTTTCTTGGTCATTCTAGCTAAAGTTTTGTGAATTATGTTGAAATTTTCAGAGAAGCAACTTTTTTTTTTTTTTTTTGAAATGGAGTTTCGCCCTGTCACCCAGGCTGGAGTGCAGTGACACCATCTTGGCTCACTGCAACCTCCGCCTCCTGGGTTCAAGCGATTCTCCTGCCTTGGCCTCCTGAATATTTGGGAATACAGGAGTGCGCCACCATGCCCAGCGTATTTTTGTATTTTTCTAGTACAAAAGTTAGCAATTTTTGTATTTTTAGTAGACGGGGTTTCACCATGTTGGCTGTGCTGGTCTTGAGCTCCTGACCTCAGTTGATCCACCCGCCTCAGCCTCCCAAGTAGCTGGGATTACAGGCACCCGCCACCATGCCCGGATGATTTTTGTATTTTTAGTAGAGATGGTGTCTCACCACGTTGGCCAAGCTGGTCTTGAACTCCGGACTTGAAATGATCCACCCACCTTGGCCTCCGAAAGTGCTGGGATTGCAGGCATAAGCTACTGCGCCCGGCCTAGTTTTTTACTAGTTTCTTAATGCTTTAGCTATGTTATAGAATGAATTCCATTCCCCCCAAAAATATGTTGAAGTCCTAAACCCCAGTACTTCAGAATTTGACCTTATTTGGAAATAGGTCATTTGACCTTGTTTGGAAATTAGTTAAGATGAGATCATCGTTGAGTAGGGTAGGCCTCTAATCCGGTACAACTTGTGTGTCCTCTTAAAAAAAGGATGCCTTGTGAACACAGACATGCACAGAAAGAGGACAGCATGCAGACACACAGGGAGAAGGTGGTGCGTGACTGGGGTGATGGTTCCATAAGCCAAGGACTGTCAGGGACGGCCAGCAGACCCTAGAGCCTGGCCGAGGCAGGGGATTGCACTCCAAAGCCATTACAGAGCACACGGCCTACTGACACCTTCATCATGGACTTCTGGCCCTCAGAACTCCGAGACCATACATCTCTGTTGTTACACGTGTCCTGGGAAAAAACAAGCTGCTTCCTATAAATGTTGATATGTTGTATTTTCATTTTTATTCAGTTCAGAATATTTTCTCTTTTCCCTTGTGACTTCAGAAGTGTGTCATTTAATTTCTAAATATTTCGGTATTTCCCAGATTTTGTTGTTTTGTTGATTTCTAATGTAATTCCTGTATGGTCAGAATTATACTTTGTATAATTTCAGTGTGTTTAATTTGTTAGATTAGAAAAAATCCCTTATTATATTCTGTCCTGGGGAATGTTTCATCCGTGCTTGAAAATAATGTGCATTATGCATTTATTAGGTGGAATGTTCCCTATATGTCAGATTGAATTGGTTGATAGTATTAAGTCTTCCTTATTCTTTCTCATTTTCTTTCTAGTTCTATTAGTTATTGAGAGTAGAGTATGAGATCTACAGTACTGTTGAATTTCGTGTTTGTACCTCCAGTTCTATTGGTTGTTGCCTTGCGTTTTGAGGCTGCGTTGTCGTGCGTGTGTTTATAGTCGTTATGTCTGCCTGGTTGTTTTGACCCTTCTCTCGTTATGAAATGTCCCTCTTTGTCTCTATAAATGTTTTTGTTTTAAAGTCTATTTTGTCTGATATCAGTATAGCCACTTCAGTTTTTTAATGGTTTATTTTTGCATGCTATATCTTTTTTTGGCCTTTTACTTTTAATCTCCTTGTGTCTTCAGTCGAAGGGATATCTCTTTTAGTCGTTTCCATCTGAGATTGGATCTTGTAGATTCAGCAGTTGAATCATATATATGTATTTTTCTTACCTGATAGAGGAGATTTTATTTTTAAGGTGTCACCTTAGACTGCAAGGATGTCCATTGCACATCTCCATTAATCACGCCAGAGGAGGAGCCGTGTTATCAGAATGGCCACCCAGCCCACCCAGGCATTTGAGACCCACCCTTTGCTGGCCTTCTGTAACCTTATTTATTTATTTAGAGATGGAGTCTAGGTCTTGTCACCCAGGCTGGAGTGCAATGGCGTGATCTTGGCTCACCGTAACCTACGCCTCCCAGGTTCAGGTGATTCTCTTGCCTCAGCCTCCCGGGTAGCTAGGATTACAGGCACGCGCCACTGTGCCCATCTAATTTTTGTATTTTTAGTAGAGATGGGGTTTAACCATGTTGGCCAGGCTGGTCTCGAACTCCTGACCTCAGGTGATCCGCTTGCCTCAGCCTGCCAAAGTGCTGGGATTACAGGCGTGAGCCACCACGCTTGGCCTGTAACCTTATTTTTTAAAGCTTTTAATTGTAATTTTTGTTTTGTTTTATTTTTGTGTTTTTTAGAGGCCTGTTCTTGCTGTTACCCTGACTGGAGTGCAGTGGTGTGATCATAGCTCACTGCAGCCTCGACCTTGGGCTCAAGCAGTCCTCCTACCTCGGCCTCCTAATCAGCTGAGACCACTAGCATCTGCCACTATAACCAGCTAATTTTTAAATTTTTTGTAAAGATGGGGTCTTGCTATGTTGCTCAAGATGGTTTTGAACTCCTGGCCTCAAGTGCTCCTCCCATCTTGGTCTCCCGAAGTGCTGGGATGACAGGTGTACGCCCCTGTGCCTGGTCTGAAGTTTTCTTTTTTTAAACAACAGCGAGTAGATACATGTTTTCTCTGAGCCGGATATACAGAGAAGGGAAGAAAAGCCAGAATTCTCTGCGTTATCGGGGCCTGGTGCCCTGTAGCTTCCAGCAGCGCAAAGGGGGCAGAAGCTTGTTCTCTTTTCCACAGAACATGGTGATGTTGATTCCATACGAGTTTGTTGAGACAGGAAGGGATAAAAATGAGTCTGAAACAGAAAGAGGTAGAGATTCTTTTCACATTTTATTCTCCTCAAGGTATCTCCCCCCTAGATAAGTTGAGATCCACGATGTAGACAAGAGAGACTTCAAGAACCGGGTGAGCACAAGGGGAAAAAACAAGCTCCCGGCAACTGGAGACAGCTTTAAAAAAGGAAGGTTCTAGTCTGTGCGTGTTCTGTTAGTTATCTTCTCCTGATCCCCTTCTTTATCAGTGCCTTTCAGTTCCTCCTCCTCCTCATCTTCGTCTTCTCCTTCTTTATCATCCATATTGGGAACCAAGGAGCACTGTGATGGATTGGCCAAGTATGGTCTTTGCTGACCTCTCGTAGCTCATCTGCATCTGTGTCAGAATGGCCAGTAAACCAGGTGCAGAACTTGTCTGGTTCCTCAGGATGCCTCTTCAGTACTACTGGCTTTCTTCCGCATTTGACTTGAAGAGTTTCCTTTCCAGATTTCCATTTGATTTCCGTGGACTTTGAAGATGGATCATGACTCTCACTTAGATGAAATTCTGTGAGAAAGCTTTATTTTTGAAGTAAGGATTTTCATCAAAATAAAAATTTATTCTGTAACCTGATTTAATATCATCAAATTCTGTCACTTCAGCGCTGGCCAGATAATGCAGTGCCTCTTCATCCTCCTCCAAGCAGTGCATGTGCTTGTGGATGGCTGGCAAATGTTATCACCAGAATTGGGGATTTTGGCAGCCAGTTCTGATCTCCCCTGAAGAACGTGGTTGACTGAGTTTGTCTACGTTCGCTTTCCCAGTCCGCTCGCCGCTCACTTGCTAGGCCTGTTTCTGAAGCTGGTTTCGTGCTCTGCTTCCTCGTGGGCTTGGTTGCCGCTTGTTCTGTTCCTCTCTTCCTCTGGCCTCTGTCAGGGGCTGGCGCCACGTCTTCCTTTCAGGCGGGGGCAGAGACGGGTGTTTGGGGGTCATTCCGGGAGGAAAGTCTGGACCCAAGGGCCTCCTTGCTCATCAGGAAGAAGCTCATAGGACTAAGGTCATATATATATATATATTTTTTGACATGGAGTCTCGCTCTGTCACCCAGGCTGGAGTCCAGTGGCATGACCGCGGCTCGTGGCAACCTCCGCCCCATCCCCTCCAACTCCACGGTTCAAGCAGTTCTCCTGCCTCAGCCTCCTAAGTAGTTGGGATTACAGGCGCCCGCCATCATGCCTGGCTAATTTTTGTATTTTTAGTAGAGTAATTAGTAATTAGCCATGCCTGGCTAATTTTTGTATTTTTAGTAGAGATGGAGTTTCACCAAGTTGGCCAGGCTGGTCCTGAACTCCACCTCGGCCTCCCAAAGTGCTGGGATTACAGGCGTGAGCCACGGCGCCTGGCCCCAAATTTTTTAATCTATTCCCCCAATCTCTGGTTTTTATGTGGGACATGTAATCCATTTCATTTAAGGTAATTACTGAAAGGCAGGGTTTATACTCCATTCCGTTTAACTTAATTACTGAAAGGCAGGGTTTATACTTGTCTATTTGTACTTGCTTTCTGCGTCTTCTTTCTTTTTTGTTACTTTCTGTCTCAATTACTTTTTTTTTTTTCCCCATGGTGATAGAGTTTCACTATGTTGCCCAGGCTGCAGTGCAGTGACTATTCATAGCCTTGATCATAGTGCACTGTGGCCTTGAACTCCTGGGCTCAAGGGATCCTCCCGCCTCAGCCTCCTGAGTAGCTGGGACTACAGGCGCACCACCATGCCTGACTCATTACTTTCTTCTGTGTTAGATATTTTCTAGTGTATACCATTTTAATTCCCTTGTTTATTTGACTGTACTTTTTTTTTTTTTTTTCTTTTGTTTTCTGAGACGGAGTTTCACTCTTGTTGCCCAGGCTGGAGTGCAATGGTGTGGTCTCAGCTCACCGCAACCTCCGTCTCCTGGGTTCAAGCGATTCTCCTGCCTCAGCCTCCCTAGTAGCTGGGATTACAAGCATGCGCCACCACGCCCGGCTAAGTTTTTGTATATTTAGTAGAGACACGGTTTCTCCATGTTGATCAGGCTGGTCTCGAACTCCTGACCTCAGGTGATCCGACCTCCTCGGCCTCCCAAAGTGCTGAGATTACAGGCATGAGCCACTGCGCCCAGCTGACTGTACTTTTTGTTTGTTTTTTTTTGGTTGTCCTGGGGATTACAATTTAGTATATTAATTTTTAATAATGTAGTTTGTATTACCAACTTTATTACAATAATATATGGAATATTTGTGTATAGTTCAATTTCTTTTGCCCTTCTTGTACTGTTGTCATACAAATTACATTACACTATGTGCCCATCCACACAGATTTATAGTTACTGCTTTACGTAATTGTCTTTCAAATCATATAGAAGAAAAAACAAATTATAAATAAATACATTTATATTGTCTTCCATATTTACTTGTGTAGTTGCTTTTACTGGTGCTCTTGATTCCCCTCCCCTCCCCTCCCCTCTCCTCCCCCCCTCGCCACTCCCCTCCTCGCCCCTCTTGACAGGGTCTCACTCTGTCACCCAGGTGGGAGCGCAGTGGCACAATCATAGCACTGCAGCCTCGACCTCCTGAGTAGTTGGGCTAGAGGGCTAGAGATCCTCCCACCTCAGCCTCCTGAGTAGTTGGCCTGTGGGTGCGTGCTGCTATTCCCTGCTGATTTTTTGTTTGTTTGTTTGTTTGTTTGTTTGTTTTGAGACCGAGTCTCTCTCTGTCGCCCAGGCTGGAGTGCAGTGGCGCCATCTCGGCTCACTGCAAGCTCCGCTTCCCGGGTTCACGCCATTCTCCTGTCTCAGCCTCCCCAGTAGCTGGGACTACAGGTGCCCGCCACCATGCCCGGCTAATTTTTTTGTATTTTTAGTAGAGACGGGGTTTCTCCGTGTTAGCCAGGATGGTCTGGATCTCCTAACTTCATGATCTGCGCACATCGGCCTCCCAAAGTTCTGGGATTACAGGTGTGAGCCACTGCGCCCAGCCTTCCCTGCTGATTTTTAATTTTTTTTTTTGTAGAGATGGGGTCTCACCATGTTGCTTAGGCTGCTCTCCAACTCCCAGCCTCAGAAGATCCTCCTCCTTGAGTCTTCCAAGGTGCTGGGGTTACAGGCGTGAGCCACCACGCCGGGCCTTGGTGCTCTCTCTTCACGTGAGCTGGAGTTCTGTCTCGTGCCCTTTCATTTATCCTGAAGGGCTCTCAGGTCTTTCAGTGATGAACTCTCTACTTTTGTTTATCTTGGAATGCTTTATTTTTCCTTTATGAAGATAGTTTTGTGTAAAAAGGTTTTTTAACACTCTGAAGGTGTTGTCTGGCTGCCTCCCGCTCCGTGGTTCTGATGAGGCACTGTTGCTCATCTCTCAGGACCCTCGTTCACGACACGTCACTCCTCTCTCGCTGCTTCTAAGAGTCTCTGTCTGTGGTTCAGCCTGATGGAGGTGTGTGTAGGTGTGGACCTCTTCGCGTTTTTCTCATTTGGATTTGTTGAGCTTCTTAATTTTTTGACTTGACTGCTGCCTTCCAGAGCGTTGGGAACTTTGTGATGAGTACTTCATCTGCGTGCGCGTTGTCCTCTCACCGTCTGACGTGTCCTCGCATGGTAAGCACAGTGCTTCACCATACAGTTGCAGCTGCAGTGTGGATTAAAGGCACAGTACTTGAGGCCCACTCCTCCCTTCTTGTTTGACACGATAGGTGTGAGCTGTCTTGGTAAGTGGCAGTAGCAGTACGGTGACCAGGTGGCACTCGGCAGCAGATCCCGCCCGGCATTGCGGAGCAGCACTGTGGCCCACCGGGAGGCCCATACGTGGTCTCTGGGAAACAGCTCCGCTTTCTTATGGCAGGAAGGCAGTCACAGGCAATACTAAACAAGCGGGGGTGGCTGTGTGCTGGTAAAGCTGGAGATGTTTGGAAACTGGAATTTCAGTTTCATTTGACTCTTGAAACATTCACATACTTTTTCTTTTTCTTTTTTTTTTGAGACGGAGCCTCACTCAGTCACCCAGGCTGGAGTGCAGTGGCACAATCTCGACTCACTGCAACCTCCGCCTCCCGGGTTCAAGCAATTCTCCTTCCTCAGCCTCCCGAGCAGCTGGGAGGACTATAGGTGCGTGTGACCATGCCCAGCTAATTTTTTTTTTTTTTTTTTGAGACGGAGTCTCGCTCTGTCACCCAGGCTGGAGTGCAGTGGCCGGATCTCAGCTCACTGCAAGCTCCGCCTCCCGGGTTCACGCCATTCTCCTGCCTCAGCCTCCTGAGTAGCTGGGACTACAGGCGCCGCCACCTCGCCCGGCTAATTTTTGTATTTTTAGTAGAGACGGGGTTTCACCGTGTTAGCCAGGATGGTCTCGATCTCCTGACCTCGTGATCCGCCCGTCTCGGCCTCCTAAAGTGCTGGGATTACAGGCGTGAGCCACCGCGCCCGGCCAATTTTTGTATTTTTAATAGAGACAGGGTTTTGCTGTATTGGCCAGGTTGGTCTCGAACTCCTGACCTCGTGATCCACCCGCCTCAGCCTCCCAAAGTGTTGGGATTACAGGTGTGAGCCACCGGCCCGGCCAAAAACATTCACATACTTTTTATGAGTTATGTATCTAAAAGCCTAAAAATCATGCTTAGCTTTCAGTTTGTACAGAAACGGGTGGCAGGCTGTAGTTTGCTGACCCCTGATTGAGATCTAGTCACTGTTTCCAAAGCACCTTGTCTTTTGATGTAACATTTATTTTGTGTTTTAATTATTGGTCTTTTTGTGTGTCTCAATTGCCAGATTGTAAACTCTTTGAGGTTAGAGCTTTGTTTTTTGTTTTTGTTTTTTTTTAAGAGACAGTCTCGCTCTGTTGCCCAGGCCGGAGTGCAGTGGTGCGACCTTGGCTCACTGCAATCTCCACGTCCCAGGTTCAAGTGATCCTCCTGCCTCAGCCTCCAAAGAAGCTGGTATTACAAGTGTGTGTCACCATGCCCGGTTAATTTTTGTATTTTTAGTAGAGGCGGAGTTTCGCCATGTTGGCCAGGCTGCTCTCGAGCTCCTGGCCTCAAGTGATCTGCCCGCCTCGGTCTCCCAAAGTGCTGGGATTCCAGGCATGAGCCACCACGGCCTGCCTATTTAGCTTTTTGGTTCCCCAACCCATTGAATGTGGCCTGGCACACTTCAGGTCCTTGGTAAATTGTTGTGTAAGCTGATACAAAAGGAGAAAGGACCGGAATTGACTTGTGCCTTTATTTATTTACATACGTTTTTGTGGCCCAGGGTGAAGATTTTTGGAATTAACTGACTTCTCAGTGTAGACAGGAACCATTTATCCATTCATGTGTTCCTTAATTTGTTTATTTTTGTGACAAGTACTTACTGCCTTCGTGTGCCGACTTCTGCACTGGGGGCCACATGAGAGTGCACATGGCGTCTGTCTCGTACTTACAGAAGCCCTTGTGTCCTAGTTTTGAGAAAGACAAACAATTGCACACTTTGGTAATTGCTATTAAAGGAGATAAACAGGGTATGATAGAAGCAGCGAAGAGGGCCTCATGTAGGTGGTTAATGGAAGGCCGTCTGTGTTTTCATCTCTGCTGCAGACTGATACCATAAGTGTCTTTTTCACTCAGGATTCCAAATGGAATCTTAGAGAAGGTTTGGCTTCTGCACATGCAGCGCTGAGTGGAGAGGTGGCTGCAATCTCCAGAAATGTGGCTGCAGCCCCACGTGGGCCCCCAGACCCTTGAAGCGTGGCCATGTTGAACTGAGATGTGCTGTATGAAATGCACTCTAGATTTCAGAGACTTAGGAAGACAGTTCACACTTTTCTTTGGTACTAATTTTATATTTGTTACATGTTAATAATATTTTGGATCTATACTGAGTTAAAGGCAATTTATTAAAATTAGTTACTTCTACTTTTACTTTTTTTTTTGAAACAGAGTCTTGCTCTGTTGCCCAGGCTGGAGTGCAATGGCGTGATCTCGGCTCACTGCAGCCTCCGTCTCCCGGGTTCAAGCAATTCTCCTGCCTCAGCCTCCCTCGTAGCTGGGATTACAGGTGCCCGCCACCACACCTGGCTACCTTTTTGTGTTTTAAATAGAGATGGGATTTCACCATGTTGGCCAGGCTGGTCTTGATCTCCTGGCCTCAGGTGATCCGCCTGTCTCAGCCTCCCACAGTGTTGGCATTACAGGTGTGAACCACTGTGCCTGGCCTATTTTTAATTTTTGTAGATGCCAGAAACTTAAAATGATGTCTGTGGCATTTCCTATCTTTCTATGGGACAGTGGTGCCCTGGCCTGAGGAACAGTTCAAGTTTGTGCTGTGGACCATCTAGGGAAAGAATCCTGTAACCAAGGGGAGAGGAGGAGGGATTCATTCTCTGGAAAATGTGCTGGAAAGTAAGAGGACTGAATGGGAGCCTTGAAGAGAGCGCCCGTTTTGTGGAAGAGAGGAGCCAGTCAGCAGGTGGAAAGCAGCCTTGGTGAGGCTGCCCCGCCCTGGAGCCTGGGGGCGGCCCACCTGCGTGCGGGCTGGAGTGGCGGGGGCGGCCCACCTGCGTGCGGGCTGGAGTGGCGGGGGCGGCCCACCTGCGTGCGGGCTGGAGTGGCGGGGGCGGCCCACGTACCTGCGGGCTGGAGTGGCGGGGGCGGCCCACGTGCGTGTGGGCTGGAGTGTAGTGGTGAGGCCCACCTGCGTGCGGGCTGGAGTGGCGGGGGCCCCCGGCCCACGTGCGTGCGGGCTGGAGTATAGTGGTCAGGCCCACCTGCGTGCGGGCTGGAGTGGCGGGGGCGGCCCACGTGCGTGCGGGCTGGAGTGTAGTGGTGAGGCCCACGTGCGTGCGGGCTGGAGTGGCGGGGGCTCCCGGCCCACGTGCGTGCGGGCTGGAGTGTAGTGGTCAGGCCCACGTGCGTGCGGGCTGGAGTGTAGTCGTGAGGCCCACGTGCGTGCGGGCTGGAGTGGCGGGGGCGGCCGACGTGTGTGCGGGCTGGAGTGTAGTGGTGAGGTCCACGTGCGTGCGGGCTGGAGTGGCGGGGGCCCCCGGCCCACGTGCGTGCGGGCTGGAGTGTAGTGGTCAGGCCCACGTGCGTGTGGGCTGGAGTGGGTGGGGGAAGTGTGCTGCAGTTCTGTTGTTTTCACATCTCGCAAGGCACATGTGTTGTCATGAGCTCTGGCCGAATTGGAGGCTGGGTTTGAGCCCCTCACTGCTGCAAATCTTGTAGTGTTGGATGTCTTAACTGCTTTTCAGCTTTAACATTATGTCCTACTGTCTTTGAAAAGATGGCTGTTTATATTGAGATTTTTCCTTACCTTTCTGTACCTTAAATCCCAGTCACTCAGCTTTCCTTCTACCTGTGCTGTTTCCAGTCCCCACCGTGGCTGCCCTCTGAGCCCTCTGCAAGCAGGCTTTGGTCTCCACCACTCCTCAGATGTCTTTCTGGTTATGGTCACCATTGACCTAGACATTGTCATTGGTTAGTTCTCAGCCTTCATCTTACTGGTCCTTTCACCAGCATTTGTTGTAGTAATTCAAGAAAAAACTGTGGTTAGTTGTCTTCGTTTGGCTTCTAGAACACCCCACTCTTCTGATTTTGTGCCACCTCTTTCCAGTCCTGTTTGGAGGACTCACCTCTTAAGCCTGACTTCTAAATATTGATGTGCCCCAAAGCCCAGGCTGGTCCTGGTGTTGTGTGTGTCCTTATTCCCTGAGCCATCTAGTCCTTTGTTGACTCCAGTCTCGTGCCCCAGGCTGACCTCTTTGCTGTGGCTCCAAGTTGACTCCATGTTGACTGCATGGAAAACTGGTAGGCACCTTCACCCCAGCATGAAATGCAGCTCTCTCAGTCTGCCTGTCGCCCCGCAGTGCTAGACACCATCTGTAGAATGGCATTTCCTGGGAGACGCTGTCGGCTCTGCCTTTATGACACACCTTCTGCACTCCATGGCTGTGATGTGGTCCCAGCTGCTTCTCCCTGCTTTTTGGTGGCTCCTGTGCTCTCTGCTCAGGGGCGGCAGTCTTTGCCAGGAGTTGCTGCTCTGCATGCAGACTTCCTGTGGCTTCTGGGCTCTGCTCGGCGCCCGGCCCTTGCCTGCCTCTGAAGTTCTTTCCTGTCACTTTTTCCTGGCTTGCTGTGCTCCAGGTAACGTGGCCCCCTGGCTGTTGTCGGATGACTGTGGCCTTGCACTCTGCTCCTCTGCCTAGAGGCTCTGCTGAGTGATCCGGTAGCTTACACCTTCTCTTCATTCAGGTCTGTTCACCTGGAAGAGGCCACCTCAAGTACCATCTGTGGACACTCCTTTTTTTTTTTTTTTTTTTGAGATGGAGTCTTGCTTTGTCACCCAGGCTGGAGTGCAGTGGCGCGATCTCAGCTCACTGCGACCTCCACCTCCCAGGTTCAAGTGATTCTCCTGTCTCAGCCTTCCGAGTAGCTGGGATTACACGCATGTGCCACCACACCCAGCTAATTTTTTTGTATTTTTAGTAGAGACGGGGTTTCACCGTGTTGCCCAGGCTGGTTTCAAACTCCTGAGCTCAGGCAATCCACCCACCTCGGCCTCCCAAAGTGCTGGGATTATAGGCGTGAGCCGCCTCACCTGGCTGCATCTGTGGATACTTTCTATCGCTTTCTTTTTCTTTAGAAAATTCGTACTCTTTACATTGACTGTATGCTGGGAAACCACTCTGTCCTTCCTTCCCCATTTGTTTGTTGATACTTTTCTCAAAGTACAGCTTTCTTTCCCCTTTCATATTTTTTTGGTTTTACTATAGAATGGCTCCTGTGGTAATGAATTTGTACTTATTAAATGTGTTAAAAGCTATTTTCCCCATTTGTCCTTTTGAAACTCAAATTATTCTAATATGGCCAGTGGGAGCCCTTCAAGCAATATACTGTTTGGGAGCAAAATCGTAAGAGACCTTATTGTATAATCCTCGGCAATTAAATCTGAACACCTAGATGAAATGAACTATACCTGGAAAACCCAAGAGAGTCAATGTTAAAACACAGACAGTGAAATTCAGTAAGGAACTGGATATAAAATTGATACATTAATAGCCAGCTGGGTTGCGGTGGTTCACGCCTATAATCCCAGTACTTTGGGAGGTTGAGGTGGGAGGACTGCTTGGGCCCAGAAGTTTGAGACCAGCCTGGGCAACACAGACTCCTTCTGTCAAAAAACAAACAAACAGAAATTAGGTGGGTGTGGTGCCTCATGCCTGTGGTCCCAGCTACCTGGGAGGCCTGAGGCGAGTGTCACCAAGAGGTCGAGGCTGCAGTGAGCAGTGATCACAACACTGCACTCTAGCCTGGGCGTTCAGGCACTTGGAACAGAAGACTTGAACTGTGGAAATACATTTGTTGTTCTTGGACGTCATAAACATGTTAGTTCTCCCACGTTAATGTAAAAACTTACCCTTTATGTCTGTAAAAATGCCAACAGGGGATCATTCTTTGTCCTGCCTCCCCCTCTCAAATTCAGCTGGTTCATCAGAAGACCCTGTCAGCCTCATCCTCAGAGCAGGCCCGTTTCTCTGACTACTCTCCCTCTAATGGCATCACTGTTGGACCCAAGCCACCACAGTGCCCTGCTTGGATTGTAGCAGTCACCCTTTAACTGGTCTTCCTAGTTTTTCTGCTTATGCAGTGTCTGTCTTAC
Source organism: Chlorocebus sabaeus (assembly GCF_047675955.1). Classification (NCBI taxonomy): domain Eukaryota; kingdom Metazoa; phylum Chordata; class Mammalia; order Primates; family Cercopithecidae; genus Chlorocebus; species Chlorocebus sabaeus. The sequence continues at coordinate 113,985,968 of NC_132915.1, forward strand.
CCATTTTCCACCCAAAAAGCCAGGCTGATCCTGGTTGTGGTATCGTGCTTGAGCTTCATCACTGGGGAAGCTGGGTATCTGGGTTGAGTAGTGTCTTCCCAAATTCACATCCACCCGTGACTTCAGAAATAGTGTCCTCCCAAATTCAGATCCACCTGTGACTTCAGAAATAGTGTTCTCCCAGCCAGGCGCAGTGGCTCAAGCCTGTAATCCCAGCACTTTGAGAGGCCGAGATGGGCGGGTCACAAGGTCAGGAGATCGAGACTATCCTGGCTAACATGGTGAAACCCCATCTCTACTAAAAAATACATAAAACTAGCCGGGCGAGGTGGTGGGCGCCTGTAGTCCCAGCTACTTGGGAGGCTGAGGCAGGAGAATGGCGTAAACCTGGGAGGTGGAGCTTGCAGTGAGCCGAGATCGCGTCATTGCACTCCAGCCTGGGTGACAAAGCGAGACTGCGACTCAAACGAGCAAACAAAAATGTCCTCCCAAATTCAGATCCACCCCTGACTTGAGAATGGGGCCTAATTTGGACATAGGATCTTCGCAGATATAATTAATTAAGGATCTTGAGATGAAGTCATCCTAGATTTAGTGTGGGCTCTAGATTTAGTGGCTGGTGTCCATAAAAGAAGAGAAGAGGACACAGCCTCAGGGAAGCAGCCGTGGCAGCGGAGGCAGAGGTGGGAGCCGAGTGTTGCGACCCAGGGAACGTGGAGGATCGCGTCCGCCGCCGGAGCTGGAAGAGGCAAGGACGTGTTCTTTCCTACAGCCTTCAGAGGGATCACGGCCCTGCCAACAGCCGGATTTCAGACTTCTGGCCTCCAGATGCGAAAACATAAAAATAAATTTCAGTTGTTTTAAGTTAACCAATTTGTGATACTTTGTTAAGGTAACCTCAGGAGACTAATGCACTGGGTAAAGTGTACATAGAATCTCTGTGTTATTTGTTACAATTGCATGTCAAGCTACCGTGGTCTCATTGTGGGACGGCCATTTGAGGAGCTGTGTTTTTATGGTGGCTGTGCCATCTGACATTCCTACCAGCAGTGAATGAGGGTTCCAGTTTTTCCATGTCGTCGCCAACACGTTATCTTTTTTTGTTTTTTTTTTTGAGACAGGGTCTCACAGCTGTCACCCAGGCTGGAGTGCAGTGGTGCAGTCACAGCTCACTGCAGCCTCGAACTCCCAGGCTCAAGTGATCCTCCTGCCTTAGCCTCCTTAATAGTTAGAACTTCACAGGTGTGGGCCACAATGCCAGCTAATTTAAAACTTTTTTGGAATGGAGTTTCACCATGTTGCCTAGGCTATTCTCAAACTCCTGGGCTCAAGCGATCGGCTCATCTTGGCCTTCCAAAGGGCCGGGATTACAGATGTGTAATTACAGGTGTGCCATGCCCAGCTGTTGTTCATTTTTAAAATGATAGCCAAACTAGGGAGTGTGAAGTAGTATCACATTGTGGTTTTGATTTGCATGTTGCTGATAACTAATGATATTGAGCGTCTTGTCATATTCTTATTGGCCATTTGTATATCTTTGTAGAAATACCTGTTTAGGTTTTTTGCCCATTTTAAATTGGGTTGTCTTTTTATTAATGAGTTATAGATGTTCTTTATATATTATAGAGTTAAGTCCTTTATCAGATATAGGACCTCCCACTATTTTTTTTTTTTTTTTGAGACAGTTGCACTCTGTTGCCTAGGTTGGAGTGCAGTGGGATGATCACAGCTCACTGCAGCCTCGACCTCCTGGACCCAAGTGATCCTCCCAATTCAGCGCCCCCAAGTAGCCAGGGCCACAGGCACATGTCACCACACCTGGCTAATTTTTTGTTTTTTAATTTTTTGTGCAGACAGGATCCCACTGTGTTGATCAGGCTGGTTGAACTCCTGGGCTCAAGTGATCTTCCCACCCCTATGTGAATATGAGCATGTGCACACCCGTGGTTCCAGCTGCTCAGCAGGCTGAGGCGGGAGGATCACCTGAGCCTGGGAGTTCAAGGCTGCAGTGAGCTGTGACTGCATTACTGCACTCCAGCCTGGGTAGGTGACAGAGTGAGACCCTGTCTCAAAAAAACAAGACAAAAAATAACAAGTGTTGACGATGATAAGGAAAAACTGGAACCCTCCCAAAATGCTGGGATTACGGGTGTGAGCCTCTGCACCCAGACAGATATAGGACTTGTAAATATTTTTTCCCATTTTGTGGGTTATGTTTTCACTTTCTTGACAGTATCCTTTGAAGCACATTTTTAATTTTGATGAAATCTGTTTATCCCTTTTTTCCTTGTTGCTTGTACCTTTTGTCCTATTTTAGAAACACTTTTGAAATTCAAGGTTGTGAAGATTTGTGCTTGTTTTCTTCTATGAGTTTTACAGTGTTAGCTCTTTTATTTAGATCTTTGATCTATTTTGAATTATAGTCACAGGCTGCAGAATGATGTCTCTGTCAGTGATGGACAACATGTAAGGTGATGGTCCAGTAAGATTATAATGGAGCTGGCCAGGTGTGGTGGCTCATGCTTGTAATCCCAGCACTGTGGGAGGGAGGCTGAGGCAGGCGGATGACTTGAGGTCAGGAGTTCGAGACCAGCCTGGCTAACATGGTGAAATCCTGACTCTACCAAAAATAAAAATACAAAAAATTAGCTGGGCATGTTTGGCACACGCTTGTAATCCCAGTTACTTGGGAGGCTGAGGCAGGAGAACTGCTTGAACCTGGGAAGTAGAAGTTGCAGTGAGCCTAGATTGTGTCACTGCACCCCAGCCTGAGTGACAGAGCGAGACTCTGTCTCAAGGAAAAAAAAAAAAAAAAAAGATTATAGTGGAGCTGAAAAGTTCCTGTTGCCCAGGACATCCTAAAACTCTAGCCAGGCCGGGCGCGGTGGCTCAAGCCTGTAATCCCAGCACTTTGGGAGGCCGAGACGGGCGGATCACGAGGTCAGGAGATCGAGACCATCCTGGCTAACACAGTGAAACCCCGTCTCTACTAAAAAATACAAAAAACTAGCCGGGCGAGGTGGCGGGCGCCTGTAGTCCCAGCTACTCGGGAGGCTGAGGCAGGAGAATGGCGTGAACCTGGGAGGCGGAGCTTGCAGTGAGCTGAGATCCGGCCACTGCACTCCAGCCTGGGCAAGAGAGCCAGACTCCGCCTAAAAAAAAAAAAAAAAAAAAAAAAAAAAAACTCTAGCCATAGGCATTACGTGTCCTGCTCAGGTAAACAAACCTACTCTGCTCTCAGTTATATAAAAGTCTAGCACATACAGTTATGCACAGTACCTAATGCTTGGTGATAATGATAAACTCCTGTTACTGGTGTATGTAGTTACTATTCTGTGCTATACTTTTTACCATTATTATAGAGTGTACTCCTACTTATTTAAAAAAAAGTTAACTGTAAAACAGTCTCAGGCAGGTCCTTCAGGAGGCATCTAGAAGACGCTGTTATAGGAGATGACAGCTCCGTGCATGTTAGTGCCTCTGAAGATCTTCTAGGGGACAAGATGTGGAGGTGGAAGACAGTAATATGGATGATCCTGACCCTGTGTGGGCCTCGGCTAATGTGTATGTATGTGTTTTAGTTAATTTTTTTTTTGTAGAAATGAGGTCTTGCTATGTTGCCCAAGCCAGGCTGAAGTGGTCTTCCTGCCTTGGCCACCCAAAGTGCTGGGATTACAGGTGTGAGCCACAACGCCTGGCCAGTGTGTTTTAGTGTTGTTTTTTTTTTGAGATAGAGTCTCACTCTGTCGCCCAGGCCAGAGTGCAGTGGCGCCATCTTGGTTCACTGCAACTCCTGGGTTGGAGCAATTCTCCTGCCTCAGCCTCCTAGCAGGGATATTATAGGTGTGCACCACCTGGCCCAGCTACTTTTTTTTAAATTTTTTGTAGAGACAGGGTTTTGCCATGTTGGCTTGGCTGGTCTTGAACTCCTGACCTCAGGTGATTCACTCACCTTGGCCTCCCAGAATGTTGGGATTATAGGCGTGAGCCACTGCGCCTGGCTAGTGTATCTTAGTTTTTAACAAAAATGTTTAAGAAATTAAACTTTTTTTTTTTTTTTTGAGATGAAGTTTTGCTCTTGTTGCCCAGGCTGGAGTGCAGTGGTGCGATCTCGGCTCACTGCAGCCTCTCCCTCCCAGGTTCAAGCGACTTTCCTGCCTCAGTCTCCCGAGTAGCTGGGATTGCAGACACCTGCCACCACACCCGGCTAACTTCTATATTTTTAGTAGAGACAACGTTTCAATATGTTGGCCAGGCTGGTCTCGAACTCTTGACCTCAGGTGATCCATCTGCTTCGGCCTCCCAAAGTGCTGGGATTACAGGTGGGAGTCACCGTGCCCGGCCTTAGATGGTGTAGCCTACGTGTACGGTGTTTATAAAGCTTGCAGTAGTGTATAGTATATAGTATATAGTATAGTCGTAGGCCTTCACATTCACTACTCACTCAGTCACCCAGAGCAACTTCGAGTTCCAGTCCTGCAAGCTCCATTCATGGTAAGAGCCCCATACAGGGCACTTTTTAATTTTTTATACTGTATTTTTATTGTACCTTTTCTATGCTTAGATATGTTTATTTATGCAAATACTTACCATTGTATTCCTGTAGCCTGCAGTATTCAACACGGTAACATGCTGCACAGGTTTGTAGCCCAGGAGCAATAGAATAGGCTCTGCCCCACAGCCTCGGTGTGTAGCAGGCATCTAGGTTTGTGTGAGTTCAGTCTGTGATGTTGACAGAACAGTGAAGCTGCTTAACGTCGAATTTCCCAGAAGGTATCCTCGTAGTTGAGTGATGCATGATTGCGTAAAGCACCTGAGACAGTGCCTGGCACACGGGAAGAGTAAGGGCTTGATTTTCTCTCTCTCTCTTTTTTTTTTTTGAGACAGAGTTTCGCTCTTGTTGCCCAGGCTGGAGTGCAGTGGTGCGATCTCGGCTCACTGCAACCTCTGCCTCCCGGCTTCAAGCGATTCTTCCGCCTTAGCCTCCTGAGTAGCTGGGATGACAGGCATGCGCCACCAGGCCCAGCTGATTTTGTATTTTTAGTAGAGACGGGGTTTCTCCGTGTTGGCCAGGCTGGTCTTGAACTCCTGACCTTGATCCGCCCTCCTCTGCCTCCCAAAGTGCTGCGATTCTAGGCGTGAGTTGCCGCCCCCGGCCAATTTTCTAATTTTTCCTGGTACAAGCAAAGTGATTTTCAGCAAGTCGGACAGTGCCAGTATTGGGACTTCCCCTTCTTGACGCGTTTCTTAGAAGGTGTCCCCACTGCTGAGCAGCAGCTCCCTCTGCTTTTTGCGTATGGTGTGAAGCAGGGTCCATTTTCACACGTTCGCATATGGCTCTCCTGCTGTCCTAGCACTATTTGCTGAAAAGATTCTCCTTTTATTGAATGGTCTTCATGGCTTCATTGAAAAATTAATTGACCATAGGCCGGGCGCAGTGGCTCACGCCTGTAGTCCCAGCACTTTGGGAGGCCGAGGTGGGTGGATCACTTGAGGTCAGGAGTGCGAGACCAGCTTGGCCAACATGGTGAAACCCCATCTCTACTAAAAATACAAAAAGTAGCCTGACGTGGTGGTGGGTGCCTGTAATCCCAGCTATTCAAAAGGCTGAGGCAGAAGAATTGCTTGGATGTGGGAGGTGGAGGTTGCATTGAGCTGAGTTTACACCACTGCACTCCAGCCTGGGCGACAGAGCGGGACCCCATCCCCCAGCCCCTGCCCGCTCCTCCCCCAAAAAAAGAGAAAGAAAAATTAATTGACCATAAGTATGTGAGTCTGCTTCTGAACTCTCAATTACGTTCCATTGATCAGATGTTGTTCCTTAGGCCAGTACCAGTGTCATGATGACTTTACCTTTGTTGTAAGTTTTGAAATGGAGAGGTCTGAGTCCTCCAGGTTTGTTCTTTTTCCAGATTGTTTTGGCTATTCTGGGTCTCTTAAGTTTCCATATGAATTTTAGGTCACCCTGTTAGTTTCTACAAAGAAGCCAGCTGGGGCCCAGTGAGGTGGGCCAGACTGGAGAGGGTGGCTGGGGAGGCAGCATATTCCTGAAGGTTTGAGGAAGGGCTGGGCCTGCCATGCCCCAGAACGTGGCATTGTCTGGACAGACACCAGGAGAAGCACGTTAGAGCTGAACAGGGAAGTGAACGGTGCACACGGTTCTGAGCCCACAGGGTGGTCAGAGTTTGGGCCAGGTGGTGGGGTGCAGCCAAGCTGGGACGCGGATGCTTATGGCTGAGACAGGCCGGCATGGACAGCAGAGGTGGGGGCAAGGACCTTGGTATTCAGGGACTGCAGCAGGAAGGTACCCGGTGGTTAACCGTTTTTTCCTTTCTTTTCTTTTTTTCTTTTTGAGACTTGAGTTTTGCTCTTGTCACCCAGGCTGGAGTGCAATAGCATGATCTCGGCTCACTGCAACCCCTGCCTCCTGGGTTCAAGTGAGTCTCCTGCCTCAGCCTCCCAGGTAGCTGGGGCTACAGGCGTGCGCCACTACGCTTGGCTAAATTTTTTTTTTTTTGTATTTTTAGTAGGGACGGCATTTGACCATTTTGGCCAGGCTGGTCATGAACTCCTGACCTCAGGTGGTCCGCCCGCCTCAGCCTCCCAAAGTGCTGGGATTACAGGCGTAAACCACTGCGCCTGGCTGTTAACTGTTTTCAAGCACTACACCGGCATCTCGCTGGTAGAGGCTGCTTAAAAAAGACCTCCTTATTGCTAGCAGACCGGAACTATTGTTACCCGTGAATGGACCCAGGAATCTTACCTATGGAGTTTTCCTTAATGAGGAAAATAAAATACGTTGCATATATTCGGTGTCACTCAGTGCTGTTGAAGATGATGAATGAGTTCACAGTAGTTATCATTTACGTGAAGATGCTCATAGTGTTTTTTAAGCGGGGGTCCCCAACCCCCAGGCCACGGAGTGCCGGTCAGTGGCCCATTAGGAACTGGGCCACCCAGCAGGACCTGAGCGGCAGGCGTTGAGTTGAGCGTCCCTGCCTGAGCCCCGCCTGTCAGATGAGCAGTAGGATTAGACTCTTCTAGGAGTGAGAACCCTCCTATGTGGGTGAACTGCACATGCGAAGGATCTAGGCCGCACGCTCCTTACGAGAATCTGGTGCCTGAAGATCTGAGGTGGAACAGTTTCTTCCTGAACTACCCTCCCCACCTTCTGTCCTTGGAAAAATCGTCTTCCACGAAACCAGTCCCTGGTGCCAAAAAGATTGGGGACCACTGTTTTAAAGTAATGATAAACTGATTATCAGTGATTTAGAAATGTTTTAATACTTTATGGTCTGTCTACTCTATGAAATACACTGCCATTCATGTGATAACTGAAGAATATGAAGATGGAATATTCAAGGGAAAAATTATTTATATAGCTCATAACCATATAAAACGTATATGACTGGATGCAGTGACTCACACCTATAATCCCAGCACTTTAGGAGGCTGAGGTGGGCGGATCACCTGAGGTCAGGAGTTGGAGACCAGCCTGGCCAACATGGTGAGACCTCATCTCTACTAAAATTATAAAAATTAGCTGGGCACGGTGGCGTGTGCCTATAATCCCAGCTACTCAGGAGGCTGAGGCAGGAGAGTCACTTGAACCTGGGAGGTGGAGGTTGCAGTGAGCTGAGTTTGCACCATTGCACTCCAGCCTGGGCGATAGAGTGAGACTCCATCTCAAAAACAAAGACAAAAACAAAAATGTATAGCTGTGAAGAGATACTGGAAGGAAACGGGAAATTCTGGGTTAGAGTGATGACACTTAGATTTCGAAGTTTCCTGTTAACTATTGTCTTCCTAATAAAGACAGGTTCCTGGCCCTGTGCGGATCTATCTAGAGGCAGAGTGCCCATGCTGAGCTTTGCTTTCTTGATGCCTTGTGCCCAGGCTGGGCCCGGGCTGTGGGCTGGAGGCAGGGGCATGTGTCCAGGGGACAAGTGTACCCCTAGGAGGCAGGGACATGTGTCCAAGGGCCGTGCTGTGCCTCTCCCTGCTTCTCACCCACTGCTGGATGCCCTTTCATTTTTAAAAAAATTTTAATTCAGAGTCTCGCTGTGTCCCCCAGGCTGGAGTGCAGTGGCGCCATCTTGGCTCACTGCAACCTCTGTCTCCCAGGTTCAAGCGATTCTCCTGCCTCAGCCCCCAAGTAGCTGGGATTACAGGTGTGTGCCACCACGCCCAGATAAGTTTTGTATTTTTAGTAGAGACGGGATTTCACCATTTTGCCAGGCTGGTCTTGAACTCTTGGCCTTAAGTGATTTGCCCGCCTCAGCCTCCCAAAGTGCTGGGATGACAGGTGTGAGCCACCGTGCCCGGCCACCCTTTTACTTTTGTTTGTTCATCCTGGAAGTGCAGGGTACCTGCTCCGTGCTGTGGTCTGGGGGGCGTAGGAGACGGAACTGTGTGTCACGGCCGGTGTAGACAAGGAAGGGCACATGGGCAGTGGTGTGGGGAGCGTGTGGTTGCAGTCTTGAGGAGGCAGCGGGAGCGAGGCACGGGGGGTCCCGGGGAGGCAGCGGGAGCGAGGCGCGGGGGGTCCCGGGGAGGCGGCGGGAGCGAGGCGTGGGCAGCGTGCTCAGCTGGAGAGAGTGCTTGTCTCACAGGCTGCTCTTAGAGGGACCACTGGACGATTCTGAGCAGAGGAGTGGCAGAATGTGGCTTCTGTTTCCACAGGTCGTTCTCGTGGCAGTGTTGAGTTGGCTGCAGGGTACAGCAGGTGAGGTGAGAGGCTGTCGCGGTCGTTAGGATGAGAGGGTGGTGGTTTGAGTGGAAGTCGGCTTCCCAGGGTGCTGGGGTTGTAGGTGGAAGTCAGTGCACCTGGCCGCTTTTTTTTTTTTTAATAAAAATTTTTTATTTTCAATTTTTGTGGGTACCTAATAGGCGTATTTATTTATGGGGGGGTACATGAGATATTTTGATACAAGCATACGGTGCATGACAGTCACACCAGAGTAATTGGCGTGTCCATCGCCTCAAGCATTTATCCTATTTTACAGACCATGCAGTTCTACTCTTTTAGTTATTTTAAGATGTACAATAAATTATTGTTGACTCTAGTCACTTTGTTGTGCTATCAAATACTAGTTCTTCTTCTATTTTTTTGTTATCTATTTTGTTGTTCCATTTTTTTGTTACTAACCGTTTCTACTCCCACTCCCTACCTCCACTCCACTACGCTTCCCAACCTCTGGAAACCTTCCTTTTTTAATTTATTTTATACCGCTTCTACAAGTGATAGTCCCTCGACATCTTTCTACTCTCTACCATCTCCGTCGGTTCAGTTGTTTTAATTTTTAGCTCCCACAAATAAATGAGAGCATGTGAAGTTTGTCTTTCCATGCCTGGCTGATTTCACTTAACTCAGTGACCTCCAGTTCCATCCTTGTTGTTGCGGATGACAGGGTCTCATTCTGTTCATGGCTGAACACTCCGTCATTGTGCCTGTGCACCATGTTTTACCTTCTTCTGTAATTCTCCTTCTGTCAATCGGAGTTGTTTCTATCCAGAATGGTTGCCCTCCCCCCCCCGTCCCCAAGATGGGAGTCATGCTTGTCACCCAGGCTGGAGTGCCGTGGTGGGACCTTGTCTCACTGCAGCCTCCGCCTCCTGGGTTCAAGTAATTCTCGTGCCTCAGCCTCCCGAGTAGCTGGGATTACAGGCACATGCCCCCACGCCTGGTTAGTTGTATTTTTAGTAGAGATGGGGTTTCACCATGGTGGCCTGGCTGGTGTCGAACGCCTGAGCTCAAGTGATCCACCTGCCTCAGCCTCCCAAAATGCTGGGATTACAAGCATGAGCCACGGCACCCAGCCCAGAATGGTCTTTTTCAGACTTCAGAATTGCCTTCCCTGGTTCTTGTATCTCAAGTAGCTTCTCCTATGTTTCTGTCCCTTTACCTTGGTTTATTTATCATCATCTGCAATTATCTTTTGTTTTTTTAAATGGCTTTTTATAAAATGGCATAGAAAAAGGAATTTCTCTGTGTTTTGAGACAGGGTCTTGCCCTGTAGCCCAGGCTGGAGTGCAGTGGGTGCAGCCTTGGGTCACTGCAGCTTCAACTTCCCAGGCTCCAGCGGTTTTCCCACGTCACCCTCCTGAGTAGCTGGGACTGTAGGTGCACACCACCATGCATGGCTTATTAAAAAAAAAAGTCTGTGTGTGTGTTTGCAGAAACAAGGTCTCACTGTGTTGCCCAGGCTGGTCTCAAGCTTTTGACCTCAGGGGATCCTCACACCTCAGCGTCCTGAAGTGCTGGGATTATAGGCATGAGCCACTGTGCCAGCCCAGGAACGCTTCTGTGGTTGTCTCTTCTCTTGGGCTGGAGTGGAACTGCTGAACCATTGTAGACATCCTGCGAGCCCACATCCTCTTTCCGGGAGTTTGTGTCCATTGAATGTGTGTAAAATGGCATCTCATTATCATCTTTTTTTCTTATTTTTCTTATTAATGTTGAACATCTAAATACATTGTTTGTTGTGCTATCAAATACTAGATCTTATTCTATTGTTTTCCTCCCAAAACATAATGTATTTTTCTTATTTTTGGTTTTTCTTATTCTCTTATTAATGTTGAACATCTCCAGTGTGGTACTTGGCTGGATGCATTTCCCTTTCTGTGAAACGTCTGTAGATGTCCTTTGCCCATTTTTTCATGGTTTGTGCTTATTATTTTGCAGTTTTTTGTATATTCTTAATTTTTTGTTGTTTCTGTGTATTATGAATATGTTCTCCTAGTTTGACAGTCCTTTTTGTATTTCTAAAATTAATTAATTAATTGATTATTTTTAGAGACAGGGTCTTGCTATGCTACCCAGGCTGGACTTGAACTCCTGGGCTCCCACCTCAGCCTTTCAAGTAGCTGGGAATGAAAGTGTGTGCCACCACACCGGGTCCCTTTTTACTTTTTTTTTGAGACAGTCTCTGTTGCCCAGGCTGGAGTGCAGTGGTGCACTCATGGTTCACTGCAGCCTCGACCTCCCCTGCCTATGTGATTCTACCACCTCAGCTTCCCGAGTAGTTGGGACCATAGGCATGTACCACCACGCCTGGCTAATTTTTGTATTTTTTGCAGAGACGGGGTTTCTCTATGTTGCCCAGGCTGGTCTCAAATTCATGGGCTCAAGTGATCTGCCCACCTCGTTCTCTCAAGTGCGGGGATTACAGATGTGAGCCACTGCGCTTGGCCTCCTTTTGTATTTTAAGAGACTTTTCTTTATCTTGCAGTCCAAAATGTATTTACCTAGGTATGTAGTGCTTAACCGAGGTTTTGTTTTTGGCATGTAATTTCTTATTCTTCTGTGATTGAGAGTGTTCTTTTTTTTAACGTAAATCATGTGAAGTAGGGATTCAATTTCATCTTTCTTCATGTGTGGGCGTGGTGGCTCACACCTGTAGTCCCAGCACCTTGGGAGGCTGGCAGGAGAATCGCTTGAGCTCAGGAGCTCGAGACCAGCCTGGGCAACAAAGTGAGACACCATCTCTACAAAAAATACAAATATTAGCCGGCATGGTGGCACGTGCCTGTGGTCCCAGCTAATAAGGGAGGCTGAGGTGGGAGGATCACTGGAGCCTGGGAGCTGAGATTGCACCACTGCCCTCTAGCCTGGGTTACAGAGCCAGACCCTGTCTCAAAAAAAATTTTTTCCCCATCTTTCTTCATATGTATAATCATTTTTTCCTAGCTTTAGGTATTGAACAAGTCCTCCTTTCTTCATCAGCCTGACATACCGTATCCCACAGTTCAAACATATGGGAGTTTCTGTTTTGTTTCTGTTTTTTTAGAGACAGGCTCTCCCTGTCTTGACCAGGCTGGAGTGCAGTGGCGTTCTGGATATTTTTGGCCATTTATTCTTCAATATTAACTCTAGAATCCTAATATTTCGTGAAAAATCTTGTTGGATATTAATTGGAATTGCAGTGAATCTATGGATCAATTTTGTGTGAATCTACATCTTCACAATATATCTTCCTGTATGTGAGCGTTGTATATTTCTGTCTTCTTTTAGTTTTTAAGAAATATTTCTATGAAATTTTAAAATTTTTCCTGTAGAGGTCTTGCCATCTTTTGCAGGTTTATTCCTAGATGACTGATGATTCTCTGGTGCCTTCGTAAGTGATGCCTTCTCTGTAATTACAGCAGCTCCCTGTTTACTGCTGTTGTAGAATAACCACACAGCTGGCGACTGAGTGTCTAACCTTTCCCGCCGTCATCTTGCTGAGCTCTACTATTATTTCTAATACTTTGTAGAACATATTATAGCAGTTTTATTTCTTCCTTTCTAATCCCAGGCCTCAAATTCCTTATCTAATTGTACTGGTCAGGACACGATACGATGTTGAAAAGAAAAATCCTAGTGGATGTCTTTATTCTTGGTTTTGTTTATTTTTATTACTTTATTAAATTTTTAGTTTGAAATAATCTTAGACTTACAAAAAAAGTTGCAAAAATAATACATAGAATTCCCATAGGCCCTTTTACCCAGATCCCCCAAGTGTGAACATTTTACCACATTTGCTTTATCGTTCTGTGTCTGTCCATCTCTCTAGTTTCTTTTTGCTTTTCATGATTATTCTTGATTTTAAAGGGAATGTTTCCAATATTTTCCTATTTAGGATGGTGTGTTTTTTTTTTTTAAATACTTAAAAACTTTTTCTTCCTAGACTGCTCAACAGAACTATCCTTTTTTATTGGAGTAAGGAAATGCTCTTCCTTTCCTAATTTACTGAGTTCTAAAAATCATACTTGGGTGAATTTTACCCCAAGTAGTTTCTCTACATTTTTTTTTTTTTTTTTTTTTTTGAGACGGAGTCTCACTCTGTCGCCAGGCTGGAGTGCAGTGGCACAATCTGGGCTCACTGCAAGCTCCGCCTCCTGAGTTCCAGCAATTCTTCTGCCTCAGCCTCCCGAGTAGCTGGGATTACAGGTGCCTGCCACCACACCTGGCTAATTTTTGTATTTTTAGTAGAGGTGGGGTTTCACCATGTTGGCCAGGCTGGTCTCAAACTCCTGACTTCAGGTGATCTGCCCGCCTCTGCCTCCCAATTACAAGTGTGAGCCACCGCACCCGGTTGTTTTTCTGCATCTTTAAAGAAATCTCTATATATATATTTTTTGTTTTGTTTTGTTTTTGAGATGGAGTTTCAGTCTTTTTGCCCAGGCTGGAGTACAATGGCACAATCTCAGCTCACTGCAACCTCTGCCTCCCAGGTTCAAGCGATTCTCCTGCCTCAGCCTCCCTAGTAGCTGGGATTATAGGCATGTGCCACCACGCCCGGCTAATTTTGTATTTTTAGTAGAGACGGGGTTTCTCCATGTTGGTCAGGCTGGTCTCGAACTCCCGACCTCAGGTGATCCACCCGCCTCGGCCTCCCAAAGTGCTGGGATTACAGGCGCGAGCCACCACGCCCGGCCGAAATCTATATTTTTTTCTTTTTTTGAGATGAAGCTTCCCTCTTGTTGCACAGGCTGGAGTGCAGTGGTGCGATCTCGGCTCTGTGCAGCCTCTGCCTCCTGGGTTCAAGTGATTCTGCTGCCTCAGGCTCCCAAGTAGCTGGCATTACATGCATGTGCCACCACACCCAGCTAATTTTATATTTTTAGTAGAGATGGGATTTCACCATGTTGGTCAGGCTGGTCTCGAGCTCCTAACTTCAGGTGATCTGCCCACCTCTTCCTCCCAAAGTGCTGGGATTACAGGCATGAGCCACTGCGCCTGGCCAAGAAATCAATGTGGTGAGTTACATACCCAACAATATCTGCTGATAGTATATATATGTGTGTGTGTGTGTGTGTTTTACACACTGTTGAATTCAAATTGCTGATATTTTTGTTTAGTTTTTTTTTTTTTTTTTTTCCCCAGACAGGTTTCACTCTGTCACCCAGGCTGGAGTACAGTGTTGAGATCTCAGCTCACCGCAACCTCTGCCTCTTGGGTTTAAGTGATCCTCCCACCTCAGCTTCCTAAGTAGCTGGGACTATAGGTGCATGCCATAATCCCCAGCTAATTTTTGTATTTTTTGTAGAGATGGGGTCTCTCAATGTTGCCCAGGCTGGTCTTGAACTCCTGGGCTCAGGTGATCTGCCTACCGTGGCCTCTCAAAGTGTTGGGAATGTAATAGGCGTGAGTCATTGCGCCCTGCCTAGAATTTCTTTTCTTTTTTCTTTTTGAGACAGAGCCTTGCTCTGTTGCCCAGGCTGGAGGGCAGTGGCGTGATCTCAGCTCACTGCAACCTCCGCCTCCCGGGTTCAAGTGATTCTCCTGCCTCAGTCTCCCGAGTAGCTGGGATGATAGGTGCCTGCCACCACACTGGGCGAATTTTTTGTATTTTTAGTAGAAACGGGGTTTCACCATGTTGGCCCGGCTGGTCTTGAACTCCTGAACTTGTGCTGGGATTACAGGTGTGAGCCACCGCGGCCGGCCTAGAATTTTTTTTTTTTTTTTTTTTTTTTTTTTGAGACAGAGTCTTTCTCTGTCACCCAGGCTGGAGTGCAGTGGCGTGATCTCTGCTCACTGCAGCCTCTGCCTCCCAGGTTCCAGTGATTCTTGTGCCTCATCCTCTTTAGTAGCTGGGATTACAGGTACACGCCACCACGCCCGGCTAATTTTTGTACTTTTGGTAGAGACAGGGTTTCACCATGTTGGCCAGCCTGGTCTCGAACTGCTGACCTCAGGCGATCCACCTCCCTCGGCCTCCCAAAGTGTTGGTAATACAGGTGTGAGCCACCGCGCCCAGCCCCAGCCTGGAATTTTTAACCTATGTTTATAGTATAAATATCCATTCATTTTATTATCTCGTTCCTGTCCCTTTCTTTGAATTTATTTTGGTGTTCATTTGTACTTTCTTTAGATGGATTTGCTGTTAGCCTGTTAATTTGGGTACTTTCTTCTTTGAAGCTACAGCGTATGGGTCTTGTTCTGATGGTTGGCTTGAGCGGGAAGAGGCAGCAGCGATGGGGTGGTGAGGGCCATATGCTGGTTAGGCATCGAATCTTGACAAGATCCTAATTTTTGTTGTGAGTGGTGGGTTAATGGGTGCTCACTGCGTGATGAAAAATAGCTGACCAGGTGCAGAGCAGCGTGGAGCAGTGGTGGCCGCGTCCTGCATGCTAGAGTGGATTGCTCAGAATCCTCGGCACACTCGAGGTCCACAAGGAGAAAGAAAAAGTGACATAAACTCAAGAGTAAGAAAAGGTGCATAGTGCAGAGTAAAAGACTTCCCATCTCCCTTTCTGCTCTTAATCTTAATTAACATGTCACACTATTAATAATTTCTCACGATTCCTTCCAAAAAGATGGTTGTGCACATACCAGCATCTTTCCGTTCTCTGACACAAGTCTTGGTGTCATAGACACCCTGTTCTGCCCTCCCTGTGGCCACTGTGATTTCCCATGCGAGCACACCGGCCTTTTCTTACCCTCTGTGAGAGCTTTTGGATATTCCCTTGTAGGGGAGTCACTGTCTATAACTGGCCTCCTGTGGGTGGGCACTCAGACCCTCTCACCTGGAGAGAAGACTGAATGCATGTCCTTGTTCCCTGTGATCTGGGGAACTTTTGCTAGCATATCTGTAGAGTAAGCTACACATATACCATTATTAGTGTTATATGTGCTGTGTATTATTATTATAACAAGCACTATGTAATATATGCATAATTTCTGCAGAAATTTATCTTACAGATTATATATTTTACATATTTTATATAGGTAAAATTATACTACCAATGGAGAACTGCTCAACTAGGGGGTATGTCCTTTTTTTTTTTTTTTTTTTTTTTTTGAGACGGAGTCTCGCTGTGCCGCCCAGGCTGGAGTGCAGTGGCCGGATCTCAGCTCACTGCAAGCTCCGCCTCCCGGGTTCACGCCATTCTCTTGCCTCAGCCTCCCGAGTAACTGGGACTACAGGCGCCCGCCACCTCGCCCGGCTGTTTTTTTTGTATTTTTTAGTAGAGACGGGGTTTCACCGTGTTAGCCAGGATGGTCTCGATCTCCTGACCTCGTGATCTGCCCGTCTCGGCCTCCCAAAGTGCTGGGATTACAGGCTTGAGCCACCGCGCCCGGCCACTTTTTTTTGTTTTAAGAGATGGAGTTCTCGTTGTGTGGCCCAGGCTGGCCTTGGACTCCTGGGCTCAGGTGGTCCTCCTGCCCCAGTCTCCCAAGTAGCTGGGACTACAGGTGCATGCCACTGAGCCTGATGGTATGTTTGTCTTTAAAATTTGATAACTATTGCCAAGTTGCCCCCAGAGAGAGTTTATGAAATGAGAATTGCCTGTTTATCCATACTCTCTGTTTTTTTTTTTTTTTTTTTTTTTTGGGAGACTGAGTCTTGCTCTGTCATCCTGGCTGGAGTGCAGTGGTGTGATCTCTGCTCACTGCAACCTCAGCCTCCCGAGTAGCTGGGAGTACAGGCGCCCGCCACCATGCTTGACTAATTTTTGTATTTTTAGTGGAGACTGGGTTTCACTATGTTGGCCAGGCTGGTCTCAAACTCCTGAGCTCAGGCGATCTGCCCCCTCCGCCTCCCAAAGTGCTGGGATTACAGGTGTGAGCCATTGCGCCTGGCCAGATACTCTTATTAACAAACTTTACTTTTTTTTTTTTTGCCAATTCAATAAGTGGAAAAATGGTGTCTTTGTTGCTTTAAATGTATTTTCAGTTGCATTTGTTTTTATTAGTCATATGCATTTATTTCCTTTAGTTTGCCTTCTCTGTTCTTTGTCCATATGGGAAAGGGAGCCGAGGTGGAGGGCAGGATTCTCTTCTGTTTCTGTGCGGGCTGCAGATAGGTTTGTAAATGACCATGCTCTGTTGCCTTAAGATGGATCTGTTGACATTGTGTTTTCTACATTTGAACTTGGAGTCCCATGTCTGGGTTGTTTGCTCTTGGCTGGGTGGAACCTGTGTACTTAAAGAGGAATCACTTGCATCGCTTTTCGGACTTGGTGTTTTGTTGGCGTGTCTCCTCCCTGGCTGGTAAGCACAGCTTGCGGGCCCAGCTCCCTTGGACCACCCACTTTGCAGCTCTTGGGCAGTCAACACTGATATTGTACCAGAAAGTGTGGGAGTTATAGAGTAGCATTTATAGAGAAGGGTTAGTATTATTTACTGTCATGTGACCTTAAAAATAGAAAATAATATTTGTGCTTTTAGTTTGCAGTTTGCATGGAACCTGAATACAGTATTTTAAAAAATATTCCCTATTTTTATGGAAAAAGGACTTCAAATATTTATTGTTTTGTATTAAGAGCTACAACTTGGTCTTGATTGGAAAGCTGGCATAGCTGTATGAGGGTCTCTGCCTGTGAGAAATTTGGAGCTGGGGTGGACACGGGAGGTGATGTTTGGGAGCAGCCTGAGTGTGGGGCGGGGGCTGCTGTGCTGAGCCTGCGCCGGGCAGGTGTGTCCTGGAGCTACTCCTGTGGCAGAAGCATTGCCCTGAGACCCACCCTGGTATGCTTGGCTGTGGGACAGGAGCTCCGGTGGGAGGTGTGCATTGCGAGCTGGTGTTTTCCGTTTGCTTTCCTGCCCACGGTCATGTTGTGGGCTCTTGGCCTAGAGGTAAAACGTCTCTGTGAGTTGAGCTCCTGTGACAGGGCTGGTCGCCAGACTCCACGTCTAGGTTTTGGTTAGTGTTTTTTCAGTAGAGCGAATCCCGAGAGGCCCTCCGAGCAGTGATTGCTTTTGGGATGAGCTGTGTTGATGGTTTCTGGGAAGAACTCTTCACATTTTAGGGTGAAACAATAAATGTCTGGTTAAACGGTTTCCATCTGAGAACACTCAGATTGTTTTCAAATGGTTGTGAACGCCAGGGTTTAAACTGCTTCCGAGGAGGCCTGGAGGTGCCTGGGCGGCCGGCCGCGTGCAGCTCTGGAATCCTGCCGCTGGGGCAGCCTCCATTTCGTGAGATGGCTCTGGAGCATGCCCAGTGTGTGGAGCCTTCAGAGGGAGCCGCCGAGCTGGGCTACTGCGATTTCTCTGCAGTTGGCCGCAGTCAACAATTGCACTAAGACAGGAGGAAAAAAGTGATGGGGTACAAGCAAGAGACGTGGTATTTGGTACTTTTTTTCCTTTGCTTAATCCCTCTTTCTTTTACATTGGTGCTTCTAGGCCCAGGTCAGGGCCTGCAGAGCAGGGACACTTGCTGCGATGGTGGGGACACCTCCTTGTTCGCTGTGCTCCTTCCCTGCCAGAAGAACCCTGTTTTGCTCTCTGGTCGCCCACCACGTGCGCTTTCTTGGGAGTGGGACGGGAAGTCCCCCTCCAACTCAGGGTACTGAGAACAGCTGAAGCCCGTTCCGCATTTGCTGGTAGCAGGAGGAACTCTGACCTTTTTCAGTTATGCTGATGATAAACCAGGACTGTTTCTCGTTTGAACATTTATAAAGAGCGTGCGTGAACTTTTTTTGCTGACTAGCAGTGTTTTCCTGTTTTAGTCTCCTACCTGCCCCCATGGCAGCCTCAGTGGTGGAGGGAGTGAGGCTGGAAAGGGACGACACTGCCAGGTGAACAGGGACCTGGGACCCGAGGCCAGGCTGTGCAGGGCAAGGGCTGGCCGTGCCACTGTGCAGCTGGCTCTGTGCCATGCAGGCTGCAGAAAGGGAAATCTGCCCGCCCGGGATGTGAGTGGCATTGACCACTCATCAGGAGAGCCGGGAACATAGTCCCCCCCCTCAGAGCCTGTGTCGTCCCCGTCCACACATGTGGGCTGTGTGATGAACCTGTCTGCGTGTTCATTGGGAGACTCCATTTTCCGTGGAATGGTGAGGAGGGTAGAGAGGCAGCAGTCTCCACTTGGCTTTTCTAAACAATTCCACAGGAAATAAGACGTTGCTCAAGCAAGTGCTTGGCACATCTTGGGGAGAGACCTAGTGAGGAGGGCTGTGTTTTAATTAATTAATTAATTGTAAATAACAGGATTAGAGCAGATTGGTTCATAGCTGCCTGTTCTAGAACCGTATTCTTCGAACAAAAGGGTGGGGGATGGTAGGCTTCTCTCCTAGCTCTGAGGAAACTCCAGCTCAGCGCACAGCATGAGGAGGACGAGGGAACAATAGGGCGTTCCTTTGTGCCTGCCCTTGAATCGCGGTGGAGGCCACTCAGTGAGCCCGGGCAGTGCCATCGCTCACGTGTCCCCAGCAGCAGTGGCGTCTGTGGGATGCTGTGCGCTGGAAATTGGCACTGTTTTGGGTAGTGGTTCTGAGAGGAACTGTGTAACCAGGTATGCAAATGTGCTGATGCAGGAATGTTTTTGAACACCTGTGATGTAAATTTTAACGGTGGTTAATGTTAGCAGCTCCACCTGGGTTAGCTCAACCCTTAGAGATTATTTGTTCTCATCTCTTTGGAGTTGAAAATGTTGTACTTTTCTAGGAGCCATTTCTCCAGACCATGTGGAGGTCAGGTATCGGCTGGTTCTGGCCTTACTCTACTCCTCCTCCCCCTCCTTCCCGCTCTTGGATAGGGTGGCTTGAAGGAGATGGGCAGCAGGTGTGTGACTGCAGCCCTGGGGCCCGGGCAGAGGCTGGGACATGGGGAAAGCAGGACCCGGGAGGCTGTAGCTTAAGTAGACATTTGTTTTTTATTTGAAGATAATTTTAGAGATGGGGTGGTGGTGGATTTTAGCATTAGAGATTTCTGGCTTCTGCTTGAAGCACTGTGAATAGGGGACAAAATAATAACTGAAGAGAAAAAGTTGATTTAAGTAAAGTAAAAGTTTTGGTGTGTTTTTTTGAAATAAAGATGTCTGCAGTGAAAGCATTGTCTTTTTAGGGAACTCGGGGAGGAAAGGTGTGCTGTTGTGCTGCTTCTCACATGGGTCTGGCCATTTTGACATCTGAAATCTTACAGGAATTTGTCTTAGAGTATATGCTGCTTATTTGTTTTCATGGAATCCAGAAAAGAGTCTATCCAAATTATCCTTGCCCTCAGGGTAAATTACCTTTTAGGATTGTGGCAGATGGCACAGGACCTCTGAGAGGGACTGCACCTTCTACAAGAAGAAAAGTGAGAGTGTTGCGAAGGGGAAGCTCCCGCCTCCTTCATAGACGTTTGCAGAACACGTTTCTTCCTTTCTGCCTTGGAGAAGAGGCAGGACCAGCGGGGAGGCAGAAGTAGGTGAAGGAAGACTAAGGGAAGAAGGGACGCGCTGATAGAGAAGACAAGGAGAGCTGATGGCTTTGGGTGCCAGGCTGTCAGCATTGATGGAGCTGTCTACCCCAGAGAGTCTGACTGACCTGGGACTTGCAGGATCCTGCTAGAAGAGAAATCCTTGCTTCCTTCTCCTCTTGTTTTCTTCCTCTCCTCCATTCTCCTTCCTCTCCCTTCTATTCACCCATCCACCATTCACCCACCCACCACCTGTCACATACACCCACCCACCCTACTGTCTACCGTCCACCTCACCACCCACCCATCCATTTATTTACCCACCAACTCATCCGTTCACCTGTCCACATCTATCTATTCGTCCACCGACCATTGTATATTAATGATTTACTATATACCAGAACTACTAGTCCAGAAACTTGAGTATATTTGTGAACAAAAATCCAGAACATTTGTATCATCCTGAAAAGAAACCTTTTACCGTTAGCAGTTCCTTCCCGTGCCCCCAGCACCCCACCCAGCCCCTGACCACCACTCATCTGCTTTCCTTCCCTGTGAATTTGCCTGCTCTCTGTTGTCTCTCGTGCCTGGCCTCTTTCACTTAACTTAGTGTTTTCAGGACTCACCCGTGGCCGTGGTGTAGCATGTATCAGCAGCGCATTCCTTTTTACAGCTGAGTAACACTCCACTGGATGGGTATGCCACTGATGGACAGTTGACGCTCCACGGGGGAGCTGCCACTGATGGACAGTTGGTGCTCCACGGGGGAGGTGCCACTGATGGACAGTTGGTGCTCCACGGGGGAGGTGCCACTGATGGACAGTTGGTGCTCCATGGGGGAGCTGCCACTGATGGACAGTTGGTGCTCCACGGGGGAGGTGCCACTGATGGACAGTTGACGCTCCACGGGGGAGGTGCCACTGATGGACAGTTGGTGCTCCACGGGGGAGGTGCCACTGATGGACAGTTGGTGCTCCATGGGGGAGCTGCCACTGATGGACAGTTGGTGCTCCACGGGGGAGGTGCCACTGATGGACAGTTGACGCTCCACGGGGGAGGTGCCACTGATGGACAGTTGGTGCTCCACGGGGGAGGTGCCACTGATGGACAGTTGACGCTCCACAGAGGGGGTACCACTGATGGACAGTTGACGCTCCACAGAGGGGGTACCACTGATGGACAGTTGATGCTCCAAGGGGAGGTGCCACTGATGGACAGTTGACGCTCCACGGGGGAGGTGCCACTGATGGACAGTTGGTGCTCCACGGGGGAGGTGCCACTGATGGACAGTTGACGCTCCACAGAGGGGGTACCACTGATGGACAGTTGACGCTCCAAGGGGAGGTGCCACTGATGGACAGTTGACGCTCCACGGGGGAGGTGCCACTGATGGACAGTTGACGCTCCACGGAGGGGGTACCACTGATGGACAGTTGACGCTCCAAGGGGAGGTGCCACTGATGGACAGTTGGTGCTCCATGGCGGGGGGTACCACTGATGGACAGTTGGGTTTTCCTTTTTTTTTGGCTGTTATGGACAATGCTGCCATGAACATTCATGTATGAATTTTTGTGTGGACCTGTGTTTTCATTTCTTCAGATATCCTGGGAGTGGGATAACGGGCTCATATGGTGACTGTTTTAAGCGTTGGAGGAAATGCCAAGTTGTTTTCTTTTTCTTTTTTTTTGAGGTGGAGTCTTGCTGTGTCGCCCAGGCTGGAGTGCAGTGGTGCGATCTCGGCTCACTGCAACCTCTCCCTCCAAGGTTTGAGCCATTCTCCTGCCTCAGCCTCCTGAGTAGCCGGGACTACATGTGTGCCACCACGCCTGGCTAATTTTTGTATTTTTAGTAGAGACGGGGTTTCACCATGTTGGCCGGGATGGTCTCCATCTCTTCACCTTGTGATTCGCCCGCCTCGGCCTCCCAAAGTGCTGGGATTACAGGCGTGAGCCACTGCGCCCGGCTCTGCCGAGTTGTTTTCAATGGTAGCTGTACCATTCTATTTTCCACCAGCACTGCACAGGGTTCCAGTTTCCCCACATCCTCATCAACACCTGCTGTTGTCCATCTTTGTGATTATGGCCATCCTAGTGGGTGGATTGTGGAGTGGGTCTCATTGTGGCTTTTATTTTGTTTTTTTTGAGTTGGAGTCTCGCTCTGTCACCCAGAGTGGAGTGCAGTGGCATGATCTTGGCTCACTATAACTTCTGCCTCTTGAGTTCGAGAGGACTCAGCTTCCCGAGTAGCAGGGAATGCAGGCGTGCGGCACCACGCCTGGCTAATTATGTATTTTTAGTAGAGAGGGGATTTTTCCGTGTTGGTCAGGCTAGTCTCTAACTCCGGACCTCAGGTGATCCGCCTGCCTTGGCCTCCCAAAGTCCTGGGATTACAAGTGTGAGCCACCATACCGGCCTTAATTTTTATATTTTTTGTAGAGACGGGATTTCACTCTGTTGGCCAGGCTGGTCTTGAACTCCTGACCTCAAGTGATCCGCCCGCCTTGGCCTCCCAAAGTGTTGGGATTACAGGCGTTAAGCCACCGCCCCTGCCTCGTTGTGGCTTTGATTTGCATTTCTCGGATGATTAGTCATGTTGAGCGTCTTCTGTGCTTGTTGGCCATATATATGTTCTTTGGAGAAATGTCTATTCAGATCTTTTGCCTAATAAAAATTTTTTAAAATTGTTGTAAGAGTTCTTTTTGTATTACGGATACAAGTCCCATATCAGGTAGTGATTTGCAAATATTTTTTTCCCATTTTGTGAGTTGTCTTTTCATGTTTTTGATAGTGAATCACAAGTCTTTAGTTTTGATGGAAGTCCTATTTATGTTTGTTGTTGCTTATGTGGAGTGGTATTTGCTAGAGACTTAAAGGAGGTGAGGGGTGAATTCTGGGTCGAGATTAAAGCCAGGGCAAAGGCTCTGAAGGGGAGTGGATGGCTGTAGGGCTGTTAGACGTGGGCTGAGTGGGCAACAAGCCCCAGGCAGGATGGTGGTTCCGCGACGTCTCCCGCAGGCTGCCGTCCTGTGGGATGTGACATCAGGGAGATCAGCTGAGAGGCTGTGCAGTAGCCAAAGCAGTAAATGCTGTGGCTGGAGCAGGATGAGAAGTAGGCTCTTTGTATTTTGTTTTTTTTTTTAATTAGAGACAGGGTCTTGCTATGTTGCCCAGGCTGGTCTTGAACTCCTGGCCTCAAGCAGTCCACCTGCCTCTGCTTCCCAAAGTACTGGGATTACAGGCGTGAGCCCTGACGCCCAGCCGAGAAGTAGGTTCTTTCTCTTTTTTGAGATGTAGTTTCCCTCTTGTTGCCCAGGCGGCTGGAGTGCAGTGGTGCATTCTTGGCTCACTGCAACCTCTGCCTCAGCCTCCCCAGTAGGTGGCATTACAGGCGTCCACCACCACGCCCAGCTAATTTTTGAATTTTAATGGAGACAGGATTTCTCCATGTTGGCTAGGTTGGTCTTGAACTCCTGACCTTAGGTGATCTGCCTGCCTCGGCCTCTCAAAGTGCTGAGATTACAGGTGTGAGCCACCATGCCCAGCTGAGAAGTAGGTTCTTGATGTATCCTTCATGTCTTCCCTCTCGCACCCTGAGCCCTTCTTGCCCAGTGCTCATTGCTTGCTGGGTCCTGGCCTCCTGCTTCAGGAACAGACTGAGGACCCCTGGAAGGATGCCCCCCACACGCACTCACCCACTCTACCTACCGCCTGCCCAGGGCCCCAGCTGCTCCAGCAGCTCTTCCCTGGGTCCTCCCCGACCTTCACTTTTCGCTCTCCTACAAACTTCGTCCCCATGTAAAAAAAGCTTTGCTTTTGTTTTTTTCTCTCTCTTCTTTAAAAAAAGAAAAAAAAATAAAGACAGGGTCTCCATATGTTTGTCCAGGCTGTTCTTGAACTACTGGCCTTAAGTGGTCCTCCCATCTGGGCCTCTGGAAGCGCTGACATTACAGGTGAGCCATGATGCCTGGGCCAAAAAGCTTTTCTTTTTTTTTTTTTTTTTTTTTGGAGACGGAGTCTTGCTCTGTCGCCCAGGCTGGAGTGCAGTGGCGCAATCTCAGCTCTGCAACCTCTGCCGTCCAGGTTCAAGTGATTCTCCTGCCTTAGCCTCCCCAGTAGCTGGGTTTACAGATGTGTGCCACCATGCCCAGCTAATATTTTTGTATTTTTAGTAGAGATGAGGTTTCACCTTGTCAGCCAGGCTGGTCTCGAACTCTTGGCCTCAAGTGATCTGCCTGCCTTGGCCTCCCCAAATGCTGGGATTACAGGTGTGAGCCACTGCGCCTGGGCTGAAAAAAGCTTTTCTTGATCCTGCTTCCCACCAGCTTCACGTCAGTTCTTTGCCCTTCTTTGCGCCAAACTCCTCCAAAGATTTGTGTTTTTTTCATGGTATGTGCATCCTCCCCCATCCTCCCTTAGATCCTTAGTCAGACCTTGCACCTCCACCCCCAGGGCAACACCACCATCCTGGTTAAGGTCTCTGTCAGCCTTCCTCCCTTGGCTGGTCCCGTCTCCTGCCCTGACCCAGTAGTGTCCTCGCTTCGTCCTTGGGCCTTGCTATCCTGCCCCCTCCCCCCAGTGCTGGGTGCAGCTCAGCCTCTGACTCTGGTGTCCTGTGCCCACGTGCGAGTTCTGTCTCCTGTCCTCCCTCCTCCCCCCGGTGCTAGGTGCAGCTCAGCCTCTGACTCCGGTGTCCTGCGCCCACATGCGAGCTCCGTCTCCTGCTCCCTTTATGGCTTCTCATCTGCCTCCCTCCTCTTTGCCCTTCTTGCAGGTGCTTCTGCCTTCTGACTTCCTCAGTCTCCCACCTGTGCCTCCCTCTTCTGACTGGTTTCCCTGGCCACCTGTCCCTCTGGGGGCAGGTCTGCAGCACAGCAGCCCAGGGAACCAGTCAGTCCTCACTGAGGCCCTGTCCCTCCTGGCTCCAGTTCCTACTGGCCTGTCTGCCCGTCCTCCTTTTGCATCCTCCCTGGGGTCTGGCTGGGTTTGGTGCTGTCCTGGGGCTGTGTCCAGGGGAAGGAGGAGCCGGAGCTGCCTTTCCATCTTCTGTCCACTTGCGTTTGCCGCCATCTTCATTCTGGGAGGACTTTGTTGGAGTGCAGGCTACCTTTTCTCTTTCTTGCTGCCCTACCTCTTGTGACCACACCCTGTGGCCTGTGGGTCTTGGCTTGGCTTTGTCATCATCCACTGTTGTTCCAGGGTAAGCCGCTGTGCACGTGGTTGAACATAACAGGGCTGTCCCAGGCCGTGAGCTGTGTCAGAACTCTGAACCTTTCAGGGCCCCTGTGTGCTTGACTTACGGTTATTAGTGAGGGTGTCTTGCCTATAGTTAGTGTGTCCTTGTATAATTATTCTGTTAGCCCTTTTATAGCTAATAAGTGAGCTGAAAGTGTTAAATTTTTTTCATTCAGTGTAAGAAAAAGGCAGAAGGAAATATACAAATATAAAAAGTTAACTTGGTTATTTCTGAATTGCGGGATTGCCAGTGATTTTGTATCTTTTGTAATATAATAATTTTACAGAGAGCATGTATTAACTTTACCGTAAGAAAAAATTAATGGAAACCCTCATTTATATATAACTTAATTCATATGATTAATGCGTATCACTTAAAAATATGTAGCAGGAATCTGGAAGGTGTGAAAACGAAGTGACCCAGAGACCCGAAGAGCTGAATCCTTTTCTTTTTTTCTTCTTTTTTGTTTGGAGACAGAGTCTTGCTCTGTCGTCCAGGCTGGAGTGCAGTTGTGTGACCTTGGCTCATTGCAACCTCTGCCTCTCAGGCGCAAGCTATTCTCCCACCTCAGCCTCTCAAGTAGCTGGGACTGCAGGCGTGTCCCCCATGCCCAGCTGATTTTTGGGGTATGTTTTGTAGAGATGGGATTTTGCGGTGTTGCCCAGGGTGAGCTTGAACCCCTGCGCTCAAGCTTCCCACAGCCTTGGCCTTCCAAAGTGCTGGGGTCACAGGCATCAGCCACTCCGCCTGGGCCTGAATCCTATACTTGGAATCCTGATGAAATAAGGACCCCAACCCTGTGTGCTGTGGCCCAGGCCTTGCCCCCACACGTGGCTGCACAGAGGCCGTGGCCCCTTCTCCCTCCACTCAGTGAAGCTCCCCCAGCACTTCCTGTCCAGCAGACATGACAGTGCAGAGACCCCAGGATTCTTCCAGGGCTCCAGCTACGTACAGATGCGAGGAATTATTTACCTTTCACTCTCATTCTGTGCTGAGTCAGGCACGAGGTGTGTGATGGTGCCGTAGAGGGCGTGCGGCAGGCCATGCGAGCATCTGGCTCTGCCGACTGGAAAAGGTGTGTGTACAAATGTAAAACCACATCACTTTTGTCTCTTTGTTTTTTGTTTGAGAATAGTTCATTTTCGTAAAGTTATTTTATGTTAACACGTAATAAGTTTATTGTTATTTGTAAAGGGAGTTTGACGTGGTCAAACTAACTTGGTACCATTCTGATAACTCGTGAACAAAATCTCTTTGGGGTGCTCGGTTCTGTTTAGACTGTGGCGTGGTCCTGAGAACGAAAAGTTTGGGAATTGCTGTTTTACCATAAACCAAAGCGCCTGCCGCAGTACGGCAGTGAACCAACCAGCCAGCCAGTGTCTGCCTCTCATAGAGCTGACGTTCTGATTGGGGATAAGTTTCACATTTTTGTGTCACATCCTTCAAAATAGTCAACTCCTTAGGTTTTACTGTCTTTTTATCAACATGGGGATTTTGAATGAAATTCAGCTATGAATGTGTGTGTGTTTTCCCATGCTGTCTCAATCATATTACAGAGCAGTGTGGTGGAGACATTTAAAAAGGAATCTCTGACATGAGTAGGAATGTGGTCTTCCATAGACCAGGAACTTTTCTGATTGCAGAGAATTTATTAATATTACTGTATCTCGTGGTTTTCTGTATGTAGTCTGCATTTACACTTCTAACCACAAGGTGGTGCCTTTGTTCTAAGTCCAAAGGCTGACGCCGGGCTGGACGCAGCTTGGGAACGAAGGAACCACAGTTTTATACGGGTTACTTTTTTGCCCGTTTAAGATGATTCTGCTTTGAAGTGCTTAGCAAAGAACCTTACCTTCCTTTTGCATCAAGGTTGTCTCATCTTAGAGTGACATCTAGAGTGTGGGAGCCTCCCAGCAGGTGTTTATTGGACACCCCTTACCTGTGTGCCAGTCTGGGTGCCCGGTGGTGCTCAGAGCTGGCCTGCACCACACCCCCAGGGGTTTGTGGTCCCTTCCCACTCTCGACTGCTGCTTTTATGTTTGTTGTATTTCTGGTAGCACTGTTGCTGAAGTTACTTTTCTGATCGGAAAAAAAGAAATAGGCTTCTCTTTTTTTTGTGGTGTGTAAGTTCTGCACAGCCTTATTTTTAATGTCTCGTGTAGTTCAGAAGAGGAGATGGGTGTCCTGGGAGGCAGGGCAGCCGTGTCCAGCTGCAATGTCCTTGGCGGCTGAGCTGAAGGCAGCATGAAGCTCCAGCCCGGAGAATACACCAGGGAGTGTGTGGGGGTCACGTCTGTGTCCTCCCTCAGACCTGCACTCCCAGCCTGTGCTTTATACCAGACAACTCCTGGCCAAAATGCACTGCTGCCCTGCCTGGCACTGGCCCTGCCCCCAGGGAGGCTCTGGCCGGGGCTGCCAGTGTTCTTCAGTGTCCTCAAAACTTGTTTCTCACATTAGAAAAATGTTAAGGCCCGTCATTTCATGGTGGTAATTGTGTGAGAGTATGTATGAATTGAAAAGATAGAAAATGAAAAAATTCCTATGAATACAATAAGATAGCATCTCTATGGATCGATATGTTACTTAGCCTCCCAGAGCCAATACTAGGGGTTTCTGGGGGTCTGTGGGTCCCTCCTCAGGCTGCACTGTTCTCTGGAGCCTGCAGGCTGAGGCCTTGGTCGGGGACAGGACAATCTGTTGTCTTGGAAAATAGAGCCCAGGAGGCCCAGACAGGTGCTGACCAGCTAAAGCTGCTTTTTTCACACTGGTTGAAATGCAGTTAGTGGAGAGAGGCAGTGGGGAGATCGGGGTGGGTAGGGAGATGTTCTAAAACACCAAGTCATTCCTCACAGGGCCTGGAGCACAGCGAGCTTGGAAGACCAGCACCATAACACATGCTGCTGTTTACCAGGCAGTGACGGGGCAAGGGGACTGCATGTGTGACCCACCTGTGCCAGGGCTCCTGAGGGCCAACCTCTCCATCGAGCCCTGTTCTGAGACCAAATTCCAGGGGCCGAAAGACGTTAAGCAGGATTGTGCTCTTCACTGGCACCTATCAAAGAACACCAACATGATATAAATTAAACCCACAGTAAATCTCTCAGAATTCCGTCCCCTTTTCTGGCTCTCCCACACTCTGCAGGCTGACGGAGAATCTCACTGTTGGCCAGTGTCCCCAGATGCCCCGACTCTTGGCTCCAGCGCTCTTTCTTTGTGTTCTGTCCAGTCTTGAAGAGCAAGTCCAGGTAACTGTGGCTGCCTCCTGCAGTCTGCCTACAATCGTACGGCCCACCTCCTGGTGTGTGAGACCCGCCATTTGTGTTTAATCATCATCTTAAAGTATGTTCTTGCAGTAGTTGTAGAGTACGTATTTTGTGCCCATGCTAGGTGCCGGGGTTGCAAAGGTGAATAGGGCTTCTTCTGTAAGTGGGAGGCAGCCTTGTGTGGGTCACCACAGGGCAGCCTGTGATGATGAGCTGCAAGGGCCATCTGAGCCCAGAAAGCTCGCTGCATAGTTGGAGAGTTTCGGGAAGCAGGGGGAAGGGTGATGGTCTGGGCCATACTGCTGCTGGAATTTTAAGTAGCTCGGCGTGACTGGCACGTAGGATTTCTGACCTGAAAATCGTTGGGCTAGGTTAGAAATCTGCAAACTTCTGTAAAGGACCAGGTATGTGGGTTGTGGGCCACATAAGGTCTCTGATGCATATTCTTTTTTATTTTTACAACTTAAAAAATTAAAAAAAAAATTCATTCTTAGCTTGTGGGAAGTAAGAAAGCAGGCTGGGCTGGATTTGGCCCGGGGGCCGCATGCCTGGCCTAGATTGCTGCAGCTCCTTCTGTGCCTTGTCATGAAGTGTGAACTTGATTCCATGGGCAGTGGGAAGCCACTGAATTTTTAAAGAAGATGATGGTAAGGTCACAATTTTAGAAAGATAATTTTAACTGCAGAATAGATGCTAGACTGAAAAGGGGAGAGACTGGAATTAGAAAATGAGTTGCTAGATTATTCCTATTACCACTGACTTGAGGAATAATGTGGCTTAAAATAAGAAGGTAGCAGTGGAATTTGATGGAATATTTAGGAGGCATAGAATTTGGTGACCAATAGGTGGGGTTGGTGTGAGGGAGCATGAGTAATGATGATCATTTTCTCTTTTTTACTTTTTAAATTTATTTTAATTTTTTAATTTTTTATTATTTTTGAGACAGAGTCTTGCTCTGTCACCCAGGCGGGAGTGCAGTGGTGCGATCTTGGCTCACTGCAACCCCTGCCTCCCAGGTTCAAGTGATTTTCCTGCCTCAGCCTCCCAAATAGCTGGGATTACAGGCTCCCACCACCACGCCTGGCTAATTTTGTACTTTTAGTAGAGACAGGGTTTCACCATGTTGGCCAGGCTGGTCTTGAGCTGCTGACCTCAGGTGATCCACCCGCTTCGACCTCCCAAAGTGCTGGGATTACAGGCATGAGCCACCACGCCTGGCCTTTTTTTAGTTTTTGAAACAGAGTCTCACTCTGTCGCCCAGGCTGGAGTACATTGGCGCAATCCCTGCTCACTGCAATCTCCACCTCCCAGGTTTAAACGATTCTCCTGCCTCAAGCTTCCCAAGGAGCTGGGATTACAGCGTGTGGCACCATGCCTGGCTAACTTTTGTATTTTTTTGTAGAGACGGAGGTTTCGCCATTTTGCCCAGGCTGGTCTTGAACTCTTGGACTCCAGGGATCTGCCTACCTCGTCCTCCTAAAGTGCTGGGATTATAGGCATGAGCCACCAGGACTTGCCGGACTGGATATTCCTTTTTTTTTTTTTTTTGAGACGGAGTCTTGCCCTGTCACCCAGGCTGGAGTGCAGTGGCGCAATCTCGGCTCACTGCAAGCTCCGCCTCCCGGGTTCACACCATTATCCTGCCTCAGCCTCCCTGTAGCTGGGACTACAGGCGCCCGCCACCACACTTGCCTAATTTTTTGTATTTTTAGTAGAGATGGGGTTTCATCGTGTTTGCCAGGACTAGACATTCTTAATGAAGGGTGTACACAGAGTCAGCCCCAGTGGTGTTTTTAATTGACAAAAAGAGTTGGTTGGGTGGATTGTGCTGTTACTATATAACACAACACCGTTGTGTATCTTAAAAAAATAGTGTTGTCAGCTGGGCGCGGTGACTCATGCCTGTAATCCCAGGACCTTGGGAGGCAGGCGGATCACGAGGTCAGGAGATTGAGACCATCCTGGCAAACCCCATCTCTACTAAAAAAAAAAAAAAAAAAAAAAAATTAGCCGGGGAGGTGATGGGTGCCTGTAGTCCCAGCTACTCGTGAGGCTGAGGCAGGAGAATGGCATGAACCCAGGAGGCAGAGCTTGCAGTGAGCCGAGATCGCGCCACTGCACTCCAGCCTGGGCGACAGAGCGAGACTCTGTCTCAAAAAAAAAAAAAAAAACTTGTGTTGTCAAAATCTTAATCAAGTTTAGTGGAAAAATAGATTTAAAACCAGTATATTATATAACCAATTAATATAAAAAGTCTGTAAGGGATATACTAAGATGTTCACTGTTGGTGGTAAGATTATGGGCCATTTTTGTTTCTTGTTATTTGGTTTTTTTCTCTCCTGATGACACTGCTAGTGCCCCCAACACAGTGTCTGAAGGCTGTGGAAGTGGCACCTCCATGGCTTTTCCCGGTCGCTGGGGGGAAGCATTAAGCCTTGCACCATAACGCTGCTGAGTAAGTTATTAACCACAAGATTTTCGTAGATATCCTTTATCAGGTTGAACTTTTTATTGTGAAATAATTTTGTGAAATGCTTTTTCTCCCTCCGTTGTCATGATCGTGTGCTTTCTGTCCTTCTGTCCGTGTCAGCGCCCTGCGTGCAGCCGTGGGTGTTCTGTCTGGTGTTCCTGTCTCGCTACGTTGCGGTAGCCCCCCCTCAGCTGGGACGGTGCCTTCTGAGATCCCTGGCTGGTGCCTGAAATCACAGATAGTACTAGACTGTCTATATGCCAGGTTTTCTCTTAGACACATATACCGATGGTAAAGTTTAGTTTATAAATTAGGCACAGTAAAAGTTTATATAAATGTCCCCCCCACCCCCGGAAAAATATACTGCACTCTACTCAGTGGTCGTCGCCTTGTGATCTGATGAGGGGGATGATGGACAGCGGATACAGGATGGACATGGGGACAGAGAGGACTCGCATCCCGGGCAGGACTGATGGGGCAGTGTGAGAGTTAGCATGCTACTCAGAGCAGTGTGCAGCTGAAAACTGAGACGTTGCTGTTTTATTTTATTTTATTTTATTTTATTTTATTTTATTTTATTTTATGTTATTTTATGTTATGTTATGTTATGTTATGTTATGTTATGTTATGTTATGTTATCTTATTTTATTTTATTTTTTGAGACAGAGTCTCGCTCTGTTGCCCAGGCTGGAGTGCGGTGGCGTGATCTCGGCTCACTGCAACCTCCACCTCCCGGGTTCACGCCATTCTCCTGCCTCAGCCTCCTGAGTAGCTGGGATTACAGGCGCCCGCCACCACACCCGGCTAAGTTTTGTACTTTTAGTAGAGACGGGGTTTCACCATGTTAGCCGGGCTGGTCTCGAACTCCTGACTTTGCGATCTGCCCACCCGTGATGGTATTACAGGCGTGAGCCACTGTGCCCGACCTGAGAAGTTGTTTATTTCTGGAATTTTTCATTTGATATTTTTGGATTGTGGTTGACTGTGGGTAACTGAAGCTGTGGCAGATCCATGAATCAGGGGACTGCTGCGATTGGTCTTCAGGTTCCATCAGCCTTGCACCTGGGATACGTCTTGGTGGTCCTCAGTGTGGCATCCTCTTGCCAAGTGGTTGCATTCATTTGCTGATGTTTTGTTAGGGGTTACTGAGGCTGTGAGAGGACTGACGGGAAGTTCCCTTTGTTTTCTGTGTAATGCTGTTCTCACAGAAGGCGCTGGGAGGTATTTCTTCCTCTTCTTACTAATTCATGAGCACTGATGGGGCTGAGCATTTTCCTATATGTCTGTTGGCCATTTGGGAATGCCTCTTTAATTCATTTGCCTGTTTTTATGTTGTCTTTTTTTAAAAAAACTGATTTGTAGTTCTTTCCTTATAGAGTTAAGAGTAAGTAAAGCTATTGTACTTAGCCAAATACATTGGATATTTTTTTCTGTGTTTGAAAGTTTATTCATTCATTTTTACCGTATAAATGTTTGAAATATTTTGGCATTTAAATCTGTAAAGCTTTTCCTCTGTGATTTCTGGCCTTGGTATTATGCTTAGAATCAGGAGTTCCTTGTTTCAGGGCTGTCAGGTATTTTTCCTGCTGTTTTTATGATTTATTGTTTTACGATTCTTTCATTCACTGATCTGCAATGCTGATGGCCTTCTCCTCCCAGTCCTTCGCCAGCTGCCTCAGTGTCTCAGTGAGTGTTTTATTATTCTCCCTTCTTGCTGATGTGCAGTGCCCCTTTATCTTGTATCTGTATCTTGTATTGTATTCCTGTTTCTACATTAAAGTCTTGTGGATTTTTTTTTTTTAGTTGCTTATGCTATTGAAAGCATCAAGTGGGACCAGGTACGCTGGCTCACGCCCATAATTCCAGCACTTTGGGAGGCTGAGGCGGGTGGATCACTTGAGGCCAGGAGTTCAAGACCAGCCTGGCCAACATGGAGAAACCCTGTCTCTACTAAAAATACAAAATTAGCCGGGCATGGTGATGCACGCCTGTAATCCCAGCTACTTGGGAGGCTGAGGCAGGAGAATCACTTGAACCTGGGAGACGGAGGTTGCAGTGAGCTGAAATTGCGCCACTGAACTCCAGCCTGGGCGACTGAGGCAGACTCTGTCTCAAAAAAACAATTATCAAGTAGGTCATAATTTTCATGGAAATAAATTATGTACAGATTTACCAGAAGGAATAGTCCATGAAAAAAGGTAGAGATTGTACTGTTCACGTTCTGTGTGAGATACCAGTGTTTTTCATCAGTACCATTTGTCCCTTGTGAGATGGTCCTGCACCGTGTTTTCTTAGCAGCCATGGCAGAAGGTAGTTGGAAATTAGATACTGCAGTCTTCCAGAGAGACCTCAGCGTGGGGCTATGCAAAGAAGGTGGACTGTGTGCAGGGCACCACCTGTGCGGACCCTCACCCCAAGCTGCTCCACACACCGCACCAGGGCCGCTGCATGAGACTGGTGAGGCCGGACACTCGTGTGCGAGTTGCGTGAAGCAGGCTCGTTCCTCACAGATGAGGAGGGGACAGTGGGGCTCGTGGTGATCTGGCCTCCAAGGCTCAGGAAAGCGCCCAGGGTGGACGGGGTCTTGTCTGCACATCTGTGTGTGCCCCATGTTGTACTGCAGTTGGGAGACCCCAAAAGTGCTCTCTATTCTGGGTTTTATACTCGGGGGCCACCTGACCCGCTGGACTGAGTTTTAGGACACCCTGTTGTGGGAGGGACGGGAGCAGAGCCCAGGCCACTCTCAGCTGCTCCTTATCCCACGGTGTTGCATTCCCAGCATGTTGGACAGTTTTTCTTGAGAACTACAAGCAAGAAAGGAGGGACAACCGGGTGGTTCAGTTCTCTGTCCCCGGGGAACTGTCCTGCTGGGGCAGGTGATGGAATCTGCCACATTTTCAGTGGTTTTGCCATGTATCTATAACCAGCACCTGAGCATGCAGGGATTACATTGGAACCCTAAGAATTGTATTCAGCTCCAGGCCCCAGGATTTGGTAAAATTTTGTAGTATCTGCTTTACACATCCCACAAATTCTTTTGGCCTATAAAATATATAATTATAGTTCCTGAGGTACTTGGCTTAATATATTATTGATATAAAAACAGTACAAAACTGCTTCGACTAAAATTCCTTCGTTATTTGTAGTAGTAGAATACATTGTTTTTTTCTCTCCAGCAATTCAGAATTATTCACTGCCTTGGTATTTCCTAATTTCCCTACTTGTCCAGGTCACATCTGTTTGCTTTCCTGACACCTTCACAGGCCCCCTTTGTCCCCAGGAAACCTCCCATGCCCGTCCACTTTCTCTCCTGTTTCCAGTTTCCCATGAGGCACAGCCGGTGCCGAGGCATCCAAGTCTCCCCTGCACCTCTGGATCGCACGCACTCGTTCTGCTTTTCCTTCCTGTATTTTGAGCGGATCTGACTTTTGCTAAGTCCGTGCGCCCTGCAGGTGTTTGTGTGGTGAGACCTTGTGCCCATTCATTCCCTGGAAACTTTGCAGTGGGTCTGGTATGTAAGCGTGAGGCGGGTCACTGATGCGGGAAGCTCTCGTCACATTGAAACCATCCTTTTTTTTTTTTTTTTTTTTTCTTGAGGCGGAGTCTCGCTCTGTCCCCCAGGCTGGAGTGCAGTGGCGCGATCTCAGCTCACTGCAACCTCCGCCTCCCGGGTTCCCGCCATTCTCCTGGCTCAGCCTCCCCAGTAGCTGGGACTACAGGTGCCGCCACCTCGCCCGGCTAATTTTTATTTTTAGTAGAGACGGGTTTTCACCGTGTTAGCCAGGATGGTCTCGATCTCCTGACCTCGTGATGCGCTGCCTTGGCCTCCCAGAGTGCTGGGATTACAGGTGTGAGCCACCACGCCCGGCCAAAACTGTCCTCTTTATAAAGCAGCCACTGGGTTTCGGTTTTATTAAGTACTTGAAAATCTCAAAAAGTTAAAAATGTCAAGTGAACTGTTGTTTTTTCCCTCAGTACCAACCTTTATGTATTATGTGAGGAAATACTGATTTTATTATTTTTGATGGAAAATTTATGATTTCTAAGAAGTCACTTTTTGATTGAGAACTATTATCTTTCTCAAATCTTAGCCTGTACGAGCCTGAATGTAGCCTGAACTAGCTAAGTTCAGGCTGCTGTAGTGAGCGTCTCCCCGGCAGCCAGAGTTGCAGGGCTGTGCTTGAGTTTGCTAATCGCCGGGATGCTTTGAGGTAGAGGTGTGACCCTGGGCCTGTTCACCAGATGGCAGAAACCAGCTCAGATCAGCTTCTGCTAAAGAGGCCACTTGTCACCTCACATGACAAGGAGCTTGGAGAGGCTTTACTTCTGTGTGCCGCCTTCCCTGTGGTCCATGAGCTGTCCCTGGCCTCACATGGAACCCCCTGAGGGTGGCGGCTGCTCTCTTAGGCTCAGTGCTCCACTGAGACCCGCAGGCCCCACGGCTGGAGAGCGGGGGAAGGATGTGGTTTCTGTTACTGGACAGGCAGTGCTGGGCCCCTAAGACGATGGGTAACTCCAGTCCAGCTGTGAACAGGTCTGCTGCCTGCAGGGGCTGCCCTGCGTGTGCGAGTGAGCGCCCACACGCTGCACCAGGTGGAACTGAGAGGCAGGTGGAAAGGCCTGTGTGCCCCGGCCTTAACCCTGGGTTCGCAGGACTTTCGCACACCACGTTTCTTTCAGTTTCTAGTTCTTTCCACAACTAGATTCCGTTACATTAATAAGCACAAAAGCCAAAATTGTGTTTCTGTTATATAGGTTTACTGTTGCATGAATTAGTTAGGTCACTGTTTGACAGGCATTCTCATTTAATAGACTTTATTAAAATCAGATCAGTAAAGCTGCTACTATGGGATACAAGCTCAGAGACAGAATATATGACACTCATTTGAATCTTTGTTAAAATGGCCTTTGTAGACAAGAGATCAAAGTCCCTGAGGTAAAAGCTGATCTGCTGTTTGGTGCTACAATAAGGCTAAATAGTAGTGAGAATATCTGCTGGTGCCTCAGGGAATTAATAAGGCTGGGGGCGGGGGCAGTAAAAACTACACATAAGCCAATTCCTTTAACGTTCATGTATAACCTTCCAAACATTTAATGACTGTGTGTGTATATGAATTAATTAATAATAGAGATGGGGCCTTGTTATGTTGCCCAGGCTGGAGTGTGGTGGCACCATCATGGCTCCAGCCCAAGCGGCTGAGACTGCAGGTGCGCCCCCATGACTGGCTGTGATGTAGGTTTTTTTGCTCACACTGGTTAAGGGAAAAGTGGTTGCCTAACAGTATGGGTAGTATCTCATTTATATGAAATGTGTAAATTATACCTTTATCAGCATATTTGCACAGAAACATGTTTGGAAGGTCATACGTGAGTGTTAAAGGAACTGACCATCTGCGTGGTTTTCATTTTTTCCCTATTAATTTCCTTTACATAAATTAAAAAATGAAATCATACAATGATACTAGTTTATCTTTTCAAAATCAAATCCCATTCAAGCAGAATGTCCCACCTACCCTCACTCTCCACCCCATAGCTTGTGTTGTGATGAGTTTGATGTATGTCCTTCAGGATCTCTGACGTTAATTTTTTAGAGATATGCTTGAACCCGTCAGCAGTATAATATTGTTTTGTATGTATTTCATTTTTTTTCTATCAACTGTTTTTTTTTTTGTTGCTGTTTTTGCTTGTTTTTGAGACAGGGCCTCACTCTGTCACCCAGGCTGGAGTGCAGTGGTTGCAGTCACGGCTCACTGTAGCCTCGACCTCCAGGGCTCAGGTGATTCTCCCACTTCAGCCTCTTGAGTAGCTGGGACTACAGGAGCATCTGCCACTGCGCCTGGCTAATTTTTGTATTTTTGGTAGAGACAAGGTTTTGACATGTTGCCCAGGCTGGTCTTGAACTCCTGGACTCAAGCAGTCTGCCCGCCTTGGCCTCCCAAAGTGCTGAGATTACAGCAGTGAGCCACTGTGCCCAGCCAACTGTTTTTATTTTGAAATGATTTCAATTGAATAGAAAAGTTGCAAGTGTGGTAAATGAGATGTTTTTCTCGAGCCCTTTGAAAGTTGCCTCCTAGATGCCCCTTTGTTCCTAAACACATTAGTGTGTATTTCCTACAAAGCCATTCTTTGTTGTTGTTGTTGTTTTGTTTTTGTTTTGAGATGGGGTCTCACTCTGTCACCCGTGTTGGAGTGCAGTGGTGCGATCTTGGCTCACTACAACCTCCACCTCCCAGGCTCAAGCAATCCTCCTCCCTTAGCCTCCCAAGTAGCTGGGACCACAGGTATGTGTCGCTAGGCCCGGCTAATTTTTTCTGTTTTTGGTAGAAACAGGGTTTTACCACTTTGCCGAGGCTGCTCTTGAACTGCTGAGCTCAGGTGATCTCTACCTCAGCCTCCCAAAGTGCTGGGATTATAGGCATGAGCCACCACACCCATCGTACAAAGCCATTTACTGAATTATGATATAACTAGTCAACATCAGAAAATTTGTATGTATGCTTAAAATATATATGTGGTATTTTGCTATGTCCTGATTTTTTACTCCACAAAAGTTATTTTCTGATTTTAATTGTTGCATGTACATTGTATTTTTCCTTTTAAAGGAGTCTTTTCTAATAATTGCATTGGTTTCATAGCCACAAATTAAAGAAGTTTATGATTGCATCTATAAGGTTGGTTTGTGTACCTCTAAATCTTTTTTCCCCTTGCTGGTTTTTTTTATTGTGATAAAATATACTTAAATTTTATGACTTTAACCATTTCTGAGTGTGCTGTTAAGTGGCATTAACCATTTCTAAGTGTGCTGTTAAGTGGCATTAAGTACCTTCACAGTGTCGCATAACAGTAACCGTCATCATTGTCTGTTTCCAAAACATTTTCATCACCCCAAGCCAAAACTCTGTATCCCTTAAACAGTAACTTCTCTTACCTTCCTCCTCCCAACCCCTGGGAACCCCTGATAGACTTTTTGTCTGTGAATTTGCTTAAACCCGGTATTTCATGTAAGTGGAATTATACAGTGTTTGTCCTTTTGTGTCTGGCTTATGTCGTGTAGCGTAAGGTTTTCAAGATTCATCCATGTTGTAGCAGGTATCAGAACCCATTCCTGGATATATACTGTGTTTTGTTTATCCATTCGTCTGTTCATGGGCACATGAGTTTTTTCCTGTCTTTTGGCTCTTGTGAATAATGCTGCTTCCAACATGTATATGCAAGTATCTGTTTTCAGTTCTTTGGGGTGTACCCCTAGGAGTGGAATTGCTGGATCATGTGGTAATTCTGTGTTTAACTTCCCGAGGTCAAACTGACAAACAGTTTTTCATGGTAGCTGCATCATTTTGTATTTCCATTAGCAATGCATGAGGGTTCAGATTTCTCTACTCCTCACCAACACTTTTTACTGTCCATTTTGTTGATTGTAGCTCCTAGTGGGAGCACCGTGGTATGTCATCGTGGTTTTGACTTGCATTTCTGTAATGCATATTGAATGATGTCGGCCATCTTTTCATGTATTTGTTAGCTGTTTGCATATCTTTGGAGAAATGTTTATTCAGATCTTTTGCCCATTTTGAAATTTATCTTTTTATTGCGTTGTAAGAGTATTTATTTATTTATTTAGTCAGTCAGTCAGTCATGGGATCTCACTGTGTTGCCCAGGCTGGTCCGCAGCCCTTAGACTCAGGTGGCACTCCCAGTTTAGTCTCCTGAGTAGCTGGATTACAGTGTGAGCCACTGTGTCAGACTTGGAAGAGTCCTTTATATTTTCCAGATACTGGGCCCTTACCAGATACATGACTTGGAAGTATTTTCTCTTGTTCCTTGTCTTTTTGTTTCTTGATGGTGTCCTTTGCAGCACAGATGGTTTTAGTTTTGATGACGTCCAGTTTGTCTGTTTTTTCTTTGGTTGCTTGTGCTTTTGGTGTCATAATTTAAGAAATCGTTGCCTAACTCAAGGTTGTGAAGACTTACCCCTGTGTTTTCTTCTAAGAGTTTTATAGTTTTATCTCATATTTGTTTTTTATCTATTTCGAGGCAGTTTAAAAAATTTTTAAATTTTTAAATTTTTTGAGACGGGGTCTAGCTCTGTGACCCAGGCTGGAGTGCAGTGGTGCAGTCATGGCTCACTGCAGCCCTGACCTCTGGAGCTCAGGCTTTCCTTTCACCTCAGCCTCCTGAGTAGCTGGGACCACAGGTGTGCACCCCCATCCTCAGCTAGTTTTTGTATTTTTTGTAGAGACTGGGGTTTGCCATGTTGCCCATGCTGGTCTGGAACTCCTGGCCTCAAGCTGTTTGGCCTCTAAGAGCACTGGGATTAGAGGTGTGAACCACTATGCCCAGCTGAGTCAATTTTTATACACGGCGTGAGGTTGGGGTCCACCACTCATTTTTTTTTGTTGTTGTTGTTTGAGATGGAGTCTTACTCTGTCACCCAGGCTAGAGTACAGTGGCACAATCTCTGCTCACTGCAAGCTCTGCCTCCCGGGTCCACACCATTCTTCTGCCTCAGCCTCCCGAGTAGCTGGGACTACAGGCGCCCGCCACCACACCTGGCTAATTTTTTGTATTTTTAGTAGAGATGGGGTTTCACCGTGTTAGCCAGGATGGTCTCGTTCTCCTGACCTCGTGATCCGCCTGCCTCGGCCTCCCAAAGTGCTGGGATTACAGGCGTGAGCCACTGTGCCCTGCCCCAACTTCATTCTTTTGCATGTGGTAGTCCAGTTGCCCCAGCAACATTGTTGGAGACCATTCTTTCACCATTGAAAGCTCTTCTTTATCAAATTCCTGGTCTGTTCTTGTCAAATATCAATATACTGTAAAGGTAAGGACTTATTTCTAGGTTCATAATTCAGTTCCATTGATGTGTATGTCTGACTTTTTGCCAGTAACACACTGTTCTGATTATTGCAGCTATCTATTAAGTTTTGAAATAGGGAAGTGTGAGTCCTCCAGCTTTATCCTTCTTTTTCCAGGTTGTTTTGGAAATCTGAACCCTCTGAATTTCCTTATGAATTTTAGGATCAGCTTATCATTTTCGGCAACAAGAACAACAGCCAAGCAAGTAGAGATTTTACTTGGGGCTGCATTGGGTCAGTTTAGGTAGTGCTGTTGCCTGAATTAATAACAATTAGTATGTTAAGATGCTACCTCACCAAGGTGTTAGTGTTAGCAGGGGAGGCTTTTGGGAGATGCTTCTGTCATGAGGCAGGGTTTTCATGAATGAGATTAGTGCCTTAGAAAAGAGGCTTGGGAGAGACTCCTTCCCGTCACACGAGGACACAGCAAGAAGATGGCAGGCCATG
Organism: Chlorocebus sabaeus; assembly: GCF_047675955.1. Lineage (NCBI taxonomy): Eukaryota > Metazoa > Chordata > Mammalia > Primates > Cercopithecidae > Chlorocebus > Chlorocebus sabaeus. Next base: position 114,026,342 of record NC_132915.1, read on the forward strand.
AGCCCGGAAACGAGAGCCTGGCTACACACCCAGTTTGCCAGCACCTTGGTCTTGGATTTCTGAGCCTGCAGAGCTTAAACAAATAAATTTCTGTTGGGTCTGTGCCACCCACAGGAAGGTAGTTTGGTATAGTAGCCTGAAAAGACAACGTCAGAGCACGTCATCCTGTCATTGTCTTCATAGTGTGGTCTCTGATCCTTCAACCTGGGGTGTCTTTCTATTTAATTGAAACTTCTTTAATTTATTTCAAGTATTTTTTGTAGTTTCATTGTACAAGCTTGAACTTCTTTTGATAGATTTATTTCTTTAGTATCATTTTTGGTTTGGAATTTTTATTTATTTATTTATTTAGATGGAGTCTCGCTCTGTTGCCCAGGCTGGAGTGCAGTGGCACAATCTCGGCTCACTGCAAGCTCCACCTCCTGGGTTCAAGTGATTATTCTGCCTCAGCCTCCTGAGTAACTGGGATTACAGGCATGCGCCACCACACCTGGCTAATTTTTGTATTTTTAGTAGTGGCGGGGCTTCACCATGTTTGCCAGGCTGGTCTCAAACTCCTAACCTCTAGTGATCTGCCCGCCTTGGCCTTCCAAAGTGCTGGGATTATGGGAGTGAGCCGTTGTGCCCGGCCTGGAACTGTTCTTGAAATTTCATTTTTATATTCTTCATTGGTAGTTTATATAAACATGGCTCATTTTCTTTCTTTTTTTTTTTTTTTTGAGATGGAGTCTTGCTCTGTCACCCAGACTGGAGTGCAGTGGCACGATCTTAGCTCACTGCAAGCTCTGCCTCTAAACACGGCTCATTTTCATATGTTGATCATACCTTGCCACGCTGCTGGACTCTTTTATCCCACACTGGGCCATGGCCGGCTGCCAGCGCTGCAGTCCTCCTGCTCAGAGCACATGGAGGGCCACACTGATGCCTGTGCTTGCTGGAGGCTCTTGAAATGATCATTTGGGATGAATAAACTTACCTGCTTTATTGTGAAGAGAAATATCAATGTAGAGCATTTGTACTGTATAAATGAGGTTTTTAAAAGGGTTAGTTTTATAATATTATGGAAATACTTAGAAAATATAATTTTAGCCCATTGTCCAACCGCTGTCCATTTGATTACCCTCACTTAGCTGCGTGTTTTGTGTGTTCTCATGCACACGTTTGTATTTGTCATGGGTTATGAATTTGCTTCTGCGTTCTCCTTGGTTGGTGTCATATCACTGCATGGACAGCAGGTGTGTAAAGGTCTGTGTCATCCACTGAGTCCATCCTGACTGAACTGGTCACATCCGTGGATGGCCGTGGTGACCTATTCTGAGCTCTGATCTGCTATTGTGGATGTCTTTGTACAACAGGAAGTGAGTGTCCTGATGGGAGTGGTGCGCTGCTGCAGGAGTGACTGACTGACTGCTTATTCTTCATTCCCCAGGAGTGACTGACTGTAACTGCTTGTTCTCTATTCCTCAGGAGTGACTGACTGACTGCTTGTTCTCCATTCCCCAGGAGTGACTGACTGACTGCTTGTTCTCCATTCCCCAGGAATGACTGACTGACTGCTTGTTCTTCATTCCCCAGGAGTGACTGACTGACTGCTTGTTCTTCATTCCCCAGGAGTGACTGACTGTAACTGCTTGTTCTCCATTCCCCAGGAGTGACTGGCTGACTGCTTGTTCTCCATTCCCATTTTTACATTGGAAAGGACTTTATTTTTAATTACAAAAGAAGTCTGTTTGTTTAATCTTATTGTGGAAAAAAATCAAACATTACAAATAAAGCTACAGTTTTCTTTGGTCACTGGATCCCACCTCCTCCTCAGAAATATGTTGTATTGTGAGTTTGGTATGTGTCCTTTGGGAGTATTTTTGTGCGTGTCCATATATAATTGAGCTGTATGCTATTGTTTTTGTGTTGAGCTGTACGCTATTGTTTTTGTGAGTATGTACTTTTTAACATAATGAAATTGCACTCTATGTGTTGGTTGACATTTTTTGCACTTTTAAAAAAGGGCCGGGCGCGGTGGCTCAAGCCTGTAATCCCAGCACTTTGGGAGGCCGAGACGGGCGGATCACGAGGTTAGGAGATCGAGACCATCCTGGCTAACACGGTGAAACCCCGTCTCTACTAAAAAATACAAAAAATTAGCCGGGCGAGGTGGCGGGCGCCTGTAGTCCCAGCTACTCGGGAGGCTGAGGCAGGAGAATGGCGTGAACCAGGGAGGCGGAGCTTACAGTGAGCTGAGATCCGGTCACTGCACTCCAGCCTGGGCGACAGAGAGAGACTCTGCCTCAAAAAAAAAAAAAAAAAAAAAAAATTGGACACGGCCGGGTGTGCTGGCTCACGCCGGTAATCCCAGCACTTTGGGAGGTGGAGGCGGGTGGATCATGAGGTCAGGAGTTCGAGACCAGCCTGACTAACATGGTGAAACCCCATCTCTACTAAAAATACACAAATTAGCTGGGTGCAGTGGTGCACGCCTGTAATCCCAGCTACTGAGGAGGCTGAGGCAGGAGATTCACTTGAGCCTGGGAGACAGAGGTTGCAGTGGGCTGAGACTGAGCCACTGCGTTCCAGTTTGGGTGACAGAGCAAGATTCCATCTCAGAAGAAAAAGAAAAAAGGACACATAGCAGATGTACACATTTTTTTGCATACCTGTGATTGTCGTTTGATATGTGAATAAAGAGCTGAGGAGGGTGAGAGAGATAAGCTGCATAGATATCTGGGAGGAAGGGGCTCCAGGTGGGAATGACTGCAATTGTGGGGGCCAGATCCTGGACAGGTGCCCACCATGTTGGCTGCTGTGCCTGGCATGGAGCAGACGTGTGGAGATGAGGCCGAGGAGCTCTGGTCAGTCGTGGTGAACAGAAGCAGTGTACACGCAGGCTCTTGGAAAGAACTTGCTTTTATTCTGAGCAAGGTGGGAAGCCACTAGAATGTTTGAAACAGAGGAACAGAGGACTGGTGCGTGATCTGACTTACATTTTAATGGGATTTACTATGTTAAGAGTCAAGGTGACGTGGAGAAGACTGCGCAAAAGATCAGATGGCCAGCGCTGCTGGTGTGAGAGGCGATGGGATTTCTCATGTATTTTGAAGGCGGAGACTAGATTTGCCGATGGGCGTCATGTAGAATTTGGAAGTGAGGAATGCAGGGTGACTTACTCTTGTGTATTTGCTTTTCTATTTCACAGTATTTCAGAGAGCTCTTTCCATGTCAGTACATAGAGATCAACTTTGTGGGCTGTTGCGTAATAATTAGACACCAGGAGGCTGAGCTCAGCGGCCCATGCTGTCATCCCAGCGCTTTGAGAGGCTGAGGTGGGAAGATCGCTTGAGCCCAGGAGTTCAAGACTCTGCAGTGAGCTGTGATTGCCTCACGGCACTCCTGCCTGGGTGACAGTGAGACCCTGTCTCAAAAAAAAAAAAAAAAAAGTGATAGACTAGGTATCGAAGAATATATCTTGTTTCTTGTTTGTTTTATTTTTTTCCAAGACGGAGTCTCGCTCTGTCACCCAGGCTGCAGCGCAGTGGCGCAATCTCGGCTCACTGCAACCTCTGCCTCCCGGGTTCAGGCGATTCTCCTGCCTCAGCCTCCCAGGTAGCTGGGATTACAGGCGTGTGCCACCACACTCAGCTAATTTTTGTATTCTTAGTAGAGACGGGGCTTCACCATGTTGGCCAGGCTGGTCTCGAACTCTTGACCTCGTGATCTACCTGCCTTGGCCTCCCAAAGTACTGGAATGACAGGTGTGAGCCACCGCGCCTAGCCCTCTCCTTTAAACATTCCCATGTTGGTGGTCATCGTGATGATCACTTGTGTGTGTTGCTGTTACAAATAGCACTGCTGGTTTAAACAGCATCGTATATTCTTCCACGTGTACATGTCCAAGAATGTTTCTAAATAAGCACCATGAAGTTAAGGTGCTGGGTCATACAGAGAGGACTCATATAAACTTGTTTTAAAATTGTGACAAAATATACGTACATAAAATTCACCATCTTAACCATTTTCAAGTATAAAGCTCGGTATTGTTAAGTGTATTCACATTTTGCCACTGTTGCCACCAGCCAGCTCCAGAACTTCATCATTTCAGGCTGAAGCTCTGTCTCTATTAAATGTCAAGTCTCCATTCCTCCCTCCCCTCAGTCCTCGGCACCCACCTTTCTACTTCGTGTCTCTGACTTGGACTATCTAGGGACCTTACACAAGTGGACCATACAGTATTTGTCTTTTTGTGCCTGGCTCATTTCTTATAGCAGAATGTCCTTAAGGTTCATCTGTATTGCAGGATGTGTCTGAATTTCCTTCCTTTTTAAAGCTGAATAATATATACATGTATATATATATTCTTTTTTTAAAATTTTTCTTTTTTTTTTTGTAGAGACAGGGTTTCTCTGTGTTGCCCAGGCTGGTTGCGAATTCTTGAGCTCAAGTGATCTGCCCGCCTCGGCCTCCTAAAGTGCTGAGATTCCAGGCGTGAGCCACCGTGCCCGGCCGTAATGTTCCATTGTATGAACGGACTGTGTTGTGTTTCCCCGTTAGTGGATGTCCGTTGTATGAACCGACTGTGTTGTGTTTCCCCGTTAGTGGATGTCCATTGATGGACACTTGGCTGCTTCCACCTCTTGGGTATTGCAAGTAATGCTGTTGTGAACACGGTGTATAAATGTCTCTTTGAGACCCTGCTTTCGATTGCGAGGTCATATGGTAATTCTATTTTTGATGTTTTAAGGAACCGCCATACTGTTTCCCATAGCAACCGCACCATTTTGCATTCTCACTAGCAACACGGGAGGGTTGCGGCTTCTCCATGTCCTTGCCAGCACTTGTAAGGGTCCATCTCTTTGATGACAGTCTCTCGTGGGTGTGGAGCGGCATCTCGTGCTTGGTGCACTTGCCTGGCTCTTGGCTCCCGCCCTCACGCCAAGTGCCCTGTCTCACCTGGGCAGGGACCGGGCCCTGTATTGACTGGCCCTGGTTCTTTCATTTCCTTCCTCTTTTAATACAGGAGCTGTTGAGATTGTTCTCTTTCCCTGAAATATAAATGAAGTGCGTTGACTAAAAATTCACAGGATATTCCTGATTCTGTTGAAGTGCAAACCAGGCAGAACTAATGAGAAGGGTGATGTGTGTAAGAATTTGGAAATGGTATAAGATGAGAATCATACACAACCCCAGCCAGTATCGGGCCAGGTTCCAAAACACCGCTGGGGAAGGGGCTCCCGCAGTGCTGGTGAAGAGCATTTAGGTGCACCTGGTCTCTGTACTCCACAATGCCTTTTGGTAAACAGAAACCTCACCTGTCCCTCCCGGTGTATGTTCCACCTGTGGGTGTTCCACATGGCGTGTTGTCACCAGGTGGTGCTTTGCTTTGCTTTCTTTTCTTTTCCTTTTCTCTTCTCTCTTCTCTTCTCTTTGAGATAGTGCCTTACTCTGTCACCCAGGCTGGAGTGCAGTGGCGCAATCTCGGCTCACTGCAACCTCCGCCTCTTGGGTTCAAGCAGTTCGCCTGCCTCAGCCTCCTGAGTAGCTGGGATTGCAGACGCCCGCCACCATACCCGGCTGGTGTTTGTGTTTTTAGTGGAGATGGGGTTTCGCTGTGTTGGCCAGGCTGATCTTGAACTCCTGACCTCAGGTGATCTACCTGCCTCGGTCTCCCAAAGTTCTGGGATTACAGGCGTGAACCACCGCGCCTGGCCTCAGATGGTGTTTTTCAATCAACTTTTTCTTTTTACTTAGGAGTCTGTAAAACTAAAAAGTGAGAAAACTCTCGTAGACGTTGGTGTCTTCCATGTGTGGGAGGAACTAGATGGTCTGCGCTCTGGTCAGGAGCACGTCGCGTGCTGTGTGCTGGATGGCAGTGAGCAGTGCTCAGGCGCGCGCTCCAGCCCTGGTGAAGCCGCCCTGCTCGCTGCCGAGTTGTGGCAGCGCCAAGGAAGAGGCCTGGGCGGGAGCTGGCTTCAGAGCCGGCTGAGGAGGGGTGAACACGTGCAGGCAGTGGTAGGGCGTCTTTCGGAAAAAAGGGACAGTCGGAAGCCTGAGGGTCCGGGGTGGATGTGACCAGAAGGATTGTCCTTGGAATCAGCTGGACTGCGCCTCTGCCTGCCTCACCTGGGGGCTTCGGACCCTTTAGCGAATGGGCACAGCAGAGGTTTTCAGCATGGCAATGATAAGACTTTTTGGAAAAGAAAAGTGTCGTGGGTGGATGGAAAGAGCAGGTTAATTGTTACACCCTCGCAGGGGAGATGGGCTGAGGGCTGGAGCCACAGCGTGGAGTTGGAGTCACACCGTGAGGCCGGGATCAGGAGACTGGCCTTGTTTTTGAACAGTTCAAGTTAGGGGGTGTCTAACAAGCACTGGTTGATGTCTTCCATATGGCAGATATTAAACACTTTAATTTTATATTTAAGTATATTGAATAATATTGGAGCTGATAATTCAGAACTTAGGCATCACCCACAGTCCTAAGGGTCCTGCAGCCTCCACATAGCCTGCTGAATTGGTTTTGTAGTTAGTTGTTCCCATTTTACTGCAGAGGAAACGGGCACAGAGAGGTTAAGAAACCAAGGTTATATATCTCATTAATGACAGAGCTGGGATTCAAATCTAACCAGTCTGATGTCAAGCGTTACCTGTCACCCACCACGCAGTGGTGTAGGACACTGGTCGAAACCCACCATGCAGTGGTGTAGGACGCTGGTCGATACCCACCAGGCAGTGGTGTAGGACGCTGGTCATTACCCACCAGGCAGTGGTGTAGGACGCTGGTCATTACCTACCAGGCAGTAGCACAGGATGCTGGCCGATCCCCACCACATAGTGGCACAGGACGCTGCCTGATAATTGTCAAGGTTGTGCTGCGCTGGCTCCCTTCCTTTTCTTCCTGTGTTTCCTGTTTGTTGTTGCTTAAGTGTCTTGAAGCATCTACTAGGTATTGTGAGATTCTCACCTGTAAATCCTTAAGATGTATCTTTAAAAATGTAGACATTAAAAATAAGGTCACAATGCCGTTTTCACACCTAACAGAATTAACAGCACTTTACCGGCGTCATCTCATCACTTTCAGCTTTCGCCCAGTTATTTGAAAATGTCATTTTATGGTGGCTTTGTTCAAATCAGGGTGTTAACACAGTCTGCTCTGTGCACTTGGTTATGTTTAAGATCAGGCCTAGAACAGTTCCTTCCCTTTCCTGCAGGCAGCCAGTGGTCTTGTAGAGAGGCCACATTCCCAGTCCCATTACTGATTTGTTTAAGGGCAAATTTATGAGCCATGTGGAGGCACGTTGCCCATTTTAAGGTGTAAGGAGTGACTTCAGCTGGGCGCGGTGGCTCACGCCTGTAATTCCAGCACTGTGGGAGGCCGAGGCGGGCGGATCACCTGAGGTTAGGAGATCGAGGCCATCCTGGCCAACACGGAGAAACCCCGTCTCTACTAAAAATACAAAAATTAGCTGGGTGTGGTGGGGCACACCTGTAATCCCAGCTACTCAGGAGGCTGAGGCAGGAGAATCGGTTGAACCTGGGAGGCAGAGGTTGTGGTGAGCCAAGATCGCGCCACTGCACTGCAGCCTGGGCAACGGAATGAGACTCTGTCTCAAAAAAAAAAGAAGTGACATCGTACTGAGCACTTCTGCCATCTCTAGGATCGTTTTACATTATGTGGCTTTTGATTGAAATGGAGGAAGAACTAGATCTTTAGGGTGGAACTGAGCTTCCTGGTTTTATGGGGCCTGTGGTGTGGCTGAGTGCGGCGGGGGCCTGGGACTGGAAGAGGCGCACAGCTGAGGCCGGCTCTGGGCCCTTCTTCCTGCCTGTGAGGCAGTCTTGTGGTTTCTGACCGTGAATTTTCATCTCAATTTGCTCCATATTAAACGCAGGGAAAGAGTAGATGTTTTCCAGTTTCACTTGGGCAGGTAGAGGCTGTAAGTCTCCACAGGACTGTGCTCTGAGCCGTGTGCCAGTCAGCAGCCCAGCCACAGTGGAGACGCGCCCAGCACACAGGAGGGAGCTGTTAGCACAGGAGGCTGGCGAGCAAGTGACCAGGCACAAGGCCCCAGGGTGCTCTTGTCCTGGCGAATCTCCTGGAAGGCAGGCCGTCAGCTCGGCAGGCCCAGGAACTCGGTGTTGCAGGTAAACCAGATTGTTGCAATTGTACTCTCAGTCTCAAAGGAGACGATAGATAAACTAGAGCATCAGCTATTAGTGGCGGTAAGAAAGGCAAGTAGCCGTCTCCAGCTTGAGTGCCCTTAGAGCAGATACCCTCTGGCCTCACACTCGCCAGTTACGTCAAGGCACCCTTTCTGGTCATGGCTACTTTGTGGTTTTGGACCTGAAAGGCTCTAAAGAGACAGGTTTTGGCTGGTGGGAATTTGGAGTTGTTGGGGGTTTTTGCAGGCAGGTGCTCACCCCTGTGCACCTGCATTGCCGGCCACCCGGCCCCACGTGCCTCCGCTCGGTACGTGTTTCTTCTGTAGGGAGCATTAGACTGCTCACGTTCCTGGTCTGCTGATCTTCTCTGTTGGTCCAGTTCCATGAGGGTACAGACCACAGCCATGGAGCCCAGGCCTTGGTGGCAAGTGAGCCCCAGTGCTTGGGTTGCTGTTAGATCTGTGTGTCGGGCCTGTGCTGGGAGCACGGATGGGGCCCTGGAGCTGGGGTTTGCCCTGACCCCTGCTGGCAAGGGGAAGAAGGGCAGCACCAAGAGCTTTGCTTTCCTTGTCTGTCGCCACAGACTGCACCACCCTGAAACTCGGCAGCTGAAACAACAGTAGTCATGTGTTACCCCTTTCAGGGGACAGGAATTCAGACGGCACAGAGGAGGTGACTTTCTTTTGGTCCGTGAGTCTAGGGTCTCAGCTGGAAGACTCGAATATGGGGGCGTTGTTAGTGTGGGCTGCGTCCTTTCACGTCTGGTGGCCAGTGCTAGTTAGTGGGTTGTTGGCTAGGGCACCCACGTGTGGCCTCCCAGGTGGCGTGGGCCCCTCACACGCAGTGGCTGGGCCGCACAGAGCAAGCAAGCAAGGCAGAGCTGCGTTGAGGCCACAGGCTGTGTCATGGGCTGCCACTTCCACCACATACTTTAGTTCCAGGCAGTTAGGTCCACCCAGGCAAAGGAGAGGGGATACGGACCCACCTCTCGATGGAGGAGTCTCGGCGTACTGCTGGAGGCACGTGAGGGACTGGCAGGTGTTTGCACTGGTTTTGCCATCTTTGGACAAATGCCATAGTTGAAAGAACTAGACAAAGGCAACAGTAAGGACGGAGCCACCTTCGATTTTCTTTCTTTGCAGAGAGGCTCAATTAAGGGTTAAGCAGCAGATGGAAAGGGAATCTGTTCTGATATTTTAAAGTCCCTTAAATGTAATTTCTGGGACTACTTTGGATATTAATTGTATTTTCCAAATTTAGGAACCAACTCTCCTTTTTCTGCCAAGGGAAAAAACAAAAAGACAAAAGAGGGAAAAGAAAATCTCTCAGATATTGAAAGGATTCATTCTTTTTCTCTCCACCCCTTTTGATAATTAGCTGGTGAAATTGGTATGTGGAAAATGGTTTAAAATTAGGGGGCGGGTAGAGAGCGCACTTCATCTCATCAGTTTCCTGGACTGAAGTTGCTTCCCATCTTGGAGAAGCCATTTGGCATTTAAAGTTCTTTCTTGCTGTTGTTACCGTTCCCAAGGAGAAGATGAGTCTCCCTTCCAGATCCTGGGCTTTCCTAAAGCAGAAAGGAGCAAATGGCAGATTGCAATGTGACATTTTTCTTACTTTTAGAATAAAAAAATCTCCACTGTTAGGATGGCAATCTTTTGTGTTGGCAGATTGAGAAGGCAATCTTTTGTGTTGGTTGTTGTGAAATGACGTTTTTAAACGTTGATAGCGTGTAGGATAGCCCAGCGCACCAGTGTATTTTCTTGTGGGGAAAAGGACTTTCCTTCTTATAGTCCCCCCAGGTGGTGAAAGGCAAACATCAGGTTCAACTGTAGGATCATGAAGATACGTTTAAAGAGGCTGCACAAGGGCGTTACCTTCCATTTTCTTAATGTCTTGCCATCATGGCGGTATCTTTAAAGCTCGGTTAGATAGTACGTGGAAGTTGACACACCCCTCCCAAAACCCAGATGGCAGGGTGGAAGTGTGCAGAGGCCACGCTGGGAAGAATACCACGTCAGTTCCATGGGAGAATGCCTGCGTCTTCCTTCCTTGCCTTCTGAGCTTGTGTGGTTCTCACTTGCAGTCGTGCCTTCTGGTGCCTCTGACCCAGAGGCACAGGACTCCAGAGCAGACCTGAGTTGGCCCTGTGAAAACAGTGCAGAGGCCGGGTGTGTGCGGGGCTCAGAAAACAGTGCAGAGGCTGGGTGCGGGGGCTCACGCCTGTGATCCCAGCACTCTGGGAGGCTGAGGCATGCGGATCGCTTGAGGTCAGGAGTTAGAGATCAACCTGGCCAATGTGGTAAAACCCTGTCTGTACTAAAAGTACAAAAATTAGCTGGGCATGGTGGCACACACCTGTTAATCCCAGCTACTTGGGAGACTGAGGCAGGAGAATCGTGTGAACCTGGGAGGCGGAGGTTGCAGTGAGCCAAGATGGTGCCACTGCACGCCAGCCTGGACAACAGAGGTTGTCTGTTTCAAAACAGACAAAACTAATGCAGAGTTTGAGGCCCATGTGGCTGACTGTTGTAGCACTTGGCCTCGGTGTTTCTGTGGGGGTCTCTGGTTCCAGGGCAGGCGCTCCTGGAGCACATTTGCCCTGAGGGAGATCCCGCTCTGCCCACCGGGGTCGGCCGGCCCAGCCTTGTGCTCACTGCACACAGGGTCATACAGTTTACCCAGCATACCGTGTGAAGATTTTTTTGAAGCAGTTTTAAATTTCTGGTAACTTTAAAGATTTTTCTTTTAGCCTCATATAGAAGGATACTTTTTGTGGTTAAAATCTTACTGTTGAGATTAGAAATTTTTCCTTTGGATCATTTATATTGTATTTGGTAAGTCAGAGTGAATATGTTGATAGAATATTCATTTCCAGAGTAGTTTCTATGGTTGCATCCTTGTAAAATAAAGCCAAATTACAAGAAGTCTTCAGTAATTTGTCTAGTCTAACAAAGAACAAAGCTTTCTGGAAAATGAGCAAAAGAACCCTGAGATAAGATGAATATTTTCTCCCTGTTAAGTTTTCCGTTCAGATGATTGTATCCATACAGCTCCTTTTCTGTGGTTTGACTTTCTGCGTAAAATGTGATTGCACATTCTGGTCCAAAGGCAGGATGGCAGTGTTGTGAGGGCGGTGTGGCTCACGGAGGCCTCACTCCCTGGCTGTGACTCCAGCCTCCTGGTAGCGTGCAGAGACACAGTGTGGGAATGGAGACCACTGCCACAGGCGCTGAGGATGATGATTCTTCTTGGTTTGTCGGCAAAACGTGGACGCATTTTGTCTTACCAGCATGTTGTGGAAAAGCAGGGATTACCGTGGAAACTCCAAACTTTGGGAAAAGAAGTGATCACTTCTGAGGTAACTGATACAGACATATTATTGTAGACATGGTAAACTATCTTATTCACCTTCACCTCCTGGTGGTATTGACTGGGTGGGTTGTAAAATGCCATTGTTTGCACTGTCTGGTAAACATGAAGGATCAGATGTCATCTCTTTAGTGGGTGAGAACGTCTCTGGAAGAACATTAAAGTTGCCTAATGCCAGGTATCACTGCAAGGATTTTTAAAGCTAGTGAGCAGGTTGCCAGGTTGTTCAAAGGTAGAGTGGGCAGGGAGGTGACTGGCTTTCCCCAGGGCCCAGATGGAGATGGGCAGGGGTCCCTCCTGCCAGCCTGGAGCCTTAGGTGCACCCTCAGTCCATTTCAGGGTCAGGCAGGACCTAGGTTTACCGGCAGCCGTGGAGCCACCGAGTCTTTTCTTCCTGACATACCAGTGGCCAGGGTCGCCTCTGTTCTGCAGTCAACACAGTTTTCCATTTGTTCTTTTTCCTATCTCTTTAAAATTTAAATTTATAAAATTATTTAAATATTTTTATGGGCTTGTCTTTGAATAATTTTTAACAGAGATTGTCCAAAATGTGTCTAGTCCTTATTTGTCTTTGAATGTTAGGAATCTTCTAAAGGGCAGTGTCTCAGTTTCTAGGATCTTTCCCCCACTAGACATTGTTTATTTAAAAAAAAAGAAGTCAGTAGTTTGGTAGAAATTGATGGGCAGGAGACCACGCACTGGGACCCTCACCTGCAGGGTGCGGGGTGCGCCTTATTCTTCCCTGTGGGGGACGGTGCCTTACCTCTCAGGTGGGCTGGTGGTGCGTGTGCTGGTAGGAGCCTCCCACAGGAGCAGGCAGTTGCACCCCGAAGGCACGCTACCGTCTTCTCTGGGAACGTGATGCTGAGCTCTTCACGAAAGTTTAATAATTTATCCTGTATGTATAATAGAAATTGTTTTTTTAAAAAAATCCAACATCAAATGTAGTACAATTAAGGGTAACTGTATTATGGCATTATATTGGATGCATGGTCCTTTCATATTAAATGACAATGGAGAAGTGTCTACTTGTAGACGAAAAATAATATTGTCCTGTCAGCCGCAAGAATGAAATTCATTCAGTTAAAAATGTTGGGCTAGGCGTGGTGGCTCACACCGGTAATCCCAGCCCTTTGGGAGACTGAAGTGGGTGGATCACTCGAGGTCAGGAGTTTGAGACCCGTCTGGCCAACATGGTGAAACCCCATCTCTACTAAAAATACAAAAATTAGCCAGGCTGTAATTGCTGTGCGCTTGTAATCCCAGCTACTTGGGAGGCTGAGGCAGGAGAATCTCTTGAGCCCAGGAGGCGGGATTGCGCGCCTGCGTTCCAGCCTGGGCGATAGAGCAAGACTGTCTCAAAAAAAAGAAAAAGAAGAGAAAATGTTGACCTGGTAGAGTGGTACATGCCTGTAGTCCTACCTATTGGAAGGCTGAAGTGGGAAGATCTCCTGAGCCCAGGAGTTGGAGGTTGCAGTGAGCCGTGGTTGCACCACTGCACTCCAGCCCAGGTGACAGAATGAGACTCTGTTTCTACAAATGAATGAATAGCAAGTATGTATATGCTGCCTTTGTTTTTCCTACAGATTATGTTAGGTTGTGATTGTTGCATGCTTATTTTATGATTACATTTAAAGGAAGAGACATACAAATAAAGTGATAGTGTTGTAAAAACTTGAAGCTTTTTATTTTAATCATGAAGAAAATCTCAGTTATGTAAACGTATATCATCATGTGGAATAAAAAGGTTACTGTCTTCTGTGTTGCTAAAGAGAATTTGTGAGGTCACTAGCATGAACATAGCTACACACCAATATTGACCTAAAGAATATATTTATTTTATGGACTTGGCATGTGAGTATTTCTCCTATCCCTCTATCCCCTTTGGGTCTGAGCTGTGAACGTAACTGGGTGTCTCACGTCACGACAGCCTGTAGTGCCAGCCTCCAGGAGCTGCTCGCGTACTTGGCCTCCACATCCCGCATGGGGATCCCGCACAGGGTCTGAGTTCTGCTTCACTGTCTGGGGAACCTTTTCCCCTTCAGTTTTTGTGTCTATCTGAACCCACCAATTAACATTTAAGGAAAAAACTTCACGAAGTGGGGAATATTCCTTTTTTCTCCAACCACATCGGTGCCTTGGACAATATATTAAAGTGGGCATTTGGAAGAAGAGAATGTTTTCTAGAAGGATGGTGGAGTCTAGCTCGAGCACGTCAGGTGTGTGCTGAGGTGGGCCTCATTAGTCCGCTGTTCTGCTTTTCTCAAAAGGCTTGATTTGTTGCTGTGGTGACCCATTTTGATTGTGGTTTGGGTAGGTTTTGCACCCCTACCATGCCACCCCACCCTCCCTACCATAGCATTTTAGCGCTTGACACTTACTGTTCTAACTAGGATTGTATTATAGGCTGTGGCATTGATGAGAATCTGGGTGGGTCCGTGAAGGAACTGTTCCTGTGATCAATTCTGGCTTTACAAGTCGTAGCTCTAGTTTTACTGTAAAAATGGCAGGTTTCTGGGTGTATTGGCTCGTTCTCACATTGCTATAAAGACATACCCGAAGCTGGGTAGTTTATACGGAAAGAGGTTTAATCGGCTCATGGTTCTGTGGGCAGGCTGTATAGGTTTCTGCTTCTGGGGAGGCCTCAAGAAACTTAAAATCATGGCAGAAGGCCTGGGAGAAGCATATTTTCACATGGCCGGCAGGAGAGAGAAAGTGTGAAGGGAGAAGTGCTGTACACTTTCCAGCAACCAGGTCTCATGAGAACTCACGCATGAGAACAGCAAGGGGGAAGTCCACCCCCATGATCCCATCAGCTCCTACCAGGCCCCTCCCCCAGCACTGAGGATTACAGTTCAGCATGAGATTTGGGTGGGGACACAGAGCCAAACCATGTAATTTTGCCCCTGACCACTCCCAAATCTCACGTCCTTCTCACTATTTTTTTTTTTTTTGAGACGGAGTCTCACTCTGTCACCTAGGCTGGAGTGCAGTGGAGCTCACTGCAACCTCCGCCAGGCTCAAGTGATTCTGCTGCCTCAGCCTCCTGAGTAGCTGGGATTACAGGCATGTGCCACCACGGATGTATAGATGATTTCCATACATCCTGTGAAATCTAGGTGGAGGCTCCCAAGCCTCAACTTTTGCCCTGTGCGCCACCCGCTGGGTAAACACCATGTAGAAGCCTTGGTAGCTGCCGGCTTGCACCCTTTAGGTCAGTGTCCTGAGACGTATCTGGGGTGCTTTCAGCCACCACTAGAGCTGAAGTGGCTGTGATGCTGGACACCATGTACTGAGGTTGCACAGAGCAGCAGGGCCCTGGGCCTGGCCCACAAAACCATTCTTCCTTCTTAGACCTCCAGGCCTGTGATGGGAGGGGCTGCTGCAAAGGTCTCTGAGGCATTTTCCCCATTGTCTTGGCTATTAACATTCAGCTCCTCATGGAAATTTCTGTAGCTGGCTTGAACTCCTTCCCTGAAAAACGGGCTTTTTTTCCTACCACATGGTCGGGCTGCAAAATTTCCACACTTTTATGCTGTGCTTCCGTTTTAAATATAAGTTCCAATTTCAGATACTCTCTTCGTGCATGCACATGAGTGTATACTGTTAGAAGCAGCCAGGCCACATCTTGACGGCTTTGCTACTTAGGAATCTCTTCCACCATATACCCTAAATCATCTCTCTCAAGTTCAAAGTTCCACAGGTCCCTAGAGCAGGGACACAGCGCCGCCTGTCTCTTTGCTGAAGCATAGCGAGAGTGACCTTTACTCCAGTTCCCAATAGGTTCCTCATCTCCATCTGAGACTTCCTCAGCCTGGACTTCATTGTCCATATCACTATCAGCATTTTGGTCAAAACCATTCAAAAAGCCTGTAGGAAGTTCCAAACTTCCCATCTTCTTCTGAGCCCTTCAGACTGTTCGAACTTCTGCCCATTACCCAGTTCAAAGCTGCTTCGGTATCTTTATAGCAATGCCTCACTTCTCTAGTACCAATTTTCTTTATTAGTCTGTTCTCACACTGCTATAAAGACATACCTAAGACTGGGTAATTTATAAAGAAAAGGGGTTTGATCGGCTCATGGTTCCTTGGACTGTATAGGCTTCTGCTTCTAGGAAGGCCTCAGGAAACTTACAATCATGGTGGGAGGGCAAAGGGGAAGCGAGCACATCTTACCTGACCATCAGGGTGAAGAGAGAGCAAAGGAGGAAGTGCCACACACTTTCCAACAACCAGATCTTGTGAGATCTATCACGAAAACAGCAAGGGGGACGTCTGCCCCCGTGATCCAGTCACCTCCTGTCATGCCCCTCCCCCAGTATTTGGGATTACAGTTCAACATGAGATTTTGGTGGGGACACAGAGCCAAACCATATCACTATGTGTCTGTAAACAGTGAGGTTATGATATGACGTCAGCTCCGCAGCCTGTAGGGAAATCTGGGGGAGGGAGGAGCTCCCCGAGCTCGGGACTTGGAGGGAAGGATTGGGCCACTTGGTTCTCATAAACAAGCAGGACCAAGACTGGAGGCTTCTGGCCTTGCCCTGGTCGTAGATTCTGAGGATTTTCTGTTGGTTTTAATTTTAAGAAATAAGGACATTTAAGATAGTGGTTTTTTTTTTTTTTTTTTTTTTTTTTAAATGGTATTTAAGAAGAACAGAGTTTTAGGACTAAAATGAGTTCTGTATTTTTATTTAGAGAGGAGTATCCTTGGGTACATCCCTTGGCCATTTGTCTTGGTCCTTCAGTTCAGTTTGCAAGAATCTTCATTATTGCTGCTTGGTGTCCTCTCTTTACTTTCATCCTTTTATCTTTTTATTTAGGATTTTGTATTTAA
Organism: Chlorocebus sabaeus; assembly: GCF_047675955.1. NCBI lineage: Eukaryota > Metazoa > Chordata > Mammalia > Primates > Cercopithecidae > Chlorocebus > Chlorocebus sabaeus. The sequence continues at coordinate 114,042,698 of NC_132915.1, forward strand.
AAAGCCCTTTAATTGAAAGAAGCATCAGAATTCCTAGAAATCCCAGTCTCTGGGAGGGAATTTACCTTCCTCCTTCCTTCTCTGCCTCCTTTCCTTCCTGCCTTCTTCTTTTCTTCCCTTTCCTTCCTTTCTTCCTCTCTTTCCTTCCCTCCCTCCTTTCTTTTCTTTGTTCCTTCCTTTTATTTCTTTCCTCCTTTCCTTCCCTTCTTTCCCCTCCCTCCCTCCCTTTTCTATTTTCTTTTCTTCTTTTGACAGGGTCTTCCTCTGTCGCCCATACTGGAGTGCAGTGGTCCAACCACGGCTCCCTGCAGCCTTGACCTCCTGGGTTCAAGGGAACCTCCCACCTCAGCCTCCCAAGTAGCTGGGACTACAGGTGTGTACCACCACCCCTAGCTAATTTTTGAAAGTTGTTTGTAGATATGGGGTCTCACTGTTTTGTCTAGGCTGGTCTCGAACTCCTGGGCTCAAGCAGTCCTCCTGCCTTGACCTCTCAGAATGCTGGGATTACAGGCATGAGCCACTGCTCCTGCCTGGGAGTTCATTTAACTTGAGTTTGGAAGTCGGACATGAAATGTCCTGAAAGTTCTTGCGTTTGGGCAAATGTACTGAGGATAAGAAGAACCTTCAAGGAGCTGGGTTTTTCTGGACTTGTCGTAATGTGATTTTTAAGTGGCCAGTACTGAAGCCAGTGTTTCAGAGTTGGAATGTGTGCATGCTTCCTGTTCATGCTTTGCACACACTACTTTGGTTCTCTTACCCGCCATCCTGGTGTCTACTCTACATTGTGCACAAATTGTGACACTAAAAACACAAGGTCTGTTGCTCAGGTGGAAATGGACTGGTCGTTTTGCTGGGCGGGCGCAGAGGTCGGGCTGGCTCTGTGGTTAGCAGGTGCAACCCACGCGGAAGGGGAGGAGGGGTCTCCTGACTGAGCAAGAAGCCCCAGGTCTGCTGTCCTCCCCGGGTAGGTTTGGAGTAGGCACTGCACTCTGTCTCTTGTTGCTGTGAGGTTGGGGGATGGCCCTAGAGGGCCATGGGGATCTTGGGGCCCTAGAGGGCTGTGGCAGTCTTGGGGCTGTGGGGTCTGGACCAGCCCTGCCCTGGCACCTGTACTGACCAAGAGAGGCCCACGATCCCCTCTTCTCCTCATGGCTCTGGAGCTCCTGTCAACCTCTGAAAAGTGAGTTGCAATGCCTCCTTCTCCTGGACTTCCGAATTGTGAGGTGGGGAAGGTCCAGGCCATTCTTCCTGGGGTGGACTTGGACCCCTGACCTCTGCCTGGGCTCCTCTGCCTTGTGGGTGGGGGGGTGGGGGGGCGTCACTAGGGGCGTGGCATCATCAGGGGTGGGGCTGGGCTCTGCCAGTCAAGGCACACGGGGTCATGGCAGGGCAGGGCGCATGGAGCTGGCCTGGCCTGGGCGTTGGTGGGATCCTGGGCCGTCTGGGGGAGTTGCAGGTTGGGGCTCCTGAGGGAAATGTGGATGATTTTTTCTGGAATTTCCTGGCCACGCTTCCTGGACTGGGCGGAGCTTCTGCAGCGCGGGGTCTGAGTCCGTGCGGCTGGCTCCCTCCTGCTAGGTGGATGTTGTCAGTGGAAAGGTCTCGATTTTAGGATACATAAAACACAGTTTTGTTTTAACTAATTCATTTAGTTTTGCTTAGATCAAGGAGAAGGAATAATGTGCTAGGCTGAATGAGTGAGATGAGACAGCATTTCTGTCACTGTTACGAATAGGAGCTCTTCCTCTCCTTTTTAGTTTGTTTTTGACACGGAATCTCGCTGTGTCACCCAGGTTAGAGTGCAGTAGTGCGATCTTGGCTCACTGCAACCTCCGCCTCCCGGCTTCAAGCGATTCTCCTGCCTCAGCCTCCCGAGTAGCTGGGATTACAGATGTTCACCACCACATCTGGCTAATTTTTGTATTTTTAGTGGAGGCGGCGTTTCACCATGTTGGCCAGACTGGTCTCAAACTCCTGACCTCAGTGATCTGCCTGCCTCGGCCTCCCAAAGTGCTGGGATTATAAGCGGGAGCCACTGCGCCCAGCCTCTCCTTTTTATTGAGACATTATTTTTTATATTTGTTTTCTTTTTTTTGAGACGGAGTTTCGCTCTTTCGCCCAGGCTGGAGTGAAGCCGCGTGATCTCAGCTCACTGCAACCTCCACCTCCCAGTTTCAAGCGATTCTCCTGCCTCAGCCTCCCGAGTAGCTGGGATTACAGGCGCCCACCACGACGCCCGGCTAATTTTTGTATTTTTAGTAGAGATGGGGTTTTGCCATGTTGGTCTCGAACTCCTGACCTTGTGATCCGCCTGCCTCGGCCTCCCAAAGTGCTGAGATTGCAGGTGTGAGCCAGCGCACCCAGCCTATCATTTACATTTGTATTGTAAACTAATTTGTTCTTGGGAGGTTTCATAAACTCCTAGAATCCATCAGCCCTAAGGAGACTTGGCAGCGCTGCTCCCAGGGCTGTTCTCCGAAGCCAGCCTGTGATGCTTCAGCCCTTAGGGGCAGCCCCTGGGCCACAGAAGCAGCATCCCTTGCTAGGAGAAAACCTTCCCAAGCCTCTTGGAAGTCAGGAGAGGCCGTGGTTCTGGAGGAGAGGGTGGAGCCGCTGCCTTGCAGAGCCTGCTCTATCTGCTTCTGCCAGGCCTCCCTCCTCCTTGGTGTCCCCTTTTCCTTTCACCTCTGCCCTGGGCCATCCTCAGCTGTCCCTTAATGGAAGGGAGCACTGGGGATGCTACAGACCAACCAGAGGTGTCTGTGCTGTGTTTCTGGACCTAACACTGGTGTGAGGACTGGCTTGTTGGTCAGCGCTTGTCAGAGGATTCCTGAGTGCAGTTAAATTGGACACAGAGCAGAATAGTGGATAATTCTAGACATTATTTGGTAGTGTGTTACATAGCATTCTTAAACATTTTTTCAAAAGATTACACAACTTAATTTCATGGGTAGGATTTGTGGCTGCTGGTGGTGATGAGGACTGTGAGATGGAGTGGGGTTTGGCAGTTGCCTTCAGGAGGGGACAGCATGTGAGGGCCACAGCTCATGCCTGAAAATGTCTGTAGACCCCGGCAGCTTCACGAGGTCTGCCTGCCATGCTCCACCCGGGCTCATCTCAGGCCAGGAGACCTTGTCGGCAGAGCTGTGCCGTGGCAGGCAGGTGTCTTTGGTGGGCCTCAAGGCCCTACTTTTGAAAGTATTGAGGGCCCCAGAGGGCTCTTGTTAATAGGGCTGTATCTAATGATAGATACTGTAAAAGAAATGAAAACTGAAAAGTTAAAAATCACATAATTTAAAAAAAATAATAGACATATAGCATTTTATTTACATGTTAGGGAAAACAGCAGTTTCTGTGAAAAGTACTTTTTCTGAATGAAAAAACTCAGTTGGGTGGCATTGTTTTCCATGTTGGTCCATCTCTGTCACATCTGGCTAATCCAAGAGACAGCTGGATTTAAGATCGGCTTCTGCACCCTTTCTCCTATACTGTCTGATAGGAGAAAATCTGGCCTTATGTAGACTGGTTGGCAAGGGAGAAGTATTTTGATATCTTTTCAGATAATTGCAGCTGTTCTACTTTGATATGGCACCAAGACTCAACAAGGTGAAACTGTGCCAGTGGCCTTCTTCCTCTGTGGCGCTAAAGCCCATCTTGATGCATCTTTTGCCCGTGCGTGATTTTGAATATTAGGCACTGGGCATTTGGGGAATATTGGCTCACCTTGTTATGAAGATCTTCCCCATGTTGACACGTTTTATTATATGGTATCAAAAATCATAGTCACTAATGATACCTTTCATGTAATAAGAAAAGTCATAACTACGGGAAACTTTCAAGCTCGTAGGGACGGATACACATTTACTTGTGTTTCGAAAATTCAAAAGGTAGAGTTTTAACACTGGCAACAGATACTACTGGTTGTTTTCTTTGAGGCTCACTCTGTTTTGTGGAAATGTCTGCCAGATATCCAGGTCTGAGTGGCATATCCAGGTCTGAGTGGCATATCCAGGTCTGAGTGGCATATCCAGGTCTGAGTGGCATATCCAGGTCTGAGTGGCATATCCAGGCCTGAGTGGCAAGTCCAGGCCTGAGTGCCATGTCCAGGCCTGAGTGGCAGGTCCAGATCTGAGTGGCATGTCCAGGCCTGAGTGGCATGTCCAGGCCTGAGTGGCAGGTCCAGATCTGAGTGGCATGTCCAGTCCTGAGTGGCAGGTCCAGGCCTGAGTGGCATATACAGGCCTGAGTGCCATGTCCAGGCCTGAGTGGCAGGTCCAGGCCTGAGTGGCAGGTCCAGATCTGAGTGGCATGTCCAGGCCTGAGTGGCAGGTCCAGGCCTGAGTGGCAGGTCTAGATCTGAGTGGCATGTCCAGTCCTGAGTGGCAGGTCCAGGCCTGAGTGGCAGGTCCAGGCCTGAGTGCCATGTCCAGGCCTGAGTGGCAGGTCCAGGCCTGAGTGGCAGGTCCAGATCTGAGTGGCATGTCCAGTCCTGAGTGGCAGGTCCAGGCCTGAGTGGCAGGTCCAGGCCTGAGTGGCAGGTCCAGATCTGAGTGGCATATACAGGCCTGAGTGGCAAGTCCAGGCCTGAGTGCCATGTCCAGGCCTGAGTGGCAGGTCCAGATCTGAGTGGCATGTCCAGTCCTGAGTGGCATGTCCAGGCCTGAGTGGCAGGTCCAGGCCTGAGTGGCATGTCCAGGCCTGAGTGGCATATCTAAGTCTGAGTAGCATAGATTTTGCCAGTTGTTCTTTTAAGTGAAGATGCTCTATGAGTGAGGAAAGCTTCAGGTTCCACCCAGCCATTGCGCCTGGCCTGCTGCCTGCCCCCTTCCTCTGATGTAGAACACTGGAGAGCTGTGCTCAGAGGCCACCATCTCACTGCCTCATCCAGGGCATTCTCAGGCGAGCCCCCCAAGTGCCTAGTGGTCAAGAGTTCAGGTGCTGGTGTACACTTTGGTGTCCTGATCTGGTCGATGCTAAGGGGCTGATAACCCCGCTTGGGTACCGTCTGCGTAAATGTCAACACAGTGAAAAAGAAAATTGAGGTCCTAGTATTATTATGAAAATAGGTTTGACCTCCTGGACTCCTGGAAGGATTGCAGGGGTCCCCGGAGAACTCCTGTTGGGGTAGGTGTGAAGAGTGCAGGCTGAGCTGGCTGGCATACAGCTGTGATGGACCAGGAAAGGTAGCGTGCCCTGCATGTTCGAGGACTGGCATGAGCAGCTGGGCTGCCTGGCCCCGGCTTGGCAGTGGGAGATCGGGGGTGGGAGGTGGATACCTGGGCCTCCCTGCCTTACCGTGATGGGGCGGGCTGTGCACCGTTGCTAAGACCAGCTCCTGGGGAAGGTGATGCAGTTAAGTCAGGTGTTACCAAGTCAGCCCGGAGGCCCCCAGATCAGGGATCTGAGCCCTGAAAAGCAGCAGCCACATCTGGGCACAGGTAGGGGCTGGCCTGGTGTCTGCTTTGTGGGGAGGAGGCGTCTATTGAGAGGCCCCGTTGTTGACGCGTTTTCTCACCCAGACGCTGGACACCCAGGTTTTTGCAACCTCTTATACTTTTTACTTGTTGATAGTCAAAGATGGAAACAGGGCGTGGTTGGCCTCCTGCAGCTGTCTGACTGGCTGCTCCTGGTGACCTCGGGCAGGTCTCTGCATCTCCTCGTCTGGTCGTGGACTCCTGGAGCCCCAGGTGTGCCTCGCTCACTTGCTGCTGTTTTATCTGCCCCCGAGGCTTCCTGCCCACTTCCAGCTTCCAGTGGCCTCAGCAGAGGGGTTTCTCCAGTATCATGTCACCAGGCTGGGGTGTCAGCCTGACAGTTCCCACTTGCAGTCTGGCCACTCAGACTGCCCAGAGCGGTCAGCAGCCCTTTTCCCAAGCCCCCAGCTGTGGGCGGGGCATTTGCAGACTCCCTGCCGTCTCCTCATGGACTCCGTGGCCCTGCTTCTGCATCAGGAGGGGCCTGGCCAGGAGTGTTTTGTGTGTTTATGTTCACTTCTCCAACCAGACTCTAAGCTTCTTGGAGGCAAGGATTTTTGTGTTAAAAAAAAAATTACGTCCAAGTACCACCCAAGTGCAGTGAGTCACACCTCTCATCCCAGGACTTTGGGAGGCCGAGGTGGGCAGATCACTTGAGACCAGGAGTTTGAGACCAGCCTGGCCAACATGGCGAAACCCCCATCTCTACTGAAAACACAAAAATTAGCCGGGCTTGGTGGCGGGCGCCTGTAGTCCCAGCTACTTGGGTGGCTGAGGCCTGAGAATCGCTTGAACTGTGGAAGCAGAGGTTGCAGTGAGCCGAGATCGTGCCACTGTACTCCAGCCTGGACAAGAGAGTGAACTCTGTCTCAACAACAAAAAAAAATTGTAAGAGGCCTTGTATAATATATAACTCTACATAGTAGATGCTTAATCTCAAACATTTAGTGATTTAAGTTTTCTACTGAATTTTCTTGATTTATTTCTATAATTTTTTGTAGGAGGTTGGACATTTGAAATACGTGAGTTACTGTCAGCAGCAGAATGCATTTTGAAATAAATTGTAACATTCCTGTAACAGAGCCAAAATATTTCAGATATCTAATTATGTAAACAATACACGAATGTGTTCTTACTGTTAAAAAACTGTCTCCCAAAATAGAAATACAGGAGAAGTTTCCCTGGGCTGTATTCTGAATGTCAGTTCTTCTGGAGGCGACTGTAGGCAGCTGGCAGGAGTAGTGACTGTCCAGCAGCTCATAGTGAATGTTGTAACGAAGATTTTTTGACTTTTTCCAAATGATGTCCATTTGGAGAAGCGGCCTCCCGCTGAACCCGGCTGACGTCTGTTGTTTCTCTCTAACAGGCAGTTCCGGCGAGGGGGGAGCCTCAGCAGGATTGCTGTGTGAAAACCGAGCTGCTGGGAGAAGGTGAGGGCGGTGTGCACCGAGGGACAGGAGCAGCGCCTCCCTCCAGACTAGAAAACCTGCTGTTCTTCCTCTCTTATTTGTCCCCATCTTCTGACTTTCTTTGCTTTACCTAGGTTTATGTTATAGTTTCTAATATAGCCCATTCCTACATAGACACAGTTGCACAGACACACACACAAGCTCTGCTGGAAAAGGCACACATTTGTCAAAGTATGAAAAGCAAAAATCCTGCATATCCTTGTCTTAAAGTGCACCCAGAAAATTAAAAGTGAGTGGCCACACAAATGTTTATAGCAGCATTGTTCACGTCACCAAAAACCGGAGACACTCCGGCGTCCTCAGTTGATAAGGAGCTGGATGAACAGATTGTGGTGCATCCACACAGTGGGACAGCGGTCAGCAGCCCAGAAGAGCACACAGCGTGACTCACGCCGCACCGTGGATGAAGCTTATGCACGGTTTGTTAAGTGAAGGAGGCCAGACCCAAAGGGCCAAAACTGCATGACTCCAATTTTCTGGCAGAGACTTGGAGAACAGCAGTGGTCACCAGGAGGTAGAGGGAGCAGTATGGAAGCAAGTGTCTGCAGAGAGGCAGGGTGAGGGGAGTTAGGAGGAGGGGAGTTGGGGTGAGGGGAGTTGGCGGGGCTGCACCCCTCTGTAAGGCGTGGTGCACACTGAGTCTTCAGGGTTCGTCTTCAGGGTTCGGATGTTGTTGTAGAGCTTGCACCACCGAGAGCGCCCCCAGGAAATGAGGGCACGTGGCGCCAGACGCGCTGTGCTGTCCACAGTGAAGGGAGAGCGGTGTTCGGCTGGACCCATGAGGCTGGCGGCTGTGGGAGCAGCTCCGGCACAGGACTTGCCTAAGGCTCTCCCAGCTGGAGCCTGCACCTCTCCCGACAGCGAGCAAGGCTGGCCCCTCATGGACTGTGGGCTGTGGCCCCTGCCGTGTCCTTTCACCGTAGATGGCCTCTCTGTGCCTGTGGGTGCTCGTCCACCCACCGGCTGTGCACTGCACTGACCACTGCCTGCCTCTGCCGCCACCCTGAGCCGACCCTCCAGGGTTGCCCCCACCTCCCGTGCCATCCACCTCCTGCAGCCTGACTGGGTGTTTTCTTCCTGTTCTTTGGCCCCTTCCTGTTGCCATCCTTTCTGTGTCTTTGAACTGTTTCTTCTGTTGGCTCCAGTGCCCTTCTGCTCTTCCTTCTCTCCCTGGTCACACCTCCTTTGGCCTTTCTAGTGGAACTTGTTTCCTACCTGACACCAGATGCCACAGGCACCAGGTTATTCCATTACCCTTTAGACTCTGCCTGTGCCCTGTTTCCTTACCCACTGCCGCTGAGCCACGGCCTGATGCACCCTGGGGGAACTGCTGGACCCCCACAGTGGCTGCCCCATCTTGCTTTCCCTGCAGCAGTTGTGAAGGGCTCTACGTTCTCCACGTCCTCGCCACCATTTCTTAGTGTCTGTGGCTGTCCTGGCAGGTGTGAAATGGCATCTCTTTGTGGTTTTGGTTTGCGTTTTCCTGATGGCCAGTGATGTAGAGCATCATTTCATGTGCTTATTGACCGCCTTTAGATCTTCTTTGGAGAAATATCTCTTCAGATCCTGTGATTTCAAATTGGATTGATTTTTATTGTTGAGTTTTCAGAGTTCTTTATATAAGCAGAAGTCCCTTATCAGCCATGGGATTTGCAGATATTTTCTTCCAGTCTGTGGCTTGTCTTTCCCCTTTCTTGATGATGTCCTTTGAAGTACAAATGTTTTTAATTTTGATGCAGTCCAACTTACCTGTTTTTTTTTTTCCTTTCAGTTGCTGGTGCTTTTGTTCTAACACCTAAGAAATCATTACTTAATAGAAGGTCACAAAGATTTACATTTGTTTTTTTTTTCTTCTTGGAGTTTTAGCTCTTTTATCTAGGTTTTCGATCAATTTTAATTTTTGTATGTGGTTTGAAGTGGGGGTCCCACTTTATTCTTTTGCAAGTTGATAATCAGTTGTCCCAGCGACATTTATGGAAAATACCTTTCTTCCCCATTGAATTATTCTTGCACCCTCGTTGAAAATCAGTTGGCTTTAAATGTGAGGATTTATTGTAGGATTTTCTTTTCTTTAGACAGGGTCTCCCTCTGTAATCCAGGCTGGAGTGTGATCACGGCTTACTCTAACCTCCATCTTCCTGGGCTCAGGCAGTCCTACCACCTCAGCCTCCCAAGTATGCTGGGACCATAGGTGTGAGCCCCACCACACCACACTAATTTTTTTTTTTTTTTTTTTTGAGACAGAATCTCGCTCTGTTGCCCAGGCTGGAGTGCAGTGGCGTGATCTCGGCTCACTGCAAGCTCCGCCTCCTGGGTTCACGCCATTCTCCTGCCTCAGCCTCCTGAGTAGCTGGGACTACAGGCACCTGCCACCACGCCCGGCTAATTTTGTATATTTTTTAGTAGAGACGAGATTTCACGGTGTTAGCCAGGATGGTCCCGATCTCCTGACCTTGTGATCCGCCTGCCTTAGCCTCCCAAAGTGTTGGGATTACAGGCGTGAGCCACTGCACCCAGGGTTTTTTTTTTTTTTTTTAAAGAGACACTGTCTCCCTATGTTGCCCAGGCTAGTCTTGAACTCCTGGGCTCAAGTGGTCTGCTCTCTTCGGCCTCCCAAAGTGCTGGGATTACAGGCGTAAACCACTGTGCCTGGCCCGTAAGTAGTATATTTTTCAGTGATATTTTAAATAGAATTGTTTTAAAAATTCTTTTTCATTTTGATTGTTGATACTGTATAGAAATACAATTGATTGGGCACAGTGGCTCTTGCCTGTAATCTCAGCACTTTGGGAGACCGAGGCAGGCGGATCACCTGAGGTCAGGAGTTCAAGAGCAGCCTGACCAACATGGTGAAACCCCGTCTCTACTAAACATACGAAAATTAGCCTGACGTGGTGGCGGGCGCCTGTAATCCCAGCTACTCGTGAGGCTGAGGCAGGAGAATCACTTGAACCTGGGAGACGGAGGTTGTGGTGAGCAGAGATCGTGCCATTGCTCTCCAGCCTGGGCAACAGAGCGAGACTCCATCTTAAAAAAAAAAAAAGAAAGAAAATTGATTTTTATATATTTATCTTACATCCTGTAACCTTGCTAAACTCGTTTATTAGTTCTTTTTTTTTTTTTTTTTTTTTTTTTTTTTTTTTTTTTGAGACGGAGTCTTGCTGTGTAGCCTGGACTGGAGTGCAGTGGCCGGATCTCAGCTCACTGCAAGCTCCGCCTCCCGGGTTCACGCCATTCTCCTGTCTCAGCCTCCGCAGTAGCTTGGACTACAGGCGCTCGCCACCTCGCCCGGCTAGTTTTTTGTATTTTTAGTAGAGACGGGGTTTCACCGTGTTAGCCAGGATGGTCTCGATCTCCTGACCTCGTGATCCGCCCGTCTCGGCCTCCCAAAGTGCTGGGATTACAGGCTTGAGCCACCGCGCCCGGCCTATTAGTTCTAATAATTTATACTTCCTTGGGAATTTCTGTATAAAAGCTTGTGTCATCTTTAGGGCTCATTTGGTTTCTTCCATTCTAATCTGTATACCTTTTATTTGTATTTCTTCCTTATGGCCCTACTTTGAATCTCCAGGACAGGGTTGAATAGAAGTGGCAAGACCGGACATCCTTGTCTGGTTTCTGATCTTAGGGAGAAAGCGTCCAGGGTTTCACCTTTAAGTGTGATATTAGCTGTAGGTTTTTCATAGATGCCCTGTGTCAGGTTGAGGGATTTTTCTTTTCTTAGCAAACTATTTGCTAAGTGTTTTGACCATGAAGGGGTGTTCATTTTTTCCTGTCTCATGAGATGCTTATGTGGTTTTGTCCTTTTGTTCTATTGATATTTGGCATATTAATTCATTAAGCTATTAAGCCAACCTTGCATTTCTGGGGTTAAATCCCCACTTGTTCATGGTGTTTAATCCTCCTCACCAATTTTTTTTGTTGTTGGTGTTGGAGGGGAGCTGGATTCAGTTTGCTTATATGTATGTGTGTGTGTGTATATATATATATTTTTATGCGATCTGTCACCTGGGCTGGAGTGCAGTGGTGCAATCAGCTCACTGAAGCCTTCACCTCCTGTGCTCAAGCGATCCTCCTGCCACAGCCTCCTGAGTATCTGGGACTACAAGTGTGCGCCTCCATGCCCGGCTGATTTTTTTATTTTTGGTACAGACAGAGTCTCACTATGTTGCCCAGGTGGGTCCTGAACTCCTGGGTTCAAGCAATCGTCCCTCCTTGGCCTCCCAAAGTGCTGGGATTACAGGCATGAGCCACTGCACCCAGCCTATAGATTCAATTTGAGGGGACTTGACAGCTTTGTAATGTCATACATTTAGGAGCATGAAAGCCCTCTATTTAACTTTTTTTTACCCCCAACACACTGGCTTTGAGTAATCTTGGCAAATTTCCTAATACCCTTTGTAGTTTTCCCTGCTTCTGTGAATGATACTTTCTTTCTTACGTGTTCTAGGAAATGTTGATATAAGGAAATGTCTTTGATTTTGTAACATGATTTCAAATTCAGCAGTTGGGTTGTGCTCTTGTGTTTTATTTGCTCCTTGAGTCTGTTTTTAAGTAAATGATTGTGTCGACGCAGGTGGGAACAATCCGCCCCTCACATTCCTCTTTCCCTTTGGTGTCACCTGCACTGCCTGTTTATGTCAGACACTGGTAGTGGACATAGTGGTGATGTCGTGGTGGGGGAGGACACTGTGGTGGTCCTGTGGTGGGGGGAGGACATTGTGGTGGTCCCGTGGTGGGGGGAGGACATTGTGGTGGTGCCGTGGTGGGGGAGGACATTGTGGTGATGTCGTGGTGGGGGGAGGACATTGTGGTGATGTCGTGGTGGGGGAGGACACTGTGGTGGTGTCGTGGTGGGGGAGGACATACTGGTGATGTGGTGGGGGGAGGACATTGTGGTGATATGGTGGGGGGAGGACATAGTGGTGATGTCGTGGTGGGGGGAGGACATAGTGGTGGTGCCGTGGTGGGGGAGGACATTGTGGTGGTGCCGTGGTGGGGGGAGGACATTGTGGTGGTGCCGTGGTGGGGGAGGACATTGTGGTGATGTCGTGGTGGGGGAGGACATTGTGGTGATGTCGTGGTGGGGGGAGGACATTGTGGTGATGTCGTGGTGGGGGAGGACACTGTGGTGGTGTCGTGGTGGGGGAGGACATAGTGGTGATGTCGTGGTGGGGGGAGGACATTGTGGTGATATGGTGGGGGGAGGACATAGTGGTGATGTCGTGGTGGGGGGAGGACATAGTGGTGGTGCCGTGGTGGGGGAGGACATTGTGGTGGTGCCGTGGTGGGGGGAGGACATTGTGGTGGTGCCGTGGTGGGGGAGGACATTGTGGTGGTGCCATGGTGGGGGAGGACATTGTGGTGATGTGGTGGGGGGAGGACATTGTGGTGATGTCGTGGTGGGGGGAGGACATTGTGGTGCTGTCGTGGTGGGGGAGGACATTGTGGTGGTGTCGTGGTGGGGGAGGACATTGTGGTGATGTCGTGGTGGGGTAGGACATAGTGGTGGTGTCGTGGTGGGGGGAGGACATTGTGGTGGTCCTGTGGTGGGGGGAGGACATTGTGGTGGTCCCGTGGTGGGGGAGGACATTGTGGTGATGTCGTGGTGGGGGGAGGACATTGTGGTGGTGTCGTGGTGGGGGAGGACATTGTGGTGATGTCGTGGTGGGGTAGGACATAGTGGTGGTGTCGTGGTGGGGGGAGGACATTGTGGTGATGTGGTGGGGGGAGGACATTGTGGTGATGTCGTGGTGGGGGAGGACATAGTGGTGATGTCGTGGTGGGGGGAGGACATTGTGGTGATGTGGTGGGGGGAGGACATTGTGGTGATGTCGTGGTGGGGGGAGGACATTGTGGTGGTGTCGTGGTGGGGGAGGACATAGTGGTGATGTCGTGGTGGGGGGAGGACATTGTGGTGATGTGGTGGGGGAGGACATAGTGGTGATGCCGTGGTGGGGGGAGGACATTGTGGTGATGTCGTGGTGGGGGGAGGACATTGTGGTGGTGCCGTGGTGGGGGAGGACATTGTGGTGATGTCGTGGTGGGGGGAGGACATTGTGGTGGTGTGGTGGGGGGAGGACATTGTGGTGGTGTCGTGGTGGGGGAAGACATTGTGGTGATGTCGTGGTGGGGGGAGGACATTGTGGTGATGTGGGGGGAGGACATTGTGGTGATGTCGTTGTGGGGGGAGGACATTGTGGTGGTGTCGTGGTGGGGGAGGACATAGTGGTGATGTCGTGGTGGGGGGAGGACATTGTGGTGATGTGGTGGGGGAGGACATAGTGGTGATGCCGTGGTGGGGGGAGGACATTGTGGTGATGTCGTGGTGGGGGGAGGACATTGTGGTGGTGCCGTGGTGGGGGAGGACATTGTGGTGGTGTCGTGGTGGGGGGAGGACATTGTGGTGGTGTCGTGGTGGGGGGAGGACACTGTGGTGATGTCGTGGTGGGGGAGGACATTGTGGTGGTGTCGTGGTGGGGGAGGACATTGTGGTGGTGTCGTGGTTGGGGTGGACAGTGTGGTGATGATGTGGTGTGGGGAGGACACTGTGGTGGTCCTGTGGTGGGGGGAGGACATTGTGGTGATGCCGTGGTGGGGGAGGACATTGTATTGGTGTTGTGGTGGGGGGGAGGACATTGTGGTGATGTCGTGGTGGGGGGAGGACATAGTGGTGATGTCGTGGTGGGGGGAGGACATTGTGGTGGTGTCGTGGTGGGGGAGGACATAGTGGTGATGTCGTGGTGGGGGGAGGACATTGTGGTGGTGTCGTGGTGTGGGGGAGGACATAGTGGTGATGTGGTGTGGGGAGGACATTGTGGTGATGTCGTGGTGGGGGGAGGACATTGTGGTGGTGCCGTGGTGGGGGAGGACATTGTGGTGATATGGTGGGGGAGGATATTGTGGTGATGTTGTGGTGGGGGGAGGACATTGTGGTGATGTCGTGGGGGGGGGATATTGTGGTGATGTCGTGGTGGGGGGAGGACATAGTGGTGATGTCGTGGTGGGGGGAGGACATTGTGGTGGTGTCGTGGTGGGGGAGGACATAGTGGTGATGTCGTGGTGGGGGGAGGACATTGTGGTGGTGTCGTGGTGTGGGGGAGGACATAGTGGTGATGTGGTGTGGGGAGGACATTGTGGTGATGTCGTGGTGGGGGGAGGACATTGTGGTGGTGCCGTGGTGGGGGAGGACATTGTGGTGATATCATGGTGGGGGAGGATATTGTGGTGATGTTGTGGTGGGGGGAGGACATTGTGGTGATGTCGTGGGGGGGGGGATATTGTGGTGATGTCGTGGTGGGGGGAGGACATAGTGGTGGTCCTGTGGTGGGGAGAGGACACTGTGGTGGTCCTGTGGTGGGGGGGAGGACACTGTGGTGGTCCTGTGGTGGGAGGAGGACACTGTGGTGGTCCTGTGGTGGGGGGAAGACACTGTGGTGATGTTGTGGTGGTGGGAGGACATTGTGTTGGTGTTGTGGGGGGGGGAGGACATTGTGGTGATGTCGTGGTGGGGGGAGGACATTGTGGTGGTCCTGTGGTGGGGGAGGACATTGTGGTGGTCCTGTGGTGGGGGGAGGACACTGTGGTGATGTCGTGGTGGGGGGAGGACATTGTGGTGGTGCCGTGGTGGGGGGAGGACATTGTGGTGGTGCCGTGGTCAGGGGAGGACATTGTGGTGGTTTTGTGCCATGGTGAGGGGAGCAAATTGTGGTGGTGCTGTGGAGAGCGGGGCCTGCAGCCAGTGACACTCCTTTCTCCTCTGTTGGCAGAGACACCTATGGCTGCCGATGAAGGCTCAGCAGAGAAACAGGCAGGAGAGGCCCACATGGCTGCGGACGGTGAGACCAACGGGTCTTGTGAAAACAGTGATGCCAGCAGCCATGCAAATGCTGCAAAACACACTCAGGACAGCGCGAGGGTCAACCCCCAGGATGGCACCAACACACTAACCCGGATAGCGGAAAACGGGGTTTCAGAAAGAGACTCAGAAGCAGGGAAGCAAAACCACGTCACCGCCGATGACTTTGTGCAGACTTCTGTCATCGGCAGCAACGGATACATCTTAAATAAGCCGGCCCTGCAGGCCCAGCCCTTGAGGACTACCAGCACTCTGGCCTCTTCGCTGCCTGGCCATGCTGCAAAAACCCTTCCTGGAGGGGCTGGCAAAGGCAGGACTCCAAGCGCTTTTCCCCAGACGCCAGCCGCCCCACCAGCCACCCTTGGGGAGGGGAGTGCTGACACAGAGGACAGGAAGCCCCTGGCCCCTGGCGCCGATGTCAAGGTCCACAGGGCACGCAAGACCATGCCGAAGTCCGTCGTGGGCCTGGTAATTTTGTGTCTTCTCTTGCTGTTTCCTTTTTCCCATCTCTTTTGTTTTAATAACGGCAAATGGACTTTGGTGCATTGAGGAGAAGCCAGTAAGTGTCAGTGGTTATCCGATAGGGCCTGTGAGGAGCTAGGAGAGGGCTGGGTGCAGTGGCTCACGGCCATCATCCTAACACTTTGGGAGGCTGAGGCGGGTGGACTGCTTGAGCCCAGGACTTTGAGGCCAGCCTGGGCAGTGTGGCAAAACTCAAATACAGAATTTTGTAAAAAATGCAAAAATTAACTGGGCATAGTGGTGCGCACCTGTAGTCCCAGCTACTCAGGAGCGTGAGGTGGGAGGATTGCTTGAACCTGGGAGGTGGAGACTGCAGTGAGCCGAGATCACCCCACTGCACTCCACCTTGGGCAGCAGAGTGAGACCCTGTCTCAAACAAACAAACAAAAAAACAAAAAGGAGACGCTGCTAATGCCTCATGCGTGAGTGACAGAGCTGGTGATGCCAGGTGATGCCTCGCTTCCTTCTTGGGCTTTGCTCTCACAGGATTCTGTTGCCGTCTGTGGAAACATGTCGCATACTTTCAAGGAGGCCACTGACTCTTCTGCTTTGGACTTTGGGGCTTTCACTCCAGCTAGGGAAGACTCAGCACTCACTCTGTTTCATTGAGAAGTGAATAGAAATGAACTTGGTTAGGGCCAGAATGTGACAGAAGTGAGGGGCAAAGGGCCACCTGGACATGCCCAGGTCTCCTCCCTACCCTGAGCTGCTGGGCTCAGACTTACCTTGAGAGCAGAATAGGTCTTGAATCCTGAGCGCTTCACACACAGGGCACGCCTGCCCCTCACACACACCGTGCTGATTTCACACACAGGGCGCGCCTGCCCCTCACACACACCGTGCTGATTTCACACACAGGGCGCGTCTGCCCCTCACACACACCGTGCTGATTTCACACACAGGGCGCGCCTGCTCCTCACACACACCGTGCTGATTTCACACACAGGGCACGCCTGCCCCTCACACACACCGTGCTGATTTCACACACAGGGCACGCCTGCCCCTCACACACACCGTGCTGATTTCACACACGGCGCGTCTGCCCCTCACACACACCGTGCTGATTTCACACACAGGGCGCGCCTGCCCCTCACACACACCGTGCTGATTTCACACACGGCGCGTCTGCCCCTCACACACCGTGCTGATTTCACACACAGGGCGCGCCTGCCCCTCACACACACCGTGCTGATTTCACACACAGGGCACGCCTGCCCCTCACACACACCGTGCTGATTTCACACACAGGGCACGCCTGCTCCTCACACACACCGTGTTGATTTCACACACAGGGCACGCCTGCCTCTCACACCATGTTGATTTCACACACAGGGCGCGTCTGCCCCTCACACACCGTGCTGATTTCACACACAGGGCGCGCCTGCCCCTCACACACACCGTGCTGATTTCACACACAGGGCACGCCTGCCCCTCACACACACTGTGCTGATTTCACACACAGGGCGCGCCTGCCCCTCACACACACCGTGCTGATTTCACACACACGGCGCGCCTGCTCCTCACACACACCGTGCTGATTTCACACACAGGGCGCGTCTGCCCCTCACACACCGTGCTGATTTCACACACAGGGCGCGCCTGTCCCTCACACACACCGTGCTGATTTCACACACAGGGCGCGTCTGCCCCTCACCGTGCTGATTTTCACACACACGGCACGCCTGCCCCTCACACACACCGTGTTGATTTCACACACAGGGCACGCCTGCCCCTCACACACACCGTGTTGATTTCACACACAGGGCATGCCTGCCTCTCACACCATGTTGATTTCACACACAGGGCATGCCTGCCCCTCACACACACCGTGCTGATTTCACACACAGGGCACGCCTGACTCACGCACCGTGCTGATTTTCACACACACGGCATGCCTGCCCCTCACACACACTGTGCTGATTTTCACACACAGGGCGCGTCTGCCCCTCACACACATCGTGCTGATTTCACACACAGGGCGCGTCTGCCCCTCACACACACCGTGCTGATTTCACACACAGGGCGCGCCTGCCCCTCACACACATCATGCTGATTTTCACACACAGGGCGCGTCTGCCCCTCACATACATCATGCTGATTTCACACACAGGGCGCGTCTGCCCCTCACACACATCATGCTGATTTTCACACACAGGGCACGCCTGCCCCTCACATACATCGTGCTGATTTCACACACAGGGCACGCCTGCCCCTCACACACATCATGCTGATTTTCACACACAGGGCGCGTCTGCCCCTCACATACATCATGCTGATTTCACACACAGGGCTCGCCTGACCCTCACACACACTGTGCTGGCCACGCCTGACCCTCACACGCACCATGCTTTTCACACACAGGCTGCGCCTACCCCTCACACGTACTATGCTGATTTTCACACACACAGCACAGCTGCTCCTCTCACACACTGTGCTGGACTCATCCCCATCTCTTACATGGTGCATACACGATACAGGTTTTCAAAGTGTGCACAGTGCTTTTAATGTGCTCTCTCTGTTTGATGTGAATTTGGGTGTAAGTTCCAGGTTTGTGATCACATTCCCGTGGAATTTTCTCTCTCTGACATTGCTGGTGAACATTCTGAAGGCACTTTCTTGTCCTTTGTAGATTATTTGCTCTTTCCTCTTAGCCACTGTTTAGGGCTTCACAGCCCCGTCTTGGAGGTTTTGTGTCTTCAGCTCCAGAAGAATGCTCTGTATTTTTCTTTCCGTTTTCTTCCCATGGAGCTCCCCTTAAATGGCTGGCTCTTCTGTCCCCCTGGGCAGCTCTCTGCCTGTTTCCAGCTTCCTGATTGGTTCCTCAGCCCTTCTCCTTCTTGCTGTTCATCCCATATATTGATATAGTTTATTTTGACATGTATTTTTTTCACACCCAGTATCTGATTAGTTCTCTGTTTTTTTTGTTTTGTTTTGTTTTGTTTTTTGAGATGGAGTCTCGCCCTGTCACCCAGGTTGGAGTGCAATGGTGCAATCTCAGCCCAGTATAATCCCCGCCTCCCAGGTTTAAGTGATTCTCCTGCCTCAGCCTCCTGAGTAGCTGGGATTACAGGCACACGCCACCACACCTGGCTAATGTTTGTATTTTTAGTAGAGACGAGGCTTCACCATGTTGGCCAGGCTGATCTTGAACTCCTGACCTCAGGTGATCTGCCCGCCACCGCACCCGGCCTGATTAGTTCTTTTAATTTAAAAAATACTGTTCTGAATTCTGTCTTGCCTTATCTTTCAAAAGATGGTGATTATAATTCTTCTATAATCTCTGTTGTAAATTCTGATTCCTCAAGTGGGGGTTCGCTTGGACTTGACACCACCTGTTTGTGATTTTTTTTTTTCCTCTCAGGTTTAGCTTTTTTCTCCCCCCAGGGTGTCTTCACCTTTGTTTCTGTCATAATATCTCAGCCTGACTGTGAGTGCTGTGTGTGTGTTCTGTGGCCTGCCCGCAGTGACCACAGTGGGTGGTGGGCACGCTGTGGGGCTGGACTGCTGGCTCAGGGGCCCACAGCTGCCGGGTGTTGCGTCCTCTCCTGGAACAGAGAGGGCAGGCATCTTGTGGTGCCGACAGCTGCCCTAGCCCTGGGGCTTCTCCACTCCTAGGCTGGCCGGCCTGACCCGACTTCAACCTTTTGCAGTATTATTCTCAACATGACAAAGCTTTAGAAAATCTTAAAAATAATTACATTGTCACAGGAAACTGCAAAAATACCTTTCACCAAGCTTTCCTCAGTGGTGATGTCTTTGATAACTAGAGGACAATGTCAATCCCAGGACACTGACATTAGTAAAGTCCGTGGGGCTTACTTAGTTTCACCATCACCTGTGCGCATGTGCATCACGCGCAGGGTGTTCTGTACAGTTTACTGTGTGTGGACGTGCAGAACTACCACCACAGTCGAGATGCCGAACCCCCTTCACACCAGGGCACAGTCGAGATGCCAAACACCCTCCACACCAGGGCACAGCTGAGCTGCGGAAGCCCCTTCACACCAGGGCAGTGTCAAGATTAGAACCCCCTTCACACCAGGGCACAGTCGAGATATGGAACACCCTTCACACCAAGGTCCCTGACGTCACCCTGTGTAGCCGCCAACCAGACCTGAACCTGTGCCAGCCTCAGGTTGGCATGATCCAACGTGTCCGGCCTATTTCTGATTTTATATAAATGGAATTACAGTGTATGCAACCTTTTCAGAGTAGCTTTTGTCATTCAGCTTAGTTCTCTTAAGATCCATCCAAGTTACGGCTCATTAGCCCATCCTGTTCTCTGCTGAAGCTTTGGTGTTCTGTGGGGTGTGGACAGCCTTGTATGCGGGCACTCACCTGCTGAAGGACACTGGGCATTTTTACTTTAGAGCTGCTCGAACATTTATGTACACATTTTGGAAATAAGATTTATCTCTCTGAGTCAAATACACAGGAGCATAATCACTGGGTTGTATGGCCTTTGGGTGTTTAGTTTTATGAGGAAATTGCGGAACCGTACTCCAGAGTGGCTGCATTTCACACGCCCACCAGCGGTGTTGCAGGGGTCGGCTTTCTCCGGTCTTCACCAGCGGCGTCCTCTCCCGACGCCGGCGTTAGCTCTTACCCGCTTTTTATTTAGCCCTTCTGTTGGACGTGCTGGTGTTTCCTTGAGGCTTCAGCTGCGCATCCTGTGACTGCTGATGGGGAGCTTCCTCTCCCAGACTTGTCACACACACCCCCTCCCAGGACACTCACCCTGACCCCTCCCACGCCGCTCACCCTCGCCCTCCCACGCCGCTCACCCTCACCCCTCCTAGGATGCTCACCCTCACCCTCCCACGCCGCTCACCCTCACCCTCCCACGCCGCTCACCCTCACCCCTCCCACGCCACTCACCCTCACCCTCCCACGCCGCTCACCCTCACCCTCCCACGCCGCTCACCCTCACCCTCCCACGCCGCTCACCCTTGCCCTCCCACGCCGCTCACCCTCACCCCTCCTAGGACGCTCACCCTCACCCTCCCACGCCGCTCACCCTCACCCCTCCCACGCCGCTCACCCTGACCCCTCCCACGCCGCTCACCCTCGCCCTCCCACGCCGCTCACCCTCACCCTCCCACGCCGCTCACCCTCACCCTCCCACGCCGCTCACCCTCACCCCTCCCCCACGCCGCTCACCCTGACCCCTCCCACGCCGCTCACCCTTGCCCTCCCACGCCGCTCACCCTCACCCCTCCCACGCCGCTCACCCTCACCCCTCCTAGGACGCTCACCCTCACCCCTCCCCCACGCCGCTCACCCTCACCCTCCCACGCCGCTCACCCTTGCCCTCCCACGCCGCTCACCCTCACCCCTCCTAGGACGCTCACCCTCACCCTCCCACGCCGCTCACCCTCACCCCTCCCACGCCGCTCACCCCTGACCCCTCCCACGCCGCTCACCCTCGCCCTCCCACGCCGCTCACCCTCACCCTCCCACGCCGCTCACCCTCACCCTCCCACGCCGCTCACCCTCACCCCTCCCCCACGCCGCTCACCCTGACCCCTCCCACGCCGCTCACCCTCACCCCTCCCACGCCGCTCACCCTCACCCTCCCACGCCGCTCACCCTCACCCTCCCACGCCGCTCACCCTCACCCTCCCACGCCGCTCACCCTCACCCTCCCACGCCGCTCACCCTCACCCCCTACCCCCTTCCATGCCTTTCACTCGCACCCTCTCCCGTGCCTGTCACCGTCACCCCCCTCCTACACATCTCACCCTCATCCTCCCCCACGCCTCTCACCCTTGTTTCCCCCCACACCTCTCACGCTTGTCCACTTCCATATATTGCTTTGCCGTCAGTGTGTCGTTTTTGGGGAAATGTCTTTCAGACTTTTGCTCATTTTATAATTACATTGTTTTGTGAGCTTTGAGAGTTCCGTATATGAGCGTTTGTCAGATATGTGGTTTCCAGTATTTTCTGCTGGTCTGAAGCTTCTCTTCTTTCTCTTCAAATTTCTTTCACAGAGCGAAGGTGTTTCGTTTTGATGAAGCCCAGTTTATCAGTTTTCTCCTGTGGATTGTGCTATTGGTGGTGTGCGTGAAAACTCTTCACCTAGTCCTAGATATCAATTTCTCTAATTTTTTTTTTTTTTTTAGTTTTGTGTGAACTTTAAATCTGATCCATTTTGAGTTAATGTTTGTATAAAGTCTGAGGCTTGGGCTGAGGTTGAATTAATTTTTGCCTGTGGATGGCGCACCAGTCACAGTTTTAAAACACGTTAGAAACTGTGCATCTTTCATCTCCCTGAAGTTTTATTACAGTCCTACTTCCAGGATTTTATTCTGATATATATTTATTCGTGAGGATCTTTTATTGTCACCCTATCACATTCCTGTAGGGGAAAAAAGCAATTTGAAATTAAAAAACAAAAAATTGTCCGACCATGAGGCTTATTTAAGTGATCGCTTTGTTTTGGATTAAGTTGCTACAATAATTAAAGTCTGATGATGACACATCATTTGGTTGAAAACTGCTGCACATTCACAGGCGGGTCAGTTGTAGGAAAAGAGAACCTGAGTGTTTTGAGGCTTCGGAACCTGGTTTGCTGAAGATCCTCCACGGCCTCTCCGCACCCTGGAGAACTTGCTCTGCTCCTAGGGGAGCCTGCAGGAGGAGGGGATGGACTGAGCCAGGGGCAGGGCTGTGTCTGTGGGCCCCATGGAGGTGGTACGGCAGAGACTGTGGGTGGGTGGGTGCCCCCCTGCAGCCGGGGTGTGCACTGTGTCTGTGGGCCCCATGGAGTTGGTGCGGCAGAGACTGTGGGTGGGTGGGTGCCCCCCTGCAGCCGGGGTGTGCACTGTGTCTGTGGGCCCCATGGAGTTGGTGCGGCAGAGATGGTGGGTGGGTGCCCCCCTGTGCCTGGGGTGTGCACTGTGTCTGTGGGCCCAACGGAGGTGGTGTGGCAGAGACAGTGGGTGGATGGGTGCCCCCCGTGCCTGGGGTGTGCTCTGTGTCTGTGGTTCTGGGCCTGGCCTCTCCACCCTTCAGGATTTCCTGCCACCCCAAACCCAATTTAGTCTTGTTTGGCATTTTTTAAAAACCAGAATTTATTGAAAATTGTGTTTTAAAAAGTCATTCCAGTGATAAAATGAATGTTGCAGTCTTTGTTAATAAAATCCAATATTCTCGTAAAAGTTTGAACATGAAGGTGGTGTCACGGCTGCAGTCTCACTATCCCGTGGTGAGAACCAAGGGATTTGGACCCTGTGTCCGGCGTTGATCCCCATCGTAAAGATCCTCAAAGCAAGGCCTGCTCACTGGCAGGTTCACCATTGTTAGGGCAAAGAAAGCGGAAGCCACCGGAAGGGAACATTTTTTCCTACATGGAAATGCTTGTTACTGTGGCCTGGTTGGCAGCATGGGGCTCCTTGTTTTTCTTTGTGTATGTGTTTCCACACCTCCCCTCCTGGTACCCACTCTAGGCTCTAGGTGTTGGGAGAGAGGTGGTGCCTGTCAGTCTGCACTGGAGGTGGTTCTTAGCAATTATGTGAAGAAGTGCTACCAAGTGTCCCACTGTGAGACTCACACTGGTGCAGAGCCCCTCTCTACTCCCCGCCCCCCCACCAGGAGGGAGGGGCCTCAGGGAGGGGGTCTCCCCGCCCCCTAGGAAGGAAGAGCCTGGGGGATGGGCCCCCCCAGGAGGGAAGAGCCTGGGGAGGAGAACCACGCTCCCCCGGGAGGGAAGAGCCTCAGCGAAGGCACTCCCCCCGCCCCAGGAGGGAAGAGCCTCCGGGATGGGAACCCCTCGCCCCTCCCAGGAGGGAAGAGCCTCAGTGAAGGGGCCCCCCCGCCCCCCAGGAGGGAAGAGCGTCAGCAAAGGGGCCCCCCGCCCCCCAGGAGGGAAGAGCCTCAGGGAAGGGGCCCCCCGCCCCCCAGGAGGGAAGAGCCTCAGGGAAGGGGCCCCCCGCCCCCCAGGAGGGAAGAGCCTCAGGGAAGGGCTGCCCTCCCAGAGCCAGGCCATGTGAAGGTGGGCCAGCTGCTGGCCGCGCTGCCTCCATGGCTAGGTCTTCACTTTCCTTGTGCTTTGTTAGATAAGAGTCCCAGCAAAATCAAAATCTAGAATCCTCACCTCGGTTAAGCCGTTCTTAGTCTTACTGTTGAGATTTTTGAAAATAACCTTTTAAATTAAAGAATAGATTGTGTACCTCGGCAAGAATTAGCCTCGCATGGCTATTTCCTCTTCAGGGTTTGTTTTTGTACCTTCATTGATACGTACTTTGAAAGTGCATTTTGTGTTTGTAAGCACCAGCTGAGGGGAATGACCACATGAACCAAGCAGCCTGCACGGTGGTTTGTAGGTGACCTAAAAGGGGACTGACTCCTGAGTTCTAACAGTGACTTCATTGCAGTCAAACCTGGTATACTGGAGAAACACCAAGACACTTTGTAAAGCAGACATGTGGCATTCGTGTGGCTTTCAAACAGTGTTCCATGTGCGAGGTGCATTCATTAGTGGACATGGCAGGAGGAGCTGTCATGTCTGAACTGTGCTTTGGAGGGAGGAGAGCATTCATCCCTCAGGAAGAAGGAAGGGCATCCCAGGGGTGGAGGTACATTCCAAGAGGAAATCACTGAATGTGGCAAACAGGGTTGCTGAGCTGGACAAGGCTCCGTGGGGAGAAGCAACAAAAAACTCCAGAGAGCTGTGGTCACTGGAACATGAATCTAGGGTAGGTTCCCCAGTAGGGAGCCCAGGTGGTTCTGTGTCTGTTCTGGACATCAGTGGGGTGTCTGGCAGCTTAGTGTGGGCTCAGTGAGAAGCTTTGCAAGTACCACATGGCAGCAAGATGCACTCGAGAGACAGAAAGGGAAGGAGGGAGGGAAACAGACACAGACATAGTGCGCCTTTGGGACAGAGAGAGACGGAGACGGTGAGGTCATGAGAGCCAACCCCAAAAGCACATGCTCCTCTGTGCCTTCCAGCTCGCCCTGGCACTCCCCTCTCATCTCCCATCCAAGCCAGGTGCTACCCTGTTCTGCTCCGTGTGCTCTTACCTGGAACTCTCGCTCTGCCTCCCTGCCTCACCTGTAATCTCTACAAGCACTTCCTGAATCCCTCAGAGCCGTCTCTGCAGCCACATGTTCACCCATGCCATGGACCCACCGAGTACTTCGAGTTACCATTACTTATGACCTTGTTCACTTCTCCCTGACCTTGACTCTAGTTGATGCAGGTGCCTTGTCGTGTGTGTGTTTGTGTGTGTGGTAAAACACATCACATCAAACATAACCATTTTTAAGTGAACAGCTCAGTGCATCGGCACATTCACATTGCTGCGGAGCCATCACCACCCTCCATCTCTGGAACCTCTTCATCTTTCCAAACTGAAGCTCTGTCTCCTTTCAACACTGACTTCCCATCCCTCTCTCCCAGCCCCTGGCAATGCCATTCTACTTTCTGTGTCCATCAGTCTGACGACTCTAGGGACCTCATGTAAGTGGGATCGTACAACGTTTGTCCTTTTGTGGCTGACTTTTTTCATTCGGCACAGTGTCCCCGAGGCTCATCCATGCTGCAGCGCAGGCCCCAGCTTCGCCGCTTCTCAGGCTGAGTCACACGTCACTGCGTTTTGCACACGACACTTCTGATCCATTCGCCCGACAACTGGCCCTTGGGTGGCTCCCCGTTTTGGCTGCTGCAGTTGATGCTGCTGTCAACGTGGGTGTACAAACATCAAGACCCTGCTTTCAGTGCTTCTGGGGCACATGCCCAGTAGTGGAATTGCTGGATCACATGGTAGTTCCGTACTTAATTTTTTGAGTTTTTTGCAGCAGTCGCACCATTCCACATTCCTATCAGCAGTGCACAAGGGTTCCCATTTCTCCAGTTCTCACAACACTGATTCTTTTCTGTTATTTCCTGGTAGCCATCCATGGTACTTACTGAGGTCTGGATACGTATTTCCCTAATGAGGTTAAGCATTCTTTTTTCCTAGTGTGTGAATGGTACTCACCTGGTTTGGATATGCATTTCCCTAATCAGGTTAAGCATCTTTTCATGTGTTCATCAGCCATTTGTATGTCTTCCTTGAAGAAATGTTTATTCACGTCCTTTGCCCATTTTTTAATCTGGTTGTTTTTTATTTTTCATATATTCTGGATAATAATTGCTGATGGATTTGCAGATGTTTTCCCCCATTCCATAGCGTGCTTTTTTCACTGTTAACTGTGTCCTTTGATCCACAAAAATTTTAAGTTTTAGAAATTTTTCTTTGTAGAGACAGGGTCTTGCTATGTTGCCCAGACTCATCTTGAATTCCTGACCTCAAGTGATCCTTCCCCCTTGGCCTCCCAAAGTGCTGGAAGTACAGGCGTGAGCCACCGCACCTGGCCCAGAAATTTTAACTTTGATTAAGTCCAGTTTGTCTGTTTTTTCCTTTGTTGCCTGTACTTTTGGTTTCACGTCTAAGAAATAATTGCCAGATCCAAACGTTGTGAAGCTTTCCACCTGTTTTCTGTAAGACTTTTATGGTTTTAGGTTTTGCAGTTAGGTCTGTGGTCTGTCTTGGGTTAATTTTTATATATGGTTTAGAAAAGGGTCCAGCTCCGTTCTTTTTCATGTGACATTCAGTTCTCCCAGTGCCATCTCCTGAAGAATGCCCTATCTTTTAACACTTTTTACTGTGTATTGCACCGTGTGCACAGTAAAGTGTGGTTCAATTGAATTAAATTTAAATTTACAGTATCACAGGTCTGTAGGTGACGAGGGGAGCAGACAGAGAGTGGAGGTTCAGTTGTGTCTGTGCCTTCTGCAATGAAGGAAGTACTGGGAGTTTGCTGTCAGTATTACAGCCCTACCCTGCAGGCTGAGACGAGGCAGATTTAGGAGATCAGTGAGACTGAGTAAAATACCGTTTTAACACAACATAGTTACCTACTGTGGGATAAATACCATTGGGGATGTTGCAAACATAATGTTTAGCCATGATAAACTGGGAAAGCAGTTTTTGAGAAGTTTTGATGCTGCCCATTTTGGGTATTTTTTAGCTTAGTAAATGTATTCTGTAAGTCAGGGGTTGGAACATTTTTTTCTGCAGGCAGAGAACCAGCTAGAAAATGTTTCAGGTTTTTTGGACCACATGTGGTCACTGCTCCTCCTCCCTCCTGGTTCCTCCTTCTGACCTTTAGCCCTGTAAGTGCTGTTCTTAGCTTGGGCCGTGGTTTGTAGATGCTGACCTAACCCATCTGAGGGGCAACTAGGCACACATGTCTTAGTGGCAGGTGCTTTTGTGAGGACAGCGTGCTGTTTCCACTTGCAGACTTTCTCCTCTCTCCGTTGTATCTCATCTTTCAGTTGTGGGGAATTAATGGGGAGAAGAACCGTGATTTTGGTTGCATGTTATTTCAATGACCATCTGCTTATGCAGTTATAGTTATTCACTGTCTTTGTTTTGAAGCATGCAGCCAGTAAAGATCCCAGAGAAGTTCGAGAAGCTAGAGATCATAAGGAACCAAAAGAGGAGATCAACAAAAACATTTCTGACTTTGGACGACAGCAGCTTTTACCCCCCTTCCCATCCCTTCATCAGTCGCTACCTCAGAACCAATGCTACATGGCCACCACAAAATCACAGACAGGTAAAAGGGAGATCCA
The DNA here is from genome assembly GCF_047675955.1 of Chlorocebus sabaeus. Classification (NCBI taxonomy): domain Eukaryota; kingdom Metazoa; phylum Chordata; class Mammalia; order Primates; family Cercopithecidae; genus Chlorocebus; species Chlorocebus sabaeus. The sequence goes on from NC_132915.1 coordinate 114,069,641, forward strand.
GCAACTGTCTTTGCTCTTTGAATGTATGTTTCGAGCCTGCCCCTTGCCAGGTGAGAGTTCTGTTTGACTGTAAGTGCCTGTGCTACTCTTGATGAATGACTGTTGACGTCAGCCGGCCCTCCCGTGCTCTCCTGTATGCCTGAGGAGGCACACCTGACGTCTGCTCTAAAGCCTTGGCTCAGGCCGGCGTTGATTTCCTAGCTTGTTAACATTCTCAAGATGAAGACTGTTTTCTTTACTAGTGTCTTACTCACTTGGTCTCTGTGGGGAGAAGACCCTGGAGTTGGAAGCTTTCCTGGTTTTTAGGTGAAGTGCCTTTGGGAATGCTAGGGTGTGCTGGGGAAGCCCCGGCCCAGGGGGAGGACCACCGCCCCCTCCAGCTGCTCTGCCACCAACCACCTCGCTCTGGGCGTGCTCCTCACTCTCCTGGGCTGGCTGCTTCTGTGGCCAGTTCTGGGAGTGGATGAACATTTGATTCCTCACTGGGGACCTTTTGTGGGAGGTGCTGGGAGGGCACCGGGACGTCAGAGTGAGCGACGCGTCAGGGTTCCCTGGGCTTTCAAACCTCCTCAGCTTCTGGGATGGAATACGTGCGTTTGGCGCCGTCCTGGAGAGATGCAAGGCCCTTCTTGCTGGCCCTCGTGAGTGCTGCTGCTGCCGGCAAGGCTTCACTTGAGGATGGTCACCTGGCTACAGGTGTCTGTCTTTTTCTGGACTTTAAAAATACTTTTTATTGGCTGGGTGCAGTGGCTCATGCCTGTAATCCCAGCACTTTGGGAGGCTGAGGCGGATGGATCATGAGGTCAGAAGTTCGAGACCTTCCTGGCTAACACGGTGAAACCCCGTCTCTACTAAAAATACAAAAAATTAGCCGAGCGTGGTGGCGGCGCCTGTAGTTCCAGCTTCTTGGGAGGCTGAGGCAGGAGAATGGCGTGAACCCGGGAGGTGGAGCTCACAGTGAGCCGAGATCGCACCACTGCACTCTAGCCTGGGCGACAGAGTGAGACTCCGTCTCAAAAAAAAAAAAAAAAAAATTTTTTTTTATTTAAGTATTTTCAGACCTCCAGCAAAGTTGCAAAAATTCTACAGATAAGTCCTGTGTACCCTTTACTCATTTTACCACATGGCACAATCTCGCCCCCTGCCCGCCCCCATGTATAACTTTTTTTTCTGAGACATGAATGTAAGTTGTAAACATTGTGCCCTTTTATCCCTGAAAACTAATGTTATTTCCTAAAAATTACTGTAACGTCCCTAAAAATAGAAACATTCTCTTAGATAACTGCAGCACAGACATCCCAGTGAGGAAGCGTACCGCGATGCTGCTCTCTCATCTCAGTGTCCCGTTCCGCATTTCCCATGCCCGAGTGTCCTTAGGGCAGAGGACAAATACAATCTGGTCCTGGAGCCTTGAGCATCTGTGTTGTGTCGCGTTAGTTTCCTTTGATCTGAAGCATTGTCAGCCTCTTTGTCTGTCTGAGCCGTGGCGTTTTGAGTACAGGCCAGGTGTTTCATAGAATGTGTCTGACGGGGGTTTGCCCAGCAGTTCCCGGGAGTGGGTGCAGGTTGTGGAGTGATGCAGGGGACTGACAGGTGTCCTTAGGAATTGAATTTTGGTGGCTTTTTGTCCTGCTCTGCTGCTGGAGTCTGCAGAGCCCTCCATCTTAAAGTTACTGCTCCCCAGATTGCAAGCATGTGAGACCCTAAGGTGTTGCAGGTACCGTACGCCCATCACATCTCACCGGGCTTCAGCATCTGCCGTGACCCACGCTCAGCTCGTACTGCACGGTGGGTGCCAAATGGTGGTTTTCCAACTCCATCATTTCCTCCTGATATTTCAGTTTCTGCTGTAAGGAGGTGCTTCGCTTTCTTGTCCATCCACACAGTTATCTGTCCATTTACTCTTAAAAAAAAGAAAAAAAAACTCTTTTAAAAAATAGAGATGGGGGTCTTGCTATGTTGCCCAGGCTGGTCTTGAACTCTTGGGCTCAGGCAATCCTCCTGCGTTGGCCTCCCAAAGTGCTAGGATTACAGGCGTGAGCCATCACCCCCGGCCTATTTATTTTTAAGTACTGACTTATGGACTCTTATTTGAGTCTCTGAACTATAATCCATTCCTATCCTTATTTATTTTGTTGCTCAAATTGTTCTAAGTTTGTCCAGTGGGGTCCCCCTAGGCTGGTTCTGAGTCCTGGGGCGACGCCCACCTCTTCATGAAGACCTTCCCAATTCACTGGATGGTCTGCTTACCTGCCTTGTCCCTTCCCAGTGCTGGAATCGGCTTTCTCCAGGGAGCCCTGGTTCTTTTCATTGGAAGTTAGAAAACAAAATCAGTCATTATCTGCTGCCCTCCCCGTCAACTTTTTTGCTATTTGACTTAATTTTATTTGTTTGAAACAGTTAAACTTGTTGTTTTGCAAAACTATGGAGTAATGCTCACGTATATTAGGACGTACAAGTAATGTCTGAAGTGTTGTTAAAGTGTCGAGATTTTCTTTTCCTATTTTAGCTTTATTATATCATCATCTTTTTAAAAGAGCTTTCTAAAAACGAAGTACCCAGTGTGTTTAGCAGGCCCCAGTTTACCCTTCCACAGCCGTCTTCCTCCACCACCCCTTCCTTATCCGTAACCTGGAAGTGGGTGGTCCATCAGCGAGTTAGCCGAGGACAGTGTGTAAAACGGCCTCGAGCCATGGAGGAGAAGTGCTCGGCAGTTAGCTGCCTGCTTTGATCCAGTGGTTAAGATACTCAGCCTCAGCTGCTTCCGTGTGTTGTCACCCCAGGGCTTCCGGAGTGGGCATGAAGGTACAGTTTCTGTGCTAGAACGTGCTTCCTAGAGAGGAGCATGGCACGCACAGCTGCCTTGTCTTGTGGTGGCCGTCAGTGCACCTTTCTACATGGCTGGGAAGACAGGAGTGCCGGTGGAGGAGTCCGCTGTCAAGTGTCGGGGGGCCGGGGGTGCAGAGTCCACTTATCGGGATGGCAGAGAGAGACAAAGGCCTTTTACAACAGTGTCCATACAGAGCAGGAATCTGGGTAGGTTCTGTCCTGTTGTCACAGGATCCCTTGAGTGTCACTTTGCCAGCCGTAAACCTCTGTGGCCAGCGGTGCCTCTGCTTGAGTTCCACTCGCACCTGCTGGGCTCATTCTGCCCACTCAGCCCAGCAGGCTGTACTCGGCTCATGCTACCGGCCCAGGTGCCACACCTTCTGAGGGCAAGCCGGGAGTGGAGCAGCGAGGTGTGTGTTGGTGAGCAAGTGTGGCGTGGGGCCACTGTGCACAGCCAGGCTCGCTTGGCTGCTGTGGCGGGGCGGGCGGCTCCAGGCTCTGGCTCCGAGCAGAGCTTTGGCTGGATAAGGCATACCGCAAGCGGTTTACGCTGCAGGCGCTGGCGTCTGGATGAGGGGAACACGGCGCCGCCCCAAAACCTGGAGTCACCAGCAACTGCGGAGCCCCAAGGGGATGGCCTGGGAGAGTGTTCTGTGGCTCTGTCGCTCTCGCCACCCACAGTACGGGTGGGGTGTGTTTTCAGCTCCTCCAGCTCTGCCGCTTTCGCCCTGGCCTGCAGCTCCCAGGAGGGCCCGGCTCCACCGCTGCTTGCCATCACACAGGCGGAGGGCAGGACGGCTGTAGTGTTACCGCTCTGGCTTGAGGAATCCCGAGGTTTGGGTCCCCAGAGGGACCGCCGCTCTTCACTCCTGGTTCCGCGAACGGGGGCGAGTCACGGCCGGCAGCCCAGTGAGCCGGCCAGGAACATGCTGCGGCCCTTTCTGCACCCGCTGTTGGGTGGGTCCCGAGTTCTTGTCCTGTGTCCGTGGACACCTGGAGCGGGAGCAAGGTGGAGAAGAGTTTTATCGACCAACAGAACCGCTCTCAGCGGAGAGGAGCCCCACAGTCAGTAGCCGCTACGGGCAGGCAGGCGGGCGGTCCTGCTGTGTGACCGCGCCGGGGTCTGTGTGGGCCCGGCATGGAGGAAGTGCCTGCTCATTGGCCCAGGCCTGGGCCTGGAAAAGACACCATCTGATTGGCTAAAAGGCCTCAAGGACGTTCTCCCTCGGGGTCGTGGATTCTGTCGGGAATTGGCAGCCCGGTTTGTAGGCTTCAGGCTGCCTTTGGCTTGAAGGTCGGGTTTCACCGGGGACCTGCTCCCGTCTGCCTCAGAATCCGTCTGCCTCAGAATCCGTCGGCCTCAGAATCCGTCTGCCTCAGAATCCGTCTGCCTCAGAATCCGTCGGCCTCAGAATCCGTCTGCCTCAGAATCCGTCTGCCGTTACCACTTTTATTTCTTCACCTCTCACTCCATTGCCTGCCATTCCTTGTTGCCTCCCTGTGGGAGGGGTGTTGGAGCCAGGTTATCAAAGAAAGGCTGAGATTCCTGTCATGTCTTTCTGTAAATTTTTAATTCCTGTGGTGATGGTCACGGACGGTTCTGCTCTCTCCCTCCTGCTGCCCCGTTAAGTTTACCACAGGCAGGAAAGAAGAGCAGAGTCACGTGTCGGTTTCAACGTGCGTTGTCCTGCTGACGCCATAGCAGAGCCCGTGCGTGTAGCTCCTTCCCGTGGGCAGCCGTAATTCTTAGTTTTAGATGGAGGGTGGCTGGGACTCCGTTCGACCTGTTCTGCACCCTCCACTCTGCAGTATTGGAAATGAAAGATCTGTGCTGTGCAAGAAGGTTGGGAACATGTGTTTGTGTGACAGCCCCAGGCTGGGGATGGCTGTGCTGACTCGGGATCTCAGGCACCCAGCATTGTTTCAGGTGAGCATTCATTCGTTTTACAGAGTGGACTGGCATCTTTGTTAGCAGCTTGTTCTGTGTCTCTCCAACGTGTAGCGGTTGACGATTAAAAAACGACCTTCACAGCACCAAAAACTGATTTCAGAGGATTCTAGAAAGATAGTGGGGCAGGAAGACCCGGAATTCACCTCCTCACCTAGACAGCAGTTCCCCTGGCAGAGTCTAGCTGATGGAACTGTTGGGAACTCTGGAGTCCACTGAAGGTTTGCAGCTTCTAGGCGGGAGGCTGGGACGTGAATTTCCGTCAGTTTCAGCTCTGCTGCCCACTCCCTTCCTCAGCCCTGTGGTGCAGGGTGTGCAGTGTTCCTGGAACAGTGTGCCTGCAGCTTGTGGGAGCCAGGGCGGGCAAAGAGGACCTTGTCCCCAGGTGCATACAGAGAGGCCCTCTCATCTGGTTGCAAGCCTTTCTTCCATGAGATGTCCGAGAAATCTAAAGGGCCAGTGCTGTTTTTGTCTCCCCACTTCATTTTCCTTGTTTTCTCCTTTTGGGAGCCAGACATTAAAGACCAGGACATTCAGAAGCAACTGTGTATATGGAGTAAATTACAAAGTGAATGCGTGTGCCCAGGGAAAGGCACAGGCTAAGAAAAGACATGAGAAAACCTTAAGTTTAAATCTCTGGCTCACCCTCCTCAGAGACAGCCTACAACTATAAAAAATGACAACAACAAAAACACCCCCAAACCAGTAACAGCAACAAAACAGTAAACGCTGGAAAAGGAGGAGAATCTGCTTTTCAGAGTTTCTACATTATTGGATTCAAATGTCCAGTTTTCAACATAGAATTACAAGGCATACAAAGAAACAGGAAGGTATGGCCCAATCAGATGAAAAAAATAAGTCAACAGTCCCAGAAAACATCTGATGCCAGAACTACCAGACAGAGACTTTAAAATAAGCGTCTTAAATATGCTCAGAAACTAAAGGAAGTTGTGGAGAGAGTCAAGAAAATGATGTATGATCAAAATGGAAATACCAATAAAGAGTTAGAAAACCTAAAAAGGAACCAAAAGAAAGTCTGGAACTAAAAAGTATAATAAGTGAAATGAAAAATTCACTAAAGGAAATCAAAGGCAGATCTGAACAGACAGGAGAAAGAGAGGGCAAACTTGAAGATAGGACAGTGAAAATCATCAAGTCTGAGAAGCAGACAAAAAGGCCAAAGGAAAGTGAGCAGAGCCGAGGGGCCTGTGGGCATCATCAAGAGGACCAAATAGGGACTGTGGCAGTACAGAGAGAAGAGAGTAAGAAAAGGCTGGAGAGAATATCTGACAAAATCTATGAATATGAACACCCAGGGCGCTTGGTGAAGTCCAGTAAGATGAGCTCAAAGAGACCCGCACTAGACACGTTATACTTGAGACACTTCTGTGGAAAGACAAAGAGACTCTTGAAAGCAGATGAGAAAAGAGACTCCTCACATACACATTTCCTCAGTGAGATCATTGGCAGGTCTCTCATCAGAAGCTTTGGGGGACAGAGTATATCGTTGGTATATTAGGAATGATAAAAGAAAAAAAATCTTTCAACCAAGTATCCATAGCCACGGAAACTGTCCTTTAAGAGTGCAGGAGAAATTAAGATATTCTCAGATAAACAAAACCTGAGGGAATTTCTTACCACCTGACCTAGACCTGCAAAGAAATACTTAAAGGAGGCTAGCAGACTGAAAAGAAAGGACACTAGACAGTAACTTGAAGCCATATGAGAAGTAAAGACATGGGCAGTTTTTTTTTTTTTTTTTGAGACGGAGTCTCGCTCTGTCGCCCAGGCTGGAGTGCAGTAGCCGGACCTCAGCTCGCTGCAAGCTCCGCCTCCCGGGTTTACACCGTTCTCCTGCCTCAGCCTCCGGAGTAGCTGGGACTACAGGCGCCCGCCACCTCGCCCGGCTAATTTTTATTTTTTTATTTTTTAGTAGAAACGGGGTTTCACCGTGTTAGCCAGGATGGTCTCGATCTCCTGACCTCGTGATCCGCCCGTCACGGCCTCCCAAAGTGCTGGGATTACAGGCTTGAGCCACCGCCCCCGGCCGACATGGGCAGTTTTAAAAGCTAGTATTGTAACAATGGTTTTTGTTTTCTATAAGATGTAAGAAACGAATACGTTTAAAAAATTAGTCTGCAAGCTAGTATCATTGCAACTTTGGTTTGTAACTCCACATTTTTCCTACATAACTTAAGAGACTAATGCGTTTAAACGAATTGTTTATGTTTCGGGGCACAGCATGAATAAAGATGTCGTTTTGTGACATCAGCAAATTAAAGGGGTGGGAACAGATACGTAAAGGAGCAGAGTTTTTCTGTGTTACTGAAGTTAAGCTGGTATAAATTTAAATTAGAATGTTATAACTTTAGGATGTTAAATGTAATCCCCATGGTAACCACAAAGAGAATAGCTACAGAGCATACACAAAAGGAAACGAGAAAAGAATTTAAACATTCCACTATAAAAAATCAGCTAAATATAAAAGAAGACAGTAGTGCAAAAAATGAGGGATGAAAAAAGCTGTAAGGCATGTAGGAAACAGAGCAAAATGACAGAAGTAAATCCTCAGCAGTAGTTGCTTTAAATGTAAATAGATGACGCTTTCTAATCAAAAGACAAAGATGGGCAGTGCTGTGGTTTGGATGTGGTTTGTCCGCACCAAAGCTCCTGTTGAAATTAGATCCCCAGTATGACAGTGTTGTGAGGTGGGGCCTACCTGGGGGTGACTGGTCATGTGCATGGACTCCTCATGAGTAGATCAGTGCCCTCCCTCCAGGTGAGTGACTTCTCGCTCTCGGGGATAGATTAGCTGCCTTGAGGTGGGTTGTTTGAAAGAATCTGGCTTCCTTGGTTTCTCTGTCTCTTCCTCCTTCTCTCACCATGTAATCTCTTGCACATGGCTGCTCCCTTTCCAATTTCCACCATGAGCCAGAGCGTGAAGCCCCCACCAGGTGCAGCTGCTCAATATTGAACTTTCCCGCCACCAGACTCAGGAAACAAATCTCTTTATCTTTTATGGCAACACTAAATGGATGAAGGCAGACGCATTAAGAAAAAACAACACATGATCCTATTACATGCTGTCTGTAAGAGACTCACTTTAGATCCAAAGACACAAATAGATTGAAAATGAAAGGATGAAAAAAGATATTCCATGCAAACAGTAACCAAAGAGAGCATGGTGGCTATTCTAGTATCAGACAAAATAGGTTTTTAAATAAAAAAAGGTTACCAGAGATAAAGGAGGACAATATATAGTGATAAAAGTTTCAGTACAATAAGAAGGTATAACAATTACATGTGTAAACATTTACATACCCAACGAATGATAGAGCATCAAGATACAAGAAGTAAAACCGATAGAACTGAAGGGAGACATAGACAATTCTACAGTAGTAGTTGGAGACCTCAGGTTCCACTTATCAATAATGGATAGAATAATCATATAGCATATAAGAAAGGAAATGGAGGACTTAACAGCATAAGCCAACTACATTTAATGGACATACAGAATACTCTGCCCAACAGCAGCATGTGCACTCTTCTCAAGTGCACCTGGGACACTTTCTAGGATAGACCATATGTTAGGCCACAAATTAAGTCTCATTGTTGATTTTAAAATACAGAGATCTGGGCCGGGCACAGTGCCTCACGCTTGTAATCCCAGCACTTTGGGAGGCTGACGCGGGTGGATCACTTGAGGTCAGGAGTTTGAGACCAGCCTGACCCAACATGGTGAAACCCCATCTCTACTAAAAATACAAAAATTATCTGGGCATGGTGGCACGTGCCTGTAATCCCAGATACTTGGGAGGCCGAGGCAGGAGAATCACTTGAACCTGGGAGGTGGAGGTTGCAGTGAGCCAAGATCACACCACTGCACCCCAGCCTGGGCGACAGAGTGAGCCTCTGTCTCAAAAAAAAAAAAAAAAAAAAAAAAAAAAAAAAAAACTATATAGAGATTTGGCTGGGTGCGGTGGCTCAAGCCTATCATCCCAGCACTTTGAGAGGCTGAGGTGAGTGAGTTGCTTGAGCTCAGGAGTTCAGAGCAGCCTGGACAAATAACTAAACCCTGTCTCTACAAAAATACAAAGATGAGCCAGGCATGGTGGTGAGTGCCTGTGGTCCCAGCTACTCCAGAGGCTGAGGTGGCAGGATTGCTGGAGCCCAGAAGGTCGAGGCTGCAGTGAGCCATGATTGTATCACTGTACTTTAGCCTGGGCAACAGAGTGAGACACTGTCTTAAAAAATAATAAATGTATATATGGAAAAAGAGAGATTCAAAACTTACTAGAAAGCTATAGCACTCAGAACAGTGTTATTCTGGCATAAAGATAGATGTATAGGCCAGTGGACTAGAACAGAGAGCACAGAAATAAACCTTTGTGTTACATGATCAGTTGATTTTTGACAAGAGTGCCAAGACCATTCAACGGGGGAAAGGACAGCTTTCCAACAAATAGTGCTGTGAAAATGGGATATCCACATACAGAAGAGTGATACTGGACCCTTACCTCACACCATATGCAGAAGTTAGCCTAAGACAGGTCCAGGACCCAAAGGTAAGACCTAAACTATAAAATTCTTAGAAGAAAACGTAAGACAAAGTCTCCATAACATTGGACTTGGCAGTGATTTCTTAGACGTGACACCAAAAGTGCAGGTAACAAAAAAAAAAAGGAGATACACTAGGTTTGATGAGACTTGGTATCTTTTGATGCACCAAGCTTTCTATCTCCTTGTTTTCCTGTTTCCCTGCTTCTTACTGCTGCACTTTGCCTGTTGTAAAGAAAAGACACTGTCAACAGAATAAAAAGGCACCTATGGAGTAGGAGAAAATATCTGTAAATCCTATGTCTGATGAGGAATTACTACTAAAAATATACAAAAAAATCCTACAACTCAACAACAAAAACAACTTGATTAAAAAATCAGCAAAGGAGGCCGGGCCCAGTGGCTTGCGCCTGTAATCCCAGCACTTTGGGAGGCCGAGGCAGGCGGATCACCTGAGGTCAGGAGTTCCAGACCAGCCGGGCCAATACAGTGAAACCCTGTCTCTACTACAAATACAAAAGTTAGCCAGGCGTAGTGGTGCATGCCTGTTGTCCCAGCTACTTAGGAGGCTGAGGCAGGAGAATCGCTTGAACCTGGGCGGTAGTGGTTGCAGTGAGCCGAGATCGGACCACTGCACTCCAGCCTGGGTGACAGAGTGAGACTGTCTCAAAAAAAGATGCACAAATGGCCAGTAAGCACATAAAAAGATATTCGGCGCCACTAATCATAAGGTAAATGTAAATCAAAACCACAGTGAGATACCACCGTACACCTATTGAGGATAGCTACTATCAAAACAGAAAATAACACGTATCAGTGAGGATGGGGAGAAATGGGAACCCTTGTGCACTGCTGATAGGAATGTGGAATGGTGCGACTGCTGCAAAAAACTCAAAAAATTAAGTACGGAACTACCGTGTGATCCAGCAATTCCACTACTGGGCATGTGCCCCAGAAGCACTGAAAGCAGGGTCTTGATGTTTGTACACCCACGTTGACAGCAGCATCAACCGCAGCAGCCAAGACGGGGAGCCACCCAAGGGCCAGTTGTCGGGCGAATGGATCAGCAAAGGGTCGTGTGCAAAACGCAGTGACGTGTGACTCAGCCTGAGAAGTGGCGAAGCTGGGGCCTGCGCTGCAGCATGGATGAGCCTCGGGGACACTGTGCCGAATGAAATAAGTCAGCCACAAAAGGACAAACATTGTATGATCCCACTTGCACGAGGTCCCTAGAGTCGTCAGACTGATGGACACAGAAAGAGTAGAAGGGGCTGGAGGCTGGGGCTGGAGGAAGGGAATGGAGAGTTAGGGCTTAATGGGAACAGAGCTTCAGTTTGACAAGATGGGAAGAGTTGTGGAGGTGGATAGTGGTGATGGTGGCACAACATTCTGAATGTATTTGATGCCACTGAACTGTGCACTTAAGGATGATCAAGATGGTAAATTTTGTGGTGTATGTATTTTACTAGTAAAAAAAAAAACAACAGAAAAAGTAAACTTAGGTCATAAAGCAGTTTGAGTGTCCACACTTTGGTAGAAGCTGCAGGTCCCTGCTGGGCTCATCGTCCACACTTGGGTAGAAGCTGCAGAAGTTGCAGTGCTTCCCTTGCGTATTTTGCCGGTGACCACAGTCCATGCCCAGAGTGGAGGCTCTGCCTTTTGCTTTGTGAGCTTGGAGTGTTTGTGCCTTCTGCATAGGTGGGTGGGAACAGTGCCAAATACTGAGCCTGAATGGGCCTGGGGTCTCTATGTGGACTTGTCGGGCCGGGAGGAAGGAGGATGGTGGCTCTGATGGCAGGGAACAGTTCAATGGGTGCTGCTGTCCAGGCATGAGGCCTGGGCATAGAGCTGGACCCTGCTCTGTGTGACCTGAGGGCAGAAACCCTTCTGAGTGACAGAGTTGTGGTGGTGACCACGTAGGCTGCTGTGTTTCCCGTGCACTTGCTTTTTCCCCGCATCTCCACCGTCCCATCCGCCTTGTCTGCCCTTTGGAGCCTGTCACCTTTCTTCCTTATCCACACCTCTTCTACCCAGCAGCCCAGCCTTTCTGCAGACAGCTGGGCAGTGCCCACCCCCACCCCACACCCACTTCCACTGCTGGCACTGTTTTTCCCGGAACTGTCTGTTCCACACCGTCCTATGCCTGGGCTCCTAGAGTGTCCTGTGAGATGCCAGTTAGTGTGAGTCTTTACTCGGAGTCCTGAAGGGCCCCCCTCCCCCTTTCTTGATGTTCTCCACCGGGATTCTTCTCTGCCAGATCCCATCTGCAGGGAACTGGCCCCACTTCTTTGAGGTCTGGAGTGCAAATCCTCCTTCCTTATTGCCAGCCATCCTGTAGTTTTCTTTCTCTTGGCCCCTGATCACACTGAATCCCAGCCGTCTGGCTCAGGGCCAGACCCTCTCCCCGGACACAACTGGAGGCCCCCGTGCAGCACTGAAGCGGCCCCTCTTCACGCTTCAGCCACGTGCTCAAACACTTTCAGGTCCTTAATAGGTTCTACATTTCTGAAAGTCATCCATAGACATTTCTCTACTATTTAATGTGTAGCAAATTTTATATTTAACGTCTGTTTCACACATACAACCTGTCACCCGGTAAGAAGAGGCCCTTAGACACCATTCTTCACTTGTTTGCAGCAGGCAGACTTCCTGACACGATTTATTTTATTTTATTTATTTTTTTGAGATGGAGTCTTTCTCTGTAGCCCAGGCTGGAGTGCAGTGGTGCGATCTCGGCTCACTGCCACCTCCGCCTCCCAGGTTTAAGTGATTCTTCTGCCTCAGCCTCCTCAGTAGCTGGGATTACAGGCACCCGCCACCACCATGCCTGGCTAAGTTTGTATTTTTAGTAGAGACGGGGTTTCACCATGTTGGCCAGGCTGGTATTGAGCTTCTGACCTCAAGTGATCACCCACCTTGGCCTCCCAAAGTGCTGGGATGACAGGTGTGAGCCATTGCATCTGGCCCCAACATGATTCTTGTTTTTTTTAGACGGAGTCTTGCTCTTCTTGCTCTGTCACCCAGGCTGGAGTGCAGTGGCGTGCTCTTGGCTCACTGTGAGCTCCGCCTTCTGGGTTCACGCCATTCTCCTGCTTCAGCCTCCCGAGTAGCTGGGACTACAGGTGCCCACCACCACGCCCGGGTAATTTTTTGTACCTTTAGTAGAGACGGGGTTTCACCATGTTAGCCAGGATGGTCTCGATCTCCTGACCTCGTGATTCACTCGCCTCAGCCTCCCAAAGTTCTGGGATTACAGGCATGGGCCACTGCACCCGGCTGACGTGATTCTTAAGCACATGAAATGCAGGGTTATCTCCTTGTCCTCTCTCAGCAGTTCAGTACAGGAGTCAGCAAACTGTTTCCAGGGGACAGGTAGCAAATGTCAGTGCTTTTGTGGGCCACACTGTTCCTGTCCCAGCTGGTCATGGTGGTGTCACATTGAAGCAGATGCAGACAGTATGTAGACAGTGGGCATGGGTGTGCACCAATAAAGCTTTATTTATAAACAGGTGTCGTGTCCAATTTGTGTTATTAATAACCATGGGTTACTGAGATGAAATAAGGAAAAGAATCTAGTGAGAAAGTACATGTAGTCACCCTTGGGTATAGGAAGAGATTGCTCCGGGACCCCGCCCCCATACCCAAATCCAAGCATGCTGCAATCCTGCAGTCAGCCCTGCAGAACCTGTGTAATATCAAACGTTGGCCCTCTGTGTTCAGGGGTTTTGCATCTTGCAAACATTGTATTTTCAACCTGTTTGGTTGGAAAAAAAATCTGCTTGTAAGTGGACCTATGTGATTAAAATCCATGTTCAAAAGTCAGCTGTATATATATTTAAAGCTGAGAGACTTAAAAATTACCTGATTAAATCCATGCCTCCTCATCCCCCCACAAAATATCTATTCAAAATACGAAGATGATTATGATGGTGAGTCTAGGATTCCCAGGGCTGCCAAGGGATTTCTGTGGTTTGAGCACAGCCGTGCTGGCCCATCAGCCTGTTCCAGTGTGGACAGAGCCAAGTGTCTGCATGCTGGCTGTGTGCTCAGAGCCTGACCCCCATGAACATACTGCAGATGCCTGGGGTGAGCATTTCCCAGTGTCCATGGCCCCAGGCACCTCCTCACTCCAGAGCAGATCTCCCAGGCCCCGTGGCATCTGTGGGTGGTGCTGTCACAGGACCCATCTGCTTTGGATGGCTCTCACTCTTTCACGTTCCTCCAGCTGTTGCTTCTGCGTTTTGTAGAACCAAATTGTGTGTGTGTGTGTATGTGTGTGTGTGTGTGTGTGTAGTGTGTGTAAGAAAAGGGGGTCTCACTGTGTTTCCCAGGTTGGGCTTGAACTCCTGGGATCAAGCTGTCCCTCCCTCCCACTCAAGCCTCCACAGTAGCTCCATCTTCAGGTGTGAGCTGCTGTGCCCAGCTTTAAACAGAATGGCTTTTCCCCAGCCCTTTAGGAGAGTTTCTTTCATGTGAAAGCAGCAGCGTTTAGATCTGTTTTTTCTTTAAATCCTGGAACTTAAAAAAAGTCATAGAGTCTGATTATATAAAACCAATGGAACCTAGAACTGCTTTGTTCAGAATGGGGTTGGGAGCCCCCAGGCGCCTTCCTTGCTGCCGTTCTGGTTTGGAAACCACTGCTCCAGCCCCCGGACATTTGCTCGCCTCTCTCACCCTCTTGTCTTTTAATAGAGAGCTGGACAGTGGCTCCAGGGACTGTCTTTCCCCTCAGTCACTGGACTGCAGCGCGAGGAGGATGGTGTTGGGGTGTTGGGCTGCAGAGTCACAGGGGTGGACCTGGTGCAGAGCTTGTGTCCTAGGAAGAGTGGCCTGTCCTGGCCCCTGTGCTGGGGAGGGAGGCCGGGCTCTGCCTGCTCTGCGCCGCGTCCTACTGCTGCACATGCTGTTCACGATGGTCTGTTTTGCGAAGTGAGAGGACTTCTCAAGGGTAGTCACTCCATGTTCAAAGCCAAGGGGACTGGGAGGAGGAGTCACTTCAGAGCCTGCTACTGACGGTTTGTGGCTTTCCTGCCTCCGAGGTGGGGTGGTCAAGTTTGCTCCGTGTTTTGTTGTGAGGGGAACAGATGAACAGATGATCTAGGACGTGTTTCTGATTCTCTGTGAATTGATCGCGAGCGAAGGATGCCTGTCACTGTGCTGATGGCCGGCGGGCAATGTGCCTGTTGTGATGGGGTTTGCTGGTGATTTTGGTGATCAAGTTTTGTAAACTGTCTCCTACCTTTGAAAAACATTTGAATGGTGTTTCTTTTCCTTTCTTGTCCCCTTTTGACTTTTTTTTTTTTAGCTTGCTTGCCTTTTGTTTTAGCAGCTGCAGTATCTCGGAAGAAAAAACGAAGAATGGGAACCTATAGCCTGGTTCCTAAGAAAAAGACCAAAGTATTAAAACAGAGGACAGTGATTGAGATGTTTAAGAGCATAACTCATTCCACTGTGGGTTCCAAGGTAAGAGACACATTTGAGTGAGTGCCACGTGTGCGTGGAAATGCGTTTCTGTGTTCGGGGCCTGGTTATCAGTCATTAGGTGACCTCAGTCCCTGGGAAGGGGCCAGTGCCATGAAGCTCCTCTGCCATAGGGGCAGAGTGTTCGTGTCCAAGATTGTTGTGGGGGACTCCACCCTGTCCTCCCTGCCCTCCTCACCACAGCCCGCCGGTCTGCCGGGCTCTTCTCCAGGTGGCAGGGGCACCTCCTCATGTGTCCCCGCCTCCCCACAGGCCCTTGCACCTCCCAGTCACCCAAGACCCCTCAGTGAAAGCGAGTTTGTTCATGATGCGCACTGCTCCTGCCTTGGGGTGTACACCTGCCCGTGTTCTAGGGGGAGAAGGACCTGGGCGCCAGCAGCCTGCACGTGAATGGGGAGAGCTTGGAGATGGACTCAGACGAGGACGACTCAGAGGAGCTCGAGGAGGACGACGGCCATGGCGCAGAGCAGGCGGCTGCATTCCCCACGGAGGACAGCAGGACTTCCAAGGAGAGCATGTCGGAGGCTGACCGCGCCCAGAAGGTAGGTGTTGCTGTCTCGGGAGACAGCATGAGGGAGGATTATCACAAAGTTGACCGTGGTTCTGAGAATTAGTGGTCTGGTCACTTCTAGACCCTAATAAAATCCCCTATTTGCAATTGGCTTAGATTTTTGTATTTTATTTTTCTTGGTGTATTAGATTATTTTCATTCAAGAAGTGTTTGTGTATATCATTCATTGAAGTAAACCTCTTTTTTTTTTTTTTTTTTCCTGTGTTTTCTTTCTTTCTTTTTTTCTGAGATAGGGTCTTGCTTTCACCCAGGCTGCAGTGCAGTGGCATGATCATAGCTCACTGCGCTCAACCTGCTGGGCTCAAGTGATCCTCCCAACCCAGCCTCCCGAGCAGCCAGGACGACAGGCTCATGCCACCATGCCTGGCTAATCTTTAAATTTTTTGTGGAGAGAGGGACTCGCTTTGCTGCCCAGGCTGGTCTTGAACTCCTTTGCTCAAGTGATCCTCACGTCTCAGTCTCCCAGTGTTGGGAATACAGCCATGAGCCACAGCGCCCGGCCTCTTGAACTTGTTCTGGGCTCTAGATCGACAGGAATGATAATGCTGACGGTTTGAAGCGCTGATTGGCGGCTTGCTGTGTGCTCGTTTGTGGTTGACTCTGCGTGGCCTGCCACCTGGCACTGTGGACGCCACACACGGGCCCGGCGTGCTCTCTTCACAGACAGCCTCATCCCGTGTCCACCCAAGGACAAGCACCAGCACAGGCCGAGCCCCCAACCTCGTCGCAGCCATCGCCTGGCCAGGCATGGGCACCTGGGCCATTGTCTCAGGGAAACCGAGGAAGGTCTTAGACATAGTTTCGGAGTTAAATTCATGCTTTTTCAGTTCTGAGGGGGTCAGTTAGGAGTGACGCATTTCATAAGAGTGAACAGTGGGAAATTGAGAGTCAAGCTGATGTACGTATCAGTGGTTTTATTGTTCAGGTGTGTCCAGCCATCTTCATTTAGACGCAATCTTGTATCTAATAAGTTACTGTAAAACTAATAGTAGGAATAGCAGTCCAGGTGAATTCATCCAAATACTGACTTATTTGAACATGCATAATTATAGTGGTTAGCTTTATCCACTTTCAGTCAGCTTTGTGTGCTATGAGTGTACCCTTGAATGTATACAAAGCATTTTCTGTCATTTGTCCGAGTTTTGGGGATGTGCTTTCTTCCTTTTGCTTCAGTTTCAAAGTCTGTTGTACATTTTTAGCAGGTTTTAGGGCAAATTTTTAAATGTTGCTCCCAGCTCTTAGCTTGATTATTTAAAAATTAGTGGGAAATGTTACCATTAGATATTTAAAGAGGATTTAAACATTTTTTATTTTAAGGTAATTATTAGTTTTTTCTCATTTTATATGAGGAAGCATAAGGAAGAAAATAAACAGCATCATCACTCCATGGTCCTGGTGGCTCTGGCACTCTTTGAAACAGTCACTACAGTAACTTCCTTAGACGTGCCCAGCACAGCCTAGCCCTCCCCAGAGGACGCGCAGCCCTGGCTGCACCGGGGGGAGCAGCGGCGACTCCCATTAAGCTCCTGCCCCAGCAGCTGCCGCGGGCTCTGCACACACGTGTCTGTCGCTCCAGTGCGCGTCTGTTCAGCTGTGTGACGCTCTTTTCTATCAAGTTACAAGCGGTGCTTCAGGGGTGTTCAGTGTCGCAGTTTTGCTGAGTGTGCTTCTGGCTGGTAAGTGCTGTCTGCATTCACAGTGTAGCACTTTGCTGTCACCAGGCCAGCTCTGAGTGTGCCCTCCCGCCTGCAGAGACCTGAGCGGGCTGGTTTCCTCATCTTTCCCAGCAGGGCTGCCTGCTTGGAGTCCAGCAGCTCTTCACTGCTGAGTCAGGCCTGGGGCTGAGCAGCCACCGTGTTTGTTCCTCTGTAAGCCGCTTGCTCAGTAGCCCCTGCTCATTTTTCTCCTGGGTTGTGCATCTTTTGAATGTAGTCTGATGATCTTTTTGTCAAGGAAGAGTTGATCTGTTGGCTCCAGTATGAGCTGAGGCTTTTTCCCCAGGTGGATTTTGGGTTTTTTGTTTTATTTTTTGTTTTTTGGGGACAGGGTCTGACTGTGTTGCCCAGGTTGGAGTGCAGTGGCGTGATCACAGCACAGTGCACCTTGAACTCCTGGGCTGAGGGGATCTTCCTGCCTCAGCTTCCTGAGTAGCTGGGGCTACAGGCACCTGCCACCATGTCCAGCTGATGTTTTTTTATTTTTTGTAGAGACAGGATCCCACTGTGTTGCCCAGGCTGGTTGAACTCCTGGGCCTAAGTGAACCTTCCACCTCAGCTTGCAAAAGTGTTGGGATTACAGGCGTGAGCCACCACACCCAGCTGATTTTATCTTTTGACCTTGTCTATAGTGTCAGAACTCCCAGGTACTAGCCAATTTCTTTATGATTTCTGGTTTCTGGGTTCTAATTACGATAAACCTTTCTCATTGGTGATTTTGAATAAATTGATGTATGCTATCTTCAAATACTTCTTTTATTTCATTCTTGTATATAAATAGTTGATTCATATAGAATTAAAATATCAGGTAGAACTGTTCAGAATGGGTGAAGTTTATGACATATTAATTATATCTCAATAAATCTTCTAAAGGAAAATGTGAGGTAAGGGTCCCAGGGCTTCCCTCAAAATGCTTAGGTTTCAGCTTCACTTACTACCGACATTTCTTCCCTTCTCATTTACAACACCATGTTTATCATGTACCACATGGCATATTAATTTGAGTCTATTTCTAGATTCTCTCTTTCTATTGAGGTTCTCATCTTCTAGAGGAACTGGACGCTGAATAACTAGGTATTTGTTATAAAGTAAAACATTAAATGACTGTCAAGGCAAGAAAAGAATCAAGAAACAAAAGCAAAGCCAAGAAGAAAATGTGGTCAGTGTAAAACAGAACAAGATGGCAGGAGCAGCCTTAACTAGATGGGCACTGATAATCGACGTGATCGTTTTGTTACATAAGTGGCTCCAGAGAACAGAGGAGGACAGGAAAAGTACGCTAGCCCATTCTGAGGTAAAATGTAGGCTCAACTCACCTCAATCCTAAATACAGAAGTCCCAAATAAATTTTTTTTTTTTTTTTTTTTTGAGACGGAGTCAGGCGCTGTCACCCAGGCTGGAGTGCAGTGGTGCAATCTCGGCTCACTGCAACCTCTGCCTCCCAGGTTCAAGCAATTCTCCTGCCTCAGCCTCCCAAGTAGCTGGGATTACAGTTGTGAGCCACCACACCCAGGCTAATTTTTGTATTTTTAGTAGAGACGGGGTTTCACCATGTTGGCCAGGCTGGTCTTGAACTCCTGACCTCAAGTGATCTACCTGCCTCGGCCTCCCAAAGTGCTGGGATTACAGGCGTGAGCCACCACACCCGGCCTCCTAAATAAAATACTGATCAAATGCAATGACGTATTAAAATAATGATCGTAGGGAAGTGGGGCTTGCCCCATGATGAGAGTGACTCATTATAGAAACAGATGATTTAAAGACCAGGATTTACCAGGTTAACAGAGTAAATGAAGTTCAGGCAGCTTTCTGTTTTCTGAATTTGGGGGACTACATTCTAATTGCATGTACGACAGTGGTACAGTTCAGTAATGATGGAAGAATGATGCACCTGTGTGGCCACCACCCAGATCAAAGCTTTGAATTTTGGCAGCACTGCGGAAGCCCACTGACCTCCCATCCCCAAAAGTAACCCCTCTCCTGAGTGCTTACCCTACAGGATTGTCGTGTTTGATTTCGTTCCTTATATAATATGCATTCTTTCTTTTTTTTCTTTGAGTGTGGCTTATTTCACTTCACATTGTGTTTGTGGGATTTATTTACATTATTAGTTAATTTTCATTGTTATGGAATAGTAGTTTTCAAAGTGGTCTGGGTGGGGGCATTCTGAGACCTGTTCAGAGAGTCTGCAGATCAAAACTGTTGTCATAGTAATGCTAGATGTTGGGTGCCTTTTTCACTCTCATTCATGGAATTACATGTGATGGCAGCTTTGCTGCAGTGGCTGACACTGTCCTTGTAGTTTGAACATGTCTCATTTTAAGTTTCTACTGCAGTACATGTTAATAGATACTTGTATTAACAAATGCTCTTTATGGTTCTTGGTGCTATTTCAGAGTGTGCGGGGCCTGAGGCCAGGGGGTTGACCATACTGGTTCCTCTGTATGGCTGCTCTGTGTCTGTGTCCGTCCCACTGTGGATGGCCCGTGGGTGGTTCCAGTGGGGCCGTTCCAGAGGAGGTTGCCGCCAGCACCCTCATACAGGTGTTGCCCTGGGTACCCACTGGAAATGGAACCGCCATGCCTTGTGCTGGCCTCCGTGGACCCTGCTGTGTGGCTCCCCATGGTGGCTGCTGAGGTTGCCGCCTTCGCCACCACCTCGGAGTGTCCCCTCTGCTGTGCCGGCCACATTCGGTGCTGCCACTCCAGCGAGCAGATAGTGGCATTACGTTTTCACTTTAAATTGCATTTTCATGATTTACAAGACAGCTGAATACTTTTTCACATACTTATTTTGCCATTTGGATGCCTTTTGTGAAGTACCTGTTCACATCCCAACCATTTACTGGGCGGTTTGTCCTTTTTGAAACGTGTTTTGTAGGGGGTTCTTTGGCCTGGAAACAAGCCCTTGTTGTGTAGTCGACGTGGTACCTTCTTCTGCGTGTGACCTGCCTTTTGACTGAAACAGCTGGTGTCCCGGTGTAGCCACTCTGCTCGGAAGCC
Organism: Chlorocebus sabaeus; assembly: GCF_047675955.1. Lineage (NCBI taxonomy): Eukaryota > Metazoa > Chordata > Mammalia > Primates > Cercopithecidae > Chlorocebus > Chlorocebus sabaeus. The sequence continues at coordinate 114,089,744 of NC_132915.1, forward strand.
GCTTGCAGGGACCTGTTGCCTGACAGCTGGGTGCGGCAGCCACTCTGGGTGCTGGTGAAGGGAGAGCTGGACCCTCTCCCCTCTTAGCTTGAACCCCTAAGTGAGCCTCATGTCCAGAGTTGTGTCCTGCTGGGCGGGGGACAGGCAGCTTTTGGTCTGGCCTGCTGCCCCCCCCCCCCACCCCCCCCAGGACAGATGCGGGAAGCAGCCTGGCCTGCCCCTGGCTTGTTCTTTTCCTGTTTCACGTGGGTGTCTGCCTTCTCAGTTCACCTGCTTCAGAGTCCAAGTTCTCTGTTTATTTTATTTTTTTTGAGAAGGGTCTTGCTCTGTTGTGCAGGCTGGAGTGAGTGCAGTGGCAAATCATAGTTTATTGTAGTCTTCACCTCCTGGGCTCAAATGATCCTCCCACCTCAGCCTCCAAGGTTGCTGGGACCACAGGCGTGCGCCACCATGCCCAGCTAATATTTTTTTAAATTAATTTTTTTGTAGAGACGAGGTCCTCTCAATCGACAGCCTCTTGCTGTGTTGCCCAGGTTAATCTTGAACTTCTGGGCTCACGTGATAACCTGCCGTGGCTTCCCAAAGTGCCGGATTCTCCGTGTGAGCCATGGCGTCCAGCCGCTTTTAAATTCTGATGTCAGCGGTTACCCCTTCCCTTTCTCCTTGGGTTTTCAGCTTCCGCCTGATTCCTTACAGCTGTCGTATGCACAGCGATCAAGCAGCCTCTCATAAAGAAGCTCTTGTTCCTTCCTTAAAAGTCGCTTTGCCAGAGTTTTGGAAGGAAGTGGAGTTAACTGTGTTGTTAGTCCGCTTTTAATTGGTGGTTTCATTGCCCTGTCTTATTTTTAAAATAAGAAAACTATCCAATGAAATGAAAACTCCTGTGAAACCTGAGTGAAGGCGTCGGAATGCTTACAAAAGGGTTTGAACATTTCGATGGTCAGTCATGAAACCAGGGAGGAGGGGCTGCTGCTTTCACCTATGACATGAATACAGCAGCATTGACCGTTCCTGCTGATTCTGTAAGGGACGAACCAGAAAGAAACATTAATATTTTATTTATTTTATTTATTTATTTTTTGAGACAGAGTCTTGCTCTGTCGCCCAGGCTGGAGTGCGGTGGCGTGATCTGGGCTCACTGCAAGCTCCGCCTCCTGGGTTCACGCCATTCTCCTGCCTCAGCCTCCTGAGCAGCTGGGACTACAGGCGCCCACCACCACGCCCAGCTAATTTTTTTTTTTGTATATTTAGTAGAGACAGGGTTTCACCGTGTTAGCCAGGATGGTCTCGATCTCCTGACCTTGTGATCCGCCCGCCTCGGCCTCCCAAAGTGCTGGGATTACAGGCGTGAGCCACTGCGCCTGGCCAAAACGTTAATATTTTAAAAGACAGGAGAGAAGAGTTTGCTGGGAAATATACTCATCCACCTGAAACATCCAGCAAAATCAGCTCAAAAACTGTTACAGCTACTAAGCTGACCTTACATGTGATCAAGACATAAAAACCAGTTATTTTCTTGTATAGCTGCAATAACCAATTAGAAAATGTGGTGTCAGCATTATCAGTAAAATCAATAATTGTCTAGGGATATTTTAAAAGATTTTCTATGTAGAAAAATTCAAGCTCCGCAAACACACGGAGGACGGTGAGGAGCCTCCAGCATTTGGCCTCGTTCTCCACATGTGGGCTGTCTTGGAGTGGATATTTCAGTAGGATCTTTAAAAGATAAGGACTCTGTGAAAGACAAACCATAATATCAGACCTAAAAAGTTAGTTATAATTTCTTAATATCACCAGAGTACCCAGAAATAAACTTAAGAACCGAGTGCTCCTTGTTAATGTGGAGGAAAACTAGGAAACTGATGGAAGAGGTTAAAAATTAAGTTCCTGGAGAGACTCGTCGTTTGTTTGTCTGAGTGAGAAGATCCACTGTTTTATTTTCTCCATGTTTGCCTCTAAATTCAGAACAGCTCCCATCGAGACCCTAGCCGGACTTTTGTGTGAACTGCTGGTTCTGAAGTGAGGGTGGAGGCGGAGACCCTCTAGAGTAGTGGGGGGACTGTGCACGGTGGGGGACACCCGAGCACGGGACGTGGCTGCCGGAGGGAATGCTTACTGAGGAGTGCTGAGGCGGTTAGTGAGGGGACGGGGAGCCTGTGACATGTGTATAAAGGTCGATGGTAAGACTGGGGTTTTAAGTCAGTGGACAAGGGGTCATGAACTTTTTAATAACTATGATTGGGCCGTTGACTAATATTTTGGGAGCAGGCAGCCCTCACTTGTGTCAGGGTAGGTAACAACTGTGGGCTCCATTCTGGAGTCAGACCGTGGTGCCGGCTGCACGGCTCAGAACATAGTAAAAACCACTGAACTGTACACTTTGCAGGGTCAGTCTTAGGGTAGGTGAAATATATCTTACTGTGGCTTTTATTTTAAAAAACAAATTCCAGAAGACTTAAAGTGTCAACACAAGATATTGAACTATTGGTAAAAATATTGGGAAATGTTTTTTCCAGTCTCAAATGAGGAAGTTCTTCTAGTGTAAGACAGAAACCCAGAAGCCATGAAGGAAAAGATGGACACCTTTGAGTTGTTCAGATAAAATTCAAAAGTGTTATGGAATAAGAGATATCAGAAACGGAGCTTTAAAAACTTTATAGGAAAAACAGGGGTCTCGCTGTGTTGCCTGGGCTGATCTTGAACTTCTGGCCTCAAGCAGTCCACTCACCTCGGCCTCCCAGAGTGTTGGGGTTACAAGCGTGAGCCGTCGAGCCCATAGAACACACCCTTGAAGTCGCATGGGTGCCTGTCCACTGGGAAATGCAGAGAATAGCGGAATAGCACAGCCAGAGCAGCCCACGCCGCCTCAGGGAGCACCAGGCACAGGGCAGACGGAGACTCACGGATGTTTCAGTGTCTTTTGCACTGAACGTCTATTTGTGTATTGCCTGTGCTTATAGAAAAGATAAATACCATAGAAAAAATAGGGTGTGTCTGTTCTGGTGTGGAAAGAATTCCAGAACATATTTTTAATTAGAAGAAAACAATATTCACAGAACTGGCGAGTGTCCTTCCATCTGAGCAGACTAGAAATGCACTGTCGTCTGTGGGCCCGCGTCTGCCTGGACGTTCACTGGAAGGAGGCGTGGGCAGCTTAGCTGTGGTGGCTCTGAGGATGGGACTGGGATCATGGGTGTGTGGGGGTAGGTCTCACACTGTGTCTTGTTTTGTGGCCTCTGAACATCGTTTTATGATTGTTCTGTGTGTTTTGTGACCTGTTTATTGAATTCTCCCATTCGTAAGATCCATGGAGTACTTGAGCCCTCACTAATACAGCACCCAGTGGGTGAGCCTTGCCTGCATCCACACCAGGGCGGCCACTCTCTGGTCCTGATGTGGAGACAGGACCGGGGAGCAGAGTGGAAGCTCAGAGTGTGCCTCTGGGCCTGCCTGGACCAGCACTTGGTCACCCCACACACCAGCCAGGGCTGGAGCAGGCTGGCGGTGCCCCCACCCTGCGAGCATCTCCGGTGTGTACGGCCAGGGCACGTTTCGAGGTTTGTTTTGGATCCGTCATCTGCCACTAAAGGATGTAATTGGTTTCTGTTTTCTGTTTGGGTTCCCGCTTCGACTGTGTGGCTGATCAGATGGACGGGGAGTCTGAGGAGGAGCAGGAGTCCGTGGACACCGGGGAGGAGGAGGAAGGCGGTGACGAGTCTGACCTGGTAATCCCCAGCGCCTCCTTCTGCGTCTGTGCTGAAGTAGAGGAGATGCAGAGACACCAGCGTCCTTCAGTCCATTACCCAACCTTTGTTGCCTGAGCACTCACACATGTGCTTGGAGCTGGTCATGACGATGGCCACAGATGGGTCCTGTCCCTGGCAAAGCCTCATGAGAAAGACACCGTGCAGAGCTGCAGCACAGGACTGGGCCTGGCACAGGGCTGCGCCGGCTGCGTGCGGGGTCGGGGGGAGCTGAGGGGCCTTTGGAGGCTCTCAGAGGGAGAGGGTGTGGTGGGAGCAGCAGCAAGGACAGCTGTTGGGGATTCCGCTGCATTGGCTGATGTGCGAGAAGGAAGGGCTGGATTTGAGGTGTTTCCAGGTAGAATGGACAGAACTTTCTGGTGGTGAGGACAGGAGGGAAGAGGGGTTCTGCTCCATCCCTACTGAAGCCTGTTATTCGTGGAGGAGGGTTCAGGTCGGAGTTGTGCACCCTGGTCTGCGGGAATTGGGGGTTGGAAATGGGGAAGAGCAGCGAGTCCCCAGGATGGAGCCTCAGGGAGCCCCCAGCCTGTGAGGGCTCCATAGGGGAGGAGAAGTTGGCTCCTGCGTCTGAGGAGGGGCTCTCTGTGCCATGGGGAGAAAACTCAGCAAATTTGGGTCATATGAATGGGGAAATGCTCTGCAACAGGAGAAGTGGCCCACGGTGTGGGCTCATCACACCAGCGAGTGGGAGGAGGACACGGGGGCCGTGGTGTTTGGTGATGAAGGGGTCTGTCTTTGGGTGGCAGAGGGGCAACTAGATTTCTAGCAGCAGCAACTTTGGGTGCGGCGCTTGCACAACTTCTTCCCAAAAGTTTTGCTGTGCGGGGAGCACCGGGGAGCTGGGCTGTGTGTGCTGTAGACAGGGCTCCCGGTCCGTCCTCACGTGGGACCCGACTCAGGACAGAAGGCTGCCCAGCAACAGGCCTTGTGCAGCGGCACGTTCAGTTGGTCGGCGAGGCCCGCGTGCTGCCGCAGTGCCTACCTTAAATGTCCCTCTGCCCACTGTGGCCTTCACGTGTCCTCCTGTGGAGGGGCGGGGGCGCCTGCTGTGCACCCCTGTGTGGCCTGTGCCACGGATGCCCTTGCTGCATCCGGATTTTAGAAGCAGATGCTTAAAACACATCTTGAAATATTACAAGTTAATTACAGCCTCTGTCCTTGTTCTCTGTGTAGGTGATTGATGTGGGTATAGATTCTGAAGCGAACTGAGCCTTGATTGTTCTTTTCCTGTGAGTGAGATGAATGGACCCTGATGAGCAGCCATGGATCCTTTTCCTGAGCTTATTTATTTAGTTCCTGAGTAGAACTTTCCAATTTACTTATTCTTTTCTTTTGTGCCAAACTCAAATAAGACTTATAAATTTCACTTTTTATTTTTGTTTTTGTTTTGCTTCTAAAGGGACTGAGCTTAGAGAGATAGTTAGGAAAAAGCACAGAGTGCCTTTCAGCGTGTGACCCAGGAAAATGTCTACAAGTTAAGTTCACTATTTAATTGAAGATCAAGACATAGCCAGTGTTCTGTTTTGCAAGAAAACACTTGTAGTGCTCTTGCCTTCCGTAGCTGCCTATGCTCAGTGGTTTATATGCCTGCCCCTTTGGTTCTCCAGAGTTCGGAATCCAGCCTCAAGAAGAAATTTCTCAAGAGGAAAGGAAAGACCGACAGTCCCTGGATCAAGCCAGCCAGGAAAAGGAGGCGGAGAAGTAGAAAGAAGCCCAGCGGTGCCCTCGGTAAATGCCGTAGGGGTGTGGGCCATCTTGGGGACTGCCTGGGAGGGGGATGAGGCCAGGAGGCCCACCTGGGGTTGGGGTGCATAGGATTTCATTAGAAGAGAAGGCTTCACTGTTTTTTAAAAAAATGTTCGCAATGACTTTGTTAGAGAAGCTCAAGTGAAACTCTAAAGTTTCAAGAGAAACTTTAAGAAAAACTTTTAAACTCAAGAGGAACTCTAAAGTAGTTTCCTTCTGGCCAGTGTAGTGGATGTTGACTTCACTGGTTTTTTTTTTTTTTTTTTTTTTTGAGACAGAGTCTCGCTCTGTCGCCCAGCCTGGAGTGCAATGGCCTGATTTCGGCTCACTGCAAGCTCTGCCTCCCGTGTTCACACCATTCTCCTGCCTCAGGCTCCCGAGTAGCTGGGACTACAGGTGCCTGCCACCATGCCTGGCTAACTTTTTGTATTTTTGGTAGAGATGGGGTTTCACTGTGTTAGCCAGGATGGTCTCGATCTCCTGACCTCGTGATCCGCCCACCTCGGCCTCCTAAAGTGCTGGGATTACAGGCGTCAACCACCGCGCCCGACCCACTGTTGTTTTTAAATTTTTTTTTTTTTTTTTTTTTTTTTTTTTGAGACAGGATCTGGTTTTGTTACCCAGGCTGGAGTGCAGTGGCTTGATCTCAGCTCACTATAGCTTCCATCTTCTGGGCTCAGGCAATCCTCCTACCTCATCTCCCCAGGAAGCCGGGACTATAGGCATGTGCCTTCATGCCTAGCTTATTTTTTTGTGTTTTTTTGGTAGAGATGGGGTTTTGCTATGTTGGCCAGGCTGGTCTCGAACTCCTGAGCTCAAGCGATCTGCCCGTTTTGGCCTCCCGAAGTGCTGGGATTACAGGCGTGAGCCATCACGCCCGACCCTGACTTCACTGTTGAATGTTGAACAGAGGTGAATCCTTTGCTGCCTGCATGGGTGACTAGAGCCTGTGGTCTGCACGGTTAGCTCCCACGCTGTGTGCAGGAAGCGGCCCCTTGGTGAGGCACCTGTGCCTCCGTCAGTCTCCTGTTCCAGAGGGACTTTGTGAATCACAGCGTGAATGTGGGAAGGAAATCCCCTCAAACCCAGAGGGATGCAGGAGGCTTAGGGTGCCAAGGGCCGTTTTTGTTTTCAGCTTAACCGAGGTACACTTGGCATACAATAAAATGTACAGAAGTAAATTACATAATTTGACAAGTTTTAATGCGTTTATGACCTTGAATCCGTCACCACAGTTAGACGATCAGTGCCATGAGCGCCTCTGTCACCCCGGGTCCCTCCTGCCCCTTGAAAACCTGGCCCCTTCCCTGCCCCCAGGCAGCCCCTGGTCTGCTCTGCTTCTGCTTATTGGTTAGTGTCTTGTAGAATTTTATGTAGATGGTGCTGTGCAGCTGTTTTTCATCTGGCTTCTCTGAGTATAATTGTTTTGAGTTGCCGGGCTGTCGAATGGCCAGGAGTTTGTTCCTGTCCATTGCTGAGAAGTGTCCCATTGTGTGGCTGCCCCACAGTCTATCTGTCCATTCATCTGTCCATGGGCTTTGGGCTCTTTCCAGCCTTGAGCTGCTAGAAATTGAGCAGCTGTGAACATTTGTGTGCAAGTCTTTTTGAACAGGTGCTTTCCTAGATCTTGGTTAGATACCTGGGAGTGGAATGGCTGAGTAGAGTGGTGTGTGTTCAGCTCTTCAGGAAGCTGCCAGGCTGTTTTCCAAGCACTCGTCCTGTTTTAGGTCCCCATAACACACAAGCATTCCAGTTCCCCTCTGTCTGCACCAGCACTTGTTAGGGTTAGTCTTTTTAATTTCAGTGGATCTATAGGTGTGCATTGGTGTTTTACTGTAGTTTCAATGCTGTTATCTAATGAGTAATGAGATTGTACATTTTAGCCTTCATTTATTTTGTTCGAAACGTGTCTGTTCACATCTTTTGCTCACTTTTAAAATCTGGTTGTTTTTCTTCTCATTGGGTTAAAAGAGCTTTTTAAATATTCTGGACACAAGTCTTCTATCAGGTGGATGCTTTGTGTGTATTTGTACCTAGTCTGTGACCTGCCTTTTCATTTTCTTAATGCTATATTTAGAAGAGCAAAAGTTGTTAAGATTTTCTTGAAGTCCAAATTATGAGTTATTTTACATTGTGATTCATACTTTTGTGCTCTAAGAAATCTTTGACAGACCCAGGTCACAGAGGTTTTGTCCCATGTTTTCTTCTCGGCATCTGACAAGTTCATTTTGCACTAATGTTTGAGTGAGCTGTGGTGCAGGCCCCTTCTTGGCAGTGGATGTGCGGTTGCCATAGGCACTGCTGCTCGAGTTGACTTTTCTCCCGCTGTTGACATTCAGTGTGTGGGCTGTTCCTGGACGTTCCAGTCTGTTTCATTTGTTTATTTGTTGATCCTTATACCAGTGTCACCGAGTGGCAGCACTTTGTTGTTCTTCACAGTGATTTTGGCTAATCTGGATTCCCCAGCGTAGAATAGGTCTGTTAACTGGATGTTGGGGAGGCAGTCGTCCCCTGAAACGGAGAAGGTTGTGGGAGGCCTGGGGCATGAGGCAGTCACCGTGGAGGCTCCTGGCGTTTGAGGGTGGAGGACGTGTGAGCCCCCTGGGAGCTGCGTGTGGTCCTTCAGTTACGTTTCTCTTCACCTCAGTTTATTGATTCAGATCATAACACCAGATGTGGCTTTTACTGTTGGCCAACAAAAGCATTTTAGAGCCAAGGCTGAAAGTTGTTTTGGGTTAGAGATTTCATCTTTGTCATCTTGGCTGTAATGTGCAAAGTGTGTGCTTTTAAATATTCACAGAGGAGTTTGAATTTTATTTCTTTATGAGTTTTTAAAAAATTTTCTTTTCGTTTAAAACCATACAAAGTGTCCTCCTGTTCTTCAAGTTGATGATGGTGATTTCTCAAAGGCGGTTGACTTTTCCTGTCTGTCTAAGATCTAGGTGGAGCATGTGGCTTGAATGAAAAGACTGGTTACCGGCCGGGCGCGGTGGCTCAAGCCTGTAATCCCAGCACTTTGGGAGGCCAAGATGGGCGGATCACAAGGTCAGGAGATTGAGACCATCCTGGCTAACCCGGTGAAACCCCGTCTCTACTAAAAATTACAAAAAACTAGCCGGGCGAGGTGGCGGGCGCCTGTAGTCCCAGCTACTCGGGAGGCTGAGGCAGGAGAATGGCGTAAACTTGGGAGGCGGAGCTTGCAGTGAGCTGAGATCCGGCCACTGCACTCCAGCCTGGGCAACAGAGCGAGACTCTGTCTCAAAAAAAAAAAAAAAAAAAGACTGGTTACCATACCTCTCTGTACTAGTGTTCATTTATTTCCAGTCAATGAAATAAGATTGGTGACTATTCCCTAGGAGCTTGGCCGCGAAATGTGACCATCTGCCCTTGGTCGGAGTTGGATATTACCTGGTATAGGTATACACTTTCACAGGCCTCCTCAGTGAAATGCCCTTGTGATTGCAAACACCCAATTTTGTGTATCTTTCTCCGGCCCTCTTGGAAAGTGTGGACAGACTGGCCTGGCCACCACTCGTGTGTCCTTGAGGGCAGGGGAGCCCACGGAAGTGTTTGCACTCCCCACTGCCCTCGCTGCCAGCCTAGGGGCACTGGTCCCTCTCACAGTACCCTGCTCCCTGGCACCTTCTGTGGGTGTCATGAGCCTCCCGTGTCTACTGGGGTCGACACTGATCCTTTCCGGGGGCCTCCCTGCACGTCAGCCAGGACACCTGGGTGGGCAGTGCTTTCTCTTGGACACAGATTTGCCTGCAACATGGCACCTTGGGCCATCTCTTTAGCTACTTTACCTCTGATCTTTCAAATCTGCAAGTTAGGTGTTTCTGTTTTATGTAAAAATAATCCACAACATGTGACTGCCATGTTTTATCTGTTTCTTTGATCATTCGATAGCTTTTATGTAGTTGGGATAGTTACAGAGAAAGATGTACCGACATGTTGGTGCCTTTGTTTTTGTCTATACAGCTTCTCTCCTCCCCCATGAATATTATGTCTAAAAGGGGGAATCAACACAATAATATGCAAGAGAGAAAATGATAGTGAAACTGGAATGGCCTAAACAATAGTGGGTTTCAGCTTGTGGTTTTGAATGGATTAATTAGAAGTAGTCCATTTCCTGGGGCCCCAGCCTTGCTGCCCTGTGCGTGGGTGGGTGCGGCCGCCTGGGTGCATGGTGTCTGATGTGTGTGCTTTTCATACCTAGGTGCTGAGTCGTATAAGTCATCTTCAGGAAGCGGTGAGCAGACAGCACCAGGAGACAGCACAGGGTACATGGAAGTTTCTCTGGACTCCCTGGATCTCCGCGTCAAAGGAATTCTGTCTTCACAAGCAGAAGGTGAATGTGGTGGTGTAACTGAGACCGGGCACCATCTTGGTCCTTTATCTTCGGGGCTCCTTCCTCTGTATTAGCACGATGCCCCCTGGTGGACACTAGTAGAAGATCGGGTTAACGGCATCACTTCCAGTTGAGGTGTAGACAGGACGGGGTGCGTCTGCTGTGTCCCAGTGTGCAAGTGAAAAACCAGAAATTACGGAAACCCTCTAAGAGTAAACTGGCAAAGCCCAAGCAAGGCCCAGCGTGGTGGTCGTCTCCCTCCACAGGTCAGGCGTGCTCCGTGGAGGATTGCCCATGGCCAGACACCTTTCCTCCCCGGTGGCCTCTCAGGACACACAAGGATGTACTGTTGAATAAGGTGTCTCTGATTGGCTGAAATATGTCCTTGGTCAGTGTTGAGCTGAGAGCTCTGACACATATTCTGTCATAGAATATTTGTATTTAGCGTATTTTTGTACCTCGAAATCACAGGTGAATCAACGGCTTCTGTTAGGAGTTGTTGTGCCAGAAGTTGTCAGTTCTCACACTTTCTATCAGTTGTTTTCTCTTTTTAAGCCACTTAGAAACCTTATATGAGTGAAAAGTAGCTAATAGCTATTTGATTATCTGGGAAGATTTATTTGAAGCATGATGTGGAGGAAATGGAAATCTTATATTATTTACATTCCACACAGATCTTGCTGGTGTGGCATTGCAGACTACTGTGAGGGGTTTAATGGGCCATTTAAAAATGACAGATAACTAGCTTTTTAGGGTTTTGAACACTGAGGGTGGTTTGAGTCACCTATGTAACTCACCTAGAAAATCCCATCTTTAGCTTAAGGTAGAAATCTTAGGCTTGTCCGTCATGGAGACGATGGTATTTTTTCCTCTTCTTTGTGCCAAATGGAGCAGAAACCCCCCTCAAGTATCACCAAGTCCTTCGCATGGTCGTCCCACGCTTGCTTTCTCGACAGTGTGACGCTGAGTGTCCCAGCTCTAAACTTGCTTTTAGATTCGGGGGTCTCAGGAAGTTACTTGGTTTTAAGTAGTAAATAGTATTTTATTTTATCAAATCGCCTCCTGCTATGGTGGCCTTGGGCCTGCTGAGTGGCAGGAGACAGGGAGCTGGTACATGAGGGCTCTTCCAGCTGTCAGTGTACACCTGCTGTCTCCGGTAAGGTCGCGGGAAGATAGCTATAAAGGAAGGATGGTGCCGAGCATCAGGTCCAGAAGGGCGAGAGCCAACGCGGAGCCAGAGGAGAAACGGCAACAAGTAGGGGCTCCTCGGCTTGTGTGACGTTTTATAAACTGACCTCCCAAAATTGATTTGCCTGTTTTATCAGCACCGATTGGTTAGTCAGCGATTGGCCTGTTCAGTCGTGCTTTCGATGTAGACTATCAGTGCGTAGAAGAGACAGGCAGTGGTGCCCACTGTGCTGATGCTGGCCGTGTGGCCCGGGACCCCAGAGGGAGGCGCTGATCAAGGGGTGCTGGACAGGATCTGGGGCTCTGGGAGACCTGGGTGGTGTGCGTCTCAGATGGGATAGGCGCGATCGGCCTGTGGAGTGTGCTGAGTGGGTAAGTGGGGGCAGTTGATGCCTCTGGTTGTGGTTCAGGGGGTCTAGGCTTGAGCCTTGGGCCAAGGAGAATGTGAAGAGCAGAAGTCCTCTCCATATGCATTTGTCTCTCTCCCTGTTGCCTTGCTCTTGGGCCTGCCTTGTTGAGGCTGAATGGCTATGTCACCCAGCAGCGACAGGAGGCAGAGGGTCTGAGCCTGGGAGAGGCCAGGAGCCGGTAACCATGGCAACATGGCCTCGGGCAGGAGAGCCAGAGCTTGGTGGAGGTTGATTGCTTGAGGGACCGAAACACTCCACCTGCATGGAGTTGTCTGGGCCACAGCATCGTTATCCAAGCATGTGGGCCCTGGGTTCTCACCTGTCTCACTGCAGCCTCTAGGCAGCTGTCGGCTGGCACTGTGGTAGGACAGTTATCTCAGAGCTTTGTGAGGTTTGTGTCCGTTTTCTCCTTTTAAAAACCTAGTTGCTAAGCAGGATCATCTCAGAGGCCCGCCCAGCTTTAAACTTGTAGTGATTCTATTTCAAGTTTCACCTCATCGTTTTCCCGGTCTGTAGGGGTACGGGTGATCCGGAGGCGAGGCTGGGATCTCGGGCAGCACATGATTAGGAAGCACCTCTGTGCCGGAGTCGGTGCCTCCTGCACAGAGAGTCCTTGATGGCAGCATGGGCTGTTCACATGCTTATTGGCTCTTTGCAGAGATTTGGATTCTCTCCTGGCCATGACCAGTATCAGATTCCAAATGGGCTGGAGACAAACAGAAGCGACTGTGGGTGACTCAGCGTGGGTGTTGTCAAAAGATGCACTAAGGCGCAGTGCAGCTCTTAAAGGGTTTCCTTGAGCAGCGATTCATGAACCGGGCAGCTCCAAACCAGAAGCACGTTGGGAGCTGCACTGAGGAAACACAAGGGGAAGGATTTTTCAGGTGAACATGGAAGTAAAGCCAGGAAAACACCCAACTGGTTCATGACACAGTTTCCTCGTTTGTTCTGTCCCTGCTGGAAAGTCCCTAGTTCTGGAGATTCGTTGGCTGCTTCTGGATGGTGGAGCTTAAGTTTTCTTTTTCTTTACTGTAGGCATTTGCAAGAAGTAGCCCACAAGATCCTTTGTTTTCAAATCAAGCAAGGCCAAGATGGCCTCCTTGGCTCAACTGGTTTTGTCTGTTCAAGGATTCTTTAGTCCTGGTCTCCATTTTAATTGACTTTAACACTATATTTTTAGATGTGAAAACAAGAGTTTTTTTTAAATTTTATTTTTATTTTTTGAGACAGATCCTCCCTCTGTCACCAGGCTGGAGTGCAGTGGCAGGATCTCGGCTCACTGCAACCTCTGACTCCCTGGTTCAAGTGATTCTCCTACCTCAGCCTCCCAAGTAGCAGGGATTACAGGCACGTGCCCCACGCCCAGCTAGTTTTTTTTTTTTTTTTTTTAGTAGAGACGGGGTTTCACCATGTTGTCCGGAGGGTCTCCATCTCCTGACCTCGTGATCCGCCTGCCTTGGCCTCCCAAAGTGCTGGGATTACAGGTGTGAGCCACTGCACCCAGCCAAGAGTTAATTATTTTTAATTAAGAGAGGCAATAGTGAGTATTTGAGACACTGATTCACCTTCTATTTCTGCTTTGACTGTTTAACAAGAAAGAAAATGTGAAACGCAATCTTGCTTTCTTTGGGAGCAGCACCCACTGTAGCTACTTGCCAAGCTTGAGGGTCTTCCTGGCGGCTGCCCTCCACCCCTGCCCCTGCCGCTCAACAGCCTTGGCCGTGCTGGTCTCTCCCACCCTGGGCTGGGGGCAGGGTGTGGGTGGCACCAGCCCTGGCTGTGTTGGGATGGGCCCAAGGCCGCCTGCCTGACCACAGCTCTTCTGCAGCCTTCCCTGTGGACGATGCCGTCATTGTCAGCCACATGTTGAGCTCTAATTCTCCTCTAGTTTCTTCCCTTGTTTTCCCTGGTGCTTTCCTCTTTCAGGCTAATAAATGGGCTCTTTGGACTATTGTAGTAGGTGAGTGGAATTCTAGATGATAGACAAACCGTTATTAAAACCTTCCAAACTGATTTTGTGTGTGTGTGTGGTTGCCATTCTAAAACCAAGTAGGAAAACAAGGTCTTAAAGGGCAGTGAATGCTCTTTTGTTTGAAAAACAAAAGATTTAGGAGCTACTGCCAGAGGTACCAGCCTCTGGCTTTGGAACTTGTGTCCTGGGTCCTGAGAACCTGAGAACACAGGTTAATAGGTGCCTCTTGAGACCCTGGCAGGGGGTTTGTTAGCTGGGGAGGCACAGGCCACTCCTTCATGGTGCCCAGGTGGTGGCCATCCCCGCCCCGTGCAGGGCTGTTTGTGCCTCGGTAATTAACCGCATTGCTTTCATTTCCTGGTGTGTGAGATCACTGTTGAGACTCCATAACCGATCACTTTCTAGGTGATTCTTTTGAGGTCAGGATTGCATGAGCTGACATGTGTCTGTGTGACGTTAGGGTTGGCCAACGGTCCAGATGTGCTGGAGACAGACGGCCTCCAGGAAGTGCCTCTCTGCAGCTGCCGGATGGAAACACCGAGGAGCCGAGAGATCTCCACTCTGGCCAACAACCAGTGCATGGCTACCGAGAGCGTGGACCACGAAGTAAGCATGTTTGTTTTCGTTTAAAGCAGCTACGAGAAGTGAGTGAGAAAGCCCGGCCCAGCAGTGGCCCCCGACAGCCCCCCGAGGGAGTTGTGCTGCACGGCCAGGGAGGGAGCCTGAGTGGGTTCTGCACAAAACCAATCGAGCAGATCCCAACAGTGAAATCGCGGCAGATGATGAAACACAGGTCTTAAAAAGGAGGATTGTGTAGACAAGTTCTTTGAATGAAAATGGCCTGTTGTGTTTGTCTTTTATGATCATGATTTTGACAAGGTTTCTCCTACCTTGCTATAAACAAAGTGAGTAGATTGAGGCAGGAGAGTCACACCAAGGGGGGCCTGGAACTGCCCAGAACTGTGGTTCCCTGCAGGGTAGGCCCCACAAGGGCTGGGCCTCGGCCACCTCTCTCCTTTCACCGGGGATCACAGACTCAGAGGGTTCAACACGCCCCATCTCTGCTACCTGTGGGACAGGAGAGGGGGAACGGGCAGAGCACAGACGGAATTAATGTTTTCTGAGAATTTCTCCAGTTCTTTTTAACAAGATTTCTTTCAGCCCTTAGAGCCTCGTGACCATGGCTGGCCATGGTGAGGGTCCAAGCAGGAGGCTTGTTGGCACCAGGCCGAGAGGCACCACATGCAGTGACACTGCTCGGGTGTCTAGCTGCCCCGGGTTTGCATTTGTTGTGGCCGAAGTCAGCACGTGGCCATTAGTGTTGTCTGCTTCCTGAGGGGTGTGTCAGGCTGTCGCTTCAGTGAGTTTCCTGGTCTTACTGGCCAGCGGATCCATCTTCAACTCGACTGTTGAGTCGTAGCTGCACGTTGTAGAAATAAGTGAGCTATGAACAGGACAACCATTCACATAGTAATGCTGGGCATTATTCCTAGCCTTTTGCGTAGGGAGCTCCTCCAGGTCTTACGGCAGCCTGTGCAGCATCGGCCATCGCCCAGGTGGTACAGGTGCGGCCTGTGAGAGAGGCCAAGTGGTGGCTCCAGACTCAGCGGCCTGCTGTGGGGAAGGCAGGAATGGGAGCCTCCTTCCAAAGGTCAGGCCCGACCGCTGTGTCAGGGAGCACCCGGGGGGAGCGGGCCAAGCCCTGGAACAGGCCAGTCAGTTTCGCTCACGGCCCTTACCCTGGTGCCTATTTGCGTAGCCGGGGTTTCTGATTCAGCAGGTCTGGCCTGGCTGGGATTTTGCTTTTCTAAAGCGTTCCCCATTTTTCCTGATGCTTCTGGTCCAGGGACCACACTTTGAGAACCACTGGGTCTCCTCCTCCTCTTCTCCATAGGTGTTAGGCAGGGTGCAGTGGAGGCAGGCCCCGTTTGACACGTGCTTCCCTGTGGCTTCACTGTCTGTATCTCCACATTTCCAGTGCACGTGTGTTTACTCAGACTTCGACACTGGTGTTGCTTCTGTCTCACCCCAGCCTGGCTAGGCGCCATCTGCTTCAGCACCTCTCGTCTGTGGCACGTGTGCCCAGCGGGCTCCCCATGCGACAGCTTTTCCCAGCTCTGAGTGTTCATGTCACTCGCTGCATGTCCCGCCACACTCGGCCCCTCCGCAGAGCCCCTCGCTTGTTTTAAAAGAACTTTCCATAGTGAGAAGTGAGGGTGCAGTTAGCTCGGAATCCTCAAGTCAGCCTCCTCTGTCACCAGCGTTCTCCCCTCCACCCTCCTGTCTTGGATTTGAACTACTTACTATTTTAAAGCAAACCCCATTTTACTACTGAATAGCGCAGTATGTTTTTATTGACATCAGAAAGGGACCATTGTTCTCACGTAACAGCAGGGCTTTTTCACATGTGACAAAAATAACAGTTTCCTGTTATTATTTAGTGCCTAGTCCACGGTCAAAGGTCTGTTGACAAAATGCCTGTTACTTTTTTTTTCTCTTTCTAATTGGATCCAAACTGGTTCCACTCATTAAATCAATCTGCTGCAATGTCTCTTAAGTCTTTTGTGTTTCTTTTACCCAGAACATTCTCTCTGTTCCCCAACTTCTTCCCATTTGCCACGCTGTCGGCTGAAAGAATCTGGATTCCAGATTCTGGACTTACCTCATAACCTTCTTGTATTGTTTAAGTCATTTGCCTTAGTTCCTATAGCCTGAAAGTTAGATCCAAAGAACTGGTTTACATTCAAGCACCTAAGATTTTTATTTTATGACTTAATTCTGGCGAGAATGCTGTGGAAGTTCGTGTGCTGGGAGTGGTGCTGAGAAGGCTCTGGGTGTCTGAGGCGGCTGCCTGTCCGCTGGAAGGCTGCACCGTCCTTGGTGACCACTGCCTGCATCCATTGTTTCATTCAAAGTTGCAAAATGGTGATTTTGCTGTTCTGTCATTCCTCCTGCAAGTGCAGGCTGGAATTCTTTGGTACGGAAGAACTTCCCCACATCTGCTAGGGCTGGTTGGTATGTCTGAAACAAGCTTCAGCCAGGATTGGCAGAATCAATAGCTCCTCGTCTTTGCAGAGTAATGAATGGGCACTCTCACAGCCTCTGGTGGTATCCAGAGGGCTTGATTTTGCTTCTCTCTGCCCCTCTCCACCTCCCTTTCTCCCTTAGCGTTCTTAAGAACTCATGGTCTTCCCTGTATTCAGTGTGCAGTAAGCTTTTTTTTTTTGGTTTAAAATTAAACAGATCCCTTGGGCTCTGACTTATTTTTTGGATAGAAAACTCAAAATAATTAAATTAAATTAAATTAAGCGTAGATCCTGAAGACCATACAAAACACACATTGGGCTGAACAAACCTACTTCAGCTGAGCTCTGGTAAACACTGCCAAGGTGGAGAAGGGAGTCTGACCCTGGCCCCCCCGCCCCCCTCCGCCCCTCCCCCTTCCCCCCTCTACCCCTTCCCCCTCTACCCCTTCCCCCTCCACCCCTCCCCCGGCCTGCCCCTGCTAGGGTTCTTCCCCGGCAGCCCCGCCCAGTGGCCTCTGTCCCGATTCCCACAGCGCCCACTTCTGGGGGCAGGTTCACCCTTTCGGTTTGTAGCTTCACCTGCAGCACCACTGCCCATCTGTCCTTCAATTTCTGTATTGTTCCCCTTTTTTTTCTTGCAATATTATCTGTTGAACAACCCAGGCCGTTGGAAGCTTCGAGGCTCCCATCATTTGGTTTCTGTGAATCCCACACATAGGCTGCAATTCAGCAGGTTCCTCTGTGTTTCTTGCAAAACCTGCCAAAGCCGGGTGCAGTGACTCATGTCTGTAAAATGGGAGGTTGAGGCAGAAGGATTGCTTGAGCCCAGGAGTTCAAGACCAGCCTGGGCAACATGACGAAACCCCATCTCTTAAAAAAAATTAAACAGTCTTACAAGTTTGGCCCCTTTGTAAGATGGAGTGTGGGGTGGGTTTAGCTCAAAATGAAGAGCCATGCTGCCTGGCTGTCTCACTTTCTCTGACGTTGGCAGCAGCTGATGCTTAACACCTGCATTTGTTGTTTATTCATTGGAGGTTTCAAAATGGTGCTGATTTTATCATTTATTATTCATTGTTCACTGGAATGGTTTTATAGAGAGACACGTCTCAGGCCAGGCACGGTGGCTTATGCCTGTCATGTCAGCAGTTGGGGAGGCCGAAGCGGGCCAATCGCTTGAGCTCAGGAGTTTGAGACCATTGTGGCCAACATGGGGAAACAGCATCTCTACTGAAAATAGAAAAATTAGCCACTTGTGGTAGTGGCGCCTATAGTCCCTGCTACTTGGGAGGCTGAGGCAGGAGAATTGCTTGAGCCTGGGAGGCGACAGCTGCACTGAGCCTCAGTCGTGCCACTGTTCTCCAACCTGGGCGACAGACGGAGACCCTGTCACAAAAACAAAAAAAAACAGAAACTACTTGTTTTGTTTCAAAGGCTGTGCTGTCTGACAATTAACATCGCTACTCAGCTTTCTTTTGATTAATGTTTGCATGGTACATCATTTTCTGCCCTCTTTCTTTTAGTCTGTCTCTGTCTTTAAATTTAAAGTGGTTTTCTTGTAGACAGCATGTAGTTGGATTTACTCTTTTAATAAAGAAAAATTTTACTTTAATTTTCAAGACCGGGTCTCACTTGGACACCCAGGCTGGAATGCAGTGACTGTCATTGCAGCCTCCACCTTTGGGACTCAGGTGATTCTCCCAGCTGAGCCTCCCGAGTGGCTGGGACTACAGGCATGCAACACCACACCCAGCTAATTTTTTGTATTTTTATTTTGTTGAGATGGTGTCTCACTGTGTTCCACAGGCTGGTCTCAAACGCCTGGGTTCAAGCTATCCACCTGCCTTGGCCTCCCACAATGCTGGGATTGTGAGTGTGAGCCACCATGCCCAGCCTACTTTTATTTTCTAGAGACAGTGTCCCACCCTGTTGCCCAGGCTGGAGTGCAGTGGTGCAGGTGCAGCCAGAGCTCAGTGCAGATTCACATGCCTGCACTCAAGCGATCCTCCTGCCTCAGCCTCTTGAGTAGCTGGGATTGGAGATACCACCATGCCTGGTGGTTTTGCTCTTTTATCTAATATAGTCATGTACTGCGTAACAGTGTTCAGCCAACAATGGACTGTATCTTTGAAGGTGGTCTGATAAGGTTACAGTACAGGTTGAGTATCACTTACTCAAAATGCTTGGGACCAAAAGTGTTTTGGATTTTGGAATATTTGCATTATACTTAACAGTTGTGCATCCAAATTCAAAAATCTGATAGCTGGGCCTGGTGGTTCATGCCTGTGATCCCAGCACTTTGGGAGGCTAAGGTGGGTGGATCGCTTGAGGTCAGGAGTTCAAAACCAGCCTGGCCAGCATTGGGAAATCCCGTCTCTACCAAAAATACAAAAATTAGCGGGGTGTGGTGGCGGGAGCTTGTAATCCCAGCTACTTGGGAGGCTGAGACAAGAGAATTGCTTGAACCCGGGAGATGGAGACTGCAGTGGGCCAAGATCTCACCACTGCACTCCAGCCTGGGCGACAGAGCAAGACTCCATCTCAAAAAAAAAAAAAAAAGTTGATATCCAAAATGCCTCAATGAACATTTCTGTTGAACGTCATATTGGCCCTCAGAAAATTTTGGATTTTGGAACATTTTGGATTTCAGATGTTTGGATTTGGGATGTTCAACCTGTTCTGTATTTTTAGTGCACAGTTTTTGTGATCATATATGTTTAGATGTACATATACTTCCTGTTGTGCTACAGCTGCCTGCAGTATTCAGTATAGTTGTGTTTGTACAAGTTTGTAGGCCAGGAGCAACGTTGGGTACCGTAACCTGAGTGTGGAGTGGGCGACACCATTTAGGCTCGTGCATGTACAGCCCGTGATGTTCAAACACAGCAATCACCCAGTGACATGTTTCCCACAACACACTGTGATGTTTTGTGAGACATGACTGCATCATAGTCCCTTTGTTAAGTTGATATATTTCGATTATCTCCATTTAATGTAATTATTAATATAGCTGGATTGCAGGCTAACATCTTAATAGTTCTTCCACTTATACCATCTGTTGCTCCTTTTTTCTTCATTTTCTGTTTTGTTTTTTGTTTTTTGTTTTTTTTTGAGACAGAGTTTCGTTCTTGTTTCCCAGGTTGGAGTACAGTGGCGGGATCTCAGCTCACTGCAATCTCTGTCTCCCAGGTTCAAGTGATTCTCTTGCCTCAGCCTCCCAAGTAACTGGGATTACAGGTGCCCACCACCATGCCTGGCTAATTTTTTGGATTTTTAGTAGAGACAGGGTTTTCCCATGTTGGCCAGGCTGATCTCGAACTCCTGAGCTCAGGTGATCTGCCCACCTTGGCCTCCCAAAGTGCTGAGATTACAGGCGTGAGGTGCCACGCCCAGCCCTTTTCTGCATTCTTTTGAATTTAAATTTTTTGTGATTCCAATTTATTTTAATATTGGCTTTATTATTTGCACGTTTTCATTTATCAGTCTCCCTCCAACAATTCATTATACCACACTAACATACAGTGTAAGAATCTTACAACAGTGTGGTCCAATCCTGTCTTGTATCTTGTTTCTGCATTTTAATTTTACGTATGCTAAAACCCTACAGTATATTGGCTATTATTTTTGCTTTAAGTATTTTTTTAGTTTGATTAAACATAAGAATAGTTTAACCTTCATCTTAAACATATCCAGAGATCTTTATTCCTTTGTATCCAAATTTCTGTCTTCGTGGTATTATTATATTGTATCTAAAGTCTTTCCAATAACTTTT